>NC_141538.1:165187500-165487500 GCF_021556685.1 Rattus norvegicus
TCTCCTCAGAACACACTGAAGTTTCCCAGACTGGCCCTGGCCCTTCACACTTGGTTTCCCTGACTCCCAATTCCCCGAGCACACATTTGTCTTCAGGAATCCCCTCTTCTCCGTGGCCTTCCTGGCCATCTGATGGTCCCCAAATGCTCCCGTGTTCTGAACCATCGGTTACGCTAACCGAAGATCCCAGAGCTATGAGAGCTGAGCGGGACTCTGTTCAGCCATCAGGAAGTCCCTTCCCTCCAGGAGGTTTGTCAAGTGAGACTGCGAATTCAACAGAGTCCATGGAACTTATCCCGAGGGAACCTGACCACGTCAGTGAGGAGTTTCTGCCATTGACAAGGCTCTTCATGAGCAGCCTGGCTAAAGAGGGTCTGATTTTCCACCATGACCCCGAGAGACCTCAGGAGAGACCCATAATCAAGGCTGAGGAACCTCTGCAGAATGATCATGATCCCTCTGGAGAGGAGACCAGAGGGTACCTGGACCTGCCAACATCAGAGCCAAGTCAGGAAATGAAAGGGCTGGCGACAGATGCCACATTCACAGCCTCAGGAAGGAGGCAGCCAGATGCCAGGGCCTATCTGGAGACCTCGAGTCCAGAGCCCACTGGGAGGCACAGAGTGGGTCCAGCAGCTCTCCAGACAGCGCTTCCCAAGGGCCTTCTGGCTTCCGCTTCTGAGAAGCCTGCAGCCCCTTCTGAAGGAGGTGCAGATAGAACCCTACAACTAGAGTCAGTACCTCTGAGGTCTGAGGGCTGGCATGATCTGGGGGCTGCACACACAGCCAATCCCCTGCCTTCACCCACCCAAAACCTTTAGCTCCTGCAGAAGTCCTATTTCTTCCCTCCGGTGAGCCTGGAAACATACTCCCTAGTGGTCAGGAGTCAATGGAGTCCAGGTTGGCCCCCACTGCTGACAGCCATCAGCCTCCTGAACCCTAGTGCGTGTGGAGGGGTGCTTCGAGAGGACCCTATGGCTGAGCCTTTCTGGAGAGTTCAGGGATGAGTCATAGGAGTATCCAGGGAGGGGAGGCCCAGAGGAAAGGGAGGACATGGTTTGATATGTTCACGCTTCCCTTCAGGAAGCCGGCTAGGACAGGACCAGAGCCCTTGGCTTCCTTGAGCTGGTCCAACTGTGTTTTACATCTTCCTTCCCTGTTAAATCTGGGAAGGCATCTGGGCAGATGCTGCCCTATAGCTGGGCCCACCCACGACTAGGGCTCTGGTCTCCACTCCAGCTCTATAACCTTAGCAAGGCACTAGCCTTTCTGAGCCTTAGTTTCCCCATCAAGGAAACACAGTGGGTTTATGGATGGTGCGTGTGTGTGGGGTGCGTGAACAGGATCACACAGAGTGTAGAGCCCTGCCCAAGCTGGGAACCCCAGGGGGGGAGGAGGATGGAGGATGGAGAGTCAGTACTTTGGCTTTTGTTCGTCCCATGCCGTGGTTTCTATGGTAGCAGCTGGTTCCCTTCTGGGCTTGGCTAGACCCATTGACCTGCAGTGACCCAGAGCTCCCAAACTCTGTGGCCCAGAAGCCCAGCTGTGGCCAGGCACAGTGACCGGGACCGGAACCCCACTCTGTGCCTCCTTGAGAGGGCAGTGCCTTGCCCACCCCAACCCCCAACCCTAGGCTGGCCGACCTGGAAGTGGGATTTGAAATGCAGCCAAGACTCGAGGAGGCCAGCAGCCATGCCAGCCCAGAATGCGAACTAAATAAATAAATAAATAATCAGGGTTGTCTCGGCTGATAAACGGTCCCTACCTCGAAGATGACTCCCCGCCCCCCCCCCCGTCCCACACTCCCCCGCGTGTGCCCCCCTTCTTCCTCCTCCTCTGGGCAGATCCATCCTAGGCAAAGGCTTAATAGCCCCATTTAAGGCTTTTCCTTTTCACCACGGAATTGAGCTGCTTCTGCCATTACAAGGTTTTCAGCTTCTCTCTGAAATCAAATTACTGACTCCATTTAATTTTTTAAAAGCTCAGATGATTTCCCTTCTTGAATCCGAACCGTGACTCCAAGGCCAGCCCTCTCTCCTGGCCCCCCCTGGTCTGCACCCCCCCTCCAAGGCGCGTCCCCTGTGGATCGCCGATGCCCAGGGATGGTGGCCCTCATACTAAGGCAAGCCTGACACCTAGAGGGGGAAGCCAACAGATGGCCGTCCAGGTCCCACATCCTGGCCATGTAGCTCGGTGGTCTCAGCTTCCCCTGGGTCGGTAAACTCACAGGAGTCCAGGGAGCCCACTCTGACACACCTTTACAAGATAGTGAGACCAGTGGACAGAGCCCAGCGGTCAGAGCCCAGCTTGATGCTCTGGGCTCATGATTATTCTGCAGGGCCCACCCCCACATTGCCTTCCACCATGTGTGTTCAGGACTCCATCTCTTGACAGATCTCTGGAGTTGCTTCTCTGTACTAGGTACCATTCCACCTCCAGAAGGCCCTCTAGACAGAGAAAGTCCTTTATTCTTTGTGTGTGTGTGTGTGTGTGTGTGTGTGTGTGTGTGTGTGTGTGTGTGTGTGTTTTCCAGATGTTTCCCAGTGCTCTGAAGAGAACCAAACCAAGTATCTCGGTCAAGGGTTGCTTTGACTGAGAATGTCAGACGGCACCAAGGAGAAAGGTCAGAGGTGAACTAGAAAGGTCAGAGGTGAACTCAGAAAGAGCCCTCGGGAGTTAGGTGCAGGGTATGGTGTCAGAGGCCTGTGAACCCAGCTCTCTGGATTCTGAGGCAGAGGGTGCTTGAGGTCATCGGGAGCTGTAAAATGAGATCCTGTCTCAAAACAACAAAACAAAACAAAAAGCCAAGTACAAGAAATCCCTCCCACTGTGAAAAGGAAAGAAATATTCAGGTGAGGTCATCTAGGCCAAGGGACAGAAACTACAAGGGTGCAGGGGGACAGAAAGGTCACTGGAGAAGGTATTTAAGCAGGAGGTTGTCTGTAGGGTTTGAACACCTTGAAGGAGACTGACCTCAGGGGGCATCTTATAAGGTATGACATTTAGGAGACAAGTGGCCTTACGTGAGTGCTTTACAAAAGTGGTCATGGCTAAACGGTTGGTCAGAGGGACAAGTGCAGGAGCCTGGAGAGCCTGGAGAACAGGGGCTGGCTGGTTCAGGACTCACTTGCCTGCTCTCCTGAAAGGAAAACGACTCCCCAGGTCCCTTCTGCATTGCCGTGCAGTTCCTGTGTTGTGAGGTGTGAGATGTGGCTTGCAGGAAACGACGTATGCCGTCCGTCCTCCGTCTTCACCACGGTACCGTGCTGCCTCAGGGAGTCATTTTGTGCCTTCGCTGTCTCTGCCACCACTCACCCCTCCTCATCCCCATTTCTCTAAAGCCACTTAGCTTTGGAACATCACAGCCCAGGGCATGAGCACACCCAGAAGTTCTTGGGTTCTTCCCTGAGTCTTCTGTGTGCTGTACCGACCCGCATCCTTCGACACCAGACAAAGGGAATGGAGTTAACGAAGTCACCAGGCCTGGAGTGATAATGTAGTTCAGTAGGCAGAGAACTTGCCTAGCATGAGGCTCAGGGTTTCGCTTCCCATCACTGCATACGTGGAGATGGTGGTACACATCTGGAACCCCAGCATACCAGAGGTGGGAAGCTCATTCTAAGCTACATGGTACTTTGAGACCAGCCTGTGATAGATTTAAAAAGGACTATATCTAAATAAAATAAAATAAAATTAATCGCTATGAATGGTCCAGCAAGGCAGGAAGAGCCCAGGCCTAGCCTGGCCTGGCCTGTGGGTGCTTTTTCCAGCCAGAGCAGACAATAGGCCACTATTTTTCCCCCCTCAGCTCACTCTCCTCCCCAAAGTGGGAAGTCTTCTTTAATTAAAAAGCGCTTGGGGGTTCTATGCAGGACTCCTGTTCTCTTTTAAGACATAACAACATTGGCTCTGTGACCCCCACCCCCCACCTCTTGATGTACCAGGACCAGAGTGGCACCCATGACCAATTCTGGGGCCACGGCAGGCACATTCGAGAACATCGTCCCTGCCTTGGGGACATCTAATTTTCTTGCCGAGACCTCCCAGGACTTTCAGGCATCTGTTTATGCCTGACACATCTGTATGCCGTGACATCTCGGAAGAGGGGTTCTGTGGAGTTGGGGGTGGGGGTGAGAGGGTCTTAGCCAGTCCAGCTATTCAATGTGATTGGACATCACTGGGTCCCTTGGGTTCGACTCTTTTCCTCAGCGACTATGCAGTGTCTCAGCCGGGATGCAGTCAAATGTTGTACATCTCCCTTTGCCTGTTCTGTGTGGCAGTCAACACAGCCAGGAAAACCCTGTGTACCAAGCCTGTGGCCCTGCGCTCTCAGATGTTCGAGGCTTCCTGTGGCGGCATAGCCTTTTAGCGTCAGCTGCAAGTCTCTGTTGGGTATTTGAATCTTACTTAAACTGGAACTGCAGTTATCAACTCAGTAATTCTCCAAATTACTGAGTAACCAGAGAGGCCGTGTGGTTGGGAGGGCTTTCTTCTGGCTGTGCGGGGACCAGACTGCTTGGGACTGCTGAGACCTCAGCTCACTTGCTGAGCCTGGACTCAGTATGGAAGTAACGTGGTTGGAACCTCTGACCTAGGCTAAGGCAAGTGTCTTGGTAGAAATGAAGCCACTGAGCAGGGTCCCTGAGCCCCAGCTCAGCCCAGGCCTTGCCGTCTCCCCATGTATCTCCTTTCAGGACTGAGTTTGGTGGTTGTGGGGGTACTGTGGGCTCCTAGAGATGTCAAGGCAAGCCAGGCAGGGTGACAATAGGGACAGAAGGTTGTTCTCACGTGCCCAGCCAGGGGTCACAGTCACTCTCCTTCACTCCCCCACCCAATCTTTCACAAACACTCAAGGACAGTCTTAAAACTTACTGCGTTTAGGATGACCTTGAACTCCTGATCCTGCGCCTCCTGAGTGCTGGGATTACAGGCATGAGCCATTCTGCCACATGCCATTCATGTAAGGCTTGACGTGGAACTGGAGGCATCATGCATGCTGGCCCTATCTCCTCACCTCAGCCCTCCTCTTTCCTCTTTGAAGACCCGGAGTGAGCCATTCCACAGCCCAGCGCTGTGCCTCTCAGAACTCTAGTTCTCACCGGGAGGTCGCCAGCCAGCAATGTCTGCATTTCCTAGGTGTTTGCTAGAAACACAAATTGCTAGGACATTTTGTTTGTTTGTTTGTTTGTTTTTGTTTTGAGACAGGGTATCATGTGGCCCAGGCTGCTCTGGAACCCACTGTGTAGCTGAGGCTGCCCTGGAATTTCCGATCCTCCTGTTTCCCTCTCCCAGTTGATGAGATTGCAGCTGTGTTCCACCATGCTCAGTTTAGACACACAAATTCAGAAAGTTGAAATGTAACTCAGCTACCCCTGTGTAGCCCAGCCACTGCAGCAGGGAACGGATTGGACCACACTCCAGATGACAGATGGAGAAAATCAGTCAGCAAGGCCTGATAGTTTGCATTCTACAAGACTTTCAGAGGATTCAGGCAAGAAAACAATTGAGAGAGAGAGAGAGAGAGAGAGAGAGAGAGAGAGAGAGAGAGAGAGAGTGAGTGTTGGGTACCCCCTAAATCAAAGAACTCCCCTGCCTCTAAAATAAAGGTGACATTCTGTTTCCAAAGTCTTGCTACCTCCATTTGCCCACTGTAGGCAGAACCACCCCTTTGAGGAAGAAAGAGATGATTATTCCCATTTTATGGATGAGGAGACTGAGGCTCACAGTCTGGTCCAAGGTCACATAGCCGGAAAAAGAGTAACTCAAGGTCATTGACCGTGGACTTCTTATTCTTAGGCAAGGAATCCTTCCAACACACCTTGAATGTTCAGAATCCCTTTAGACCAAAGGAACAAACACGAGTCCATTGGCCAGAAAGGAGATCTGCCTTCCAGCTTTTCGGCCCAATTTCCAGTTGCAATCACAAGAGAGAGCATCCAGGAAGCATAATTTTTGCCTGGCAGTTGAGTAAGAGCTCTGAAAGGAGTTACACGTCAGGGAGATGGGACTTTATTTCTCAATGAAATAGCCTTTTTATGGCTGGAATAAAAGTGCCCGGGGAGCCTAATGCCAGGAAGTAGTAAACGCATTTGATAAACTCCTCCAGCCAGGGTGGGGCTGCATGGAAACTCGTGGCAAGAGGTCCCCACGACTCCAGTGCATACTTCTCTGTAGATTTGAGTCCTGGGAGAGATCTTGGTTGAAGGTGAGGGGTGGGGGGCGTCGGACTTCGTGGCCCTTCTGCCGGGAGAATGGCTGACACTGGACCCAAAGCCTGCAAGCGGGGTCTCAGGTTGACAGTGGAGCTGCAATGTGGAGATCAGTCAGCAGGGGACAGCATTACACACTGTTCCAGCTTGACCTGTGGCTGCTACAAGGGTTGGGGGCTTGGGGGTGGGGGGAGCCTCTGGGGTGCAACCCTCAGAAGAGGTCAGCAGTAACTCTCTCCCCAGGATGTCTTCTTCCTTATTCCAGCCTTTCTCTTCAATCTTTCCATATCAAAGAACAGTTTCCCATAACCAGGAGAAGGTTCCCTCATCTAAGCAGTAGTTGAGGTAGGGTTTCCCTGTCTTGCCCACCCTCTGGCTGTCTTCTTAAGCTTCTACAGGTTTCTCTTTGGACTTAACTAACTGGTTGGCTTCCTCCCAGTGGGGTCTTTCAGCTGGTCTTAGTGTAACTATGTGCAAATGGGCAGAGTTCGTGGCTTTGTGTGTGTGTGTGTGTGTGTTGGGGGGACAGCATCTTCGTAGTCCTGGGGGCTCCAGAAAATCCTGAAGGGCAAAGAAAGCAAGGAAAACTCCTCATCTGAGTGTGTGTGATTGGCAGGTTTACGGCCTCAGGAAGGTGCGTGGTATTCCGCACAATCAAGTCATTTTTAAAAATAATCTCCCTGCTTAGGTCGTACATGCTGCTAATTGCATTTTAATAAGTCTCTTAAAATCTTGCCATATTTTTTAATATCCTAATATTAGGTGAGTGATTGCGGGGGACACTGGAGGGCACGGGGAGTTTATGTAACAGAGGGAGGGCTCTAGAGAAGCTGGGGGGGCTGGGAGTGACTGCCAAGTGGCCCGTGGTGTGTTGTCACATGAGGGTATGTGCACTTATGTGTGTGGGGAATATCGAGGGCGTGAGTGTGTGTCCGCTCAGACTGCATCCAGGGCACGCATCCTCAAGACCAGCAGTATGTGCGAGCCCCAAACTGTTTTTAGGGTCTTGGAATGGATTCAGAGCTGAGAAATAGCAGAGATGGTGTTTGAATCTACAGTCGGCTCCTGTGGATAGTGGAGACTCTCTGTGCACGCACATGTGTGTGTGTGTGTGTGTGTACACGCACGTGTGCACAGGCAAACATATGTGCATGAATGCAGGTGTCTGTGGAGGCCAGAGGCATCAGATAAGCTGGATCTGGAGTTGAAGCAGTTAGCTATAAGGTACCTGCTGTGGACACTAGGGATTGAACCTGGGTCCTTTGAGAGAAAAACCAGTGGGCTCTTAACCACTGCACCATCATCTCTTTAGGTTCCCCCTCCCCTTCTTCTTCTTCTTCTTCTTCTTCTTCTTCTTCTTCTTCTTCTTCTTCTTCTTCTTCTTCTTCTTCTTCTTCTTCTTCTTCTCCTTCTCCTTCTCCTTCTCCTTCTCCTTCTCCTTCTCCTTCTCCTTCTCCTTCTCCTTCTCCTTCTCCTTCTCCTCCTTCTCCTTCTCCTTCTCCTTCTCCTTCTCCTTCTCCTCCTTCTCCTTCTTCCTCTTCCTCTTCCTCTTCTCCTCCTCTTCCTCCTCCTCTTCCTCTCCTCCTCCCCTTCCTCCTTCTATTCCTCCTCCTCTTCCTCTTCCTCCTTCTCTTCTTCCTCCTCCTCTTTCTCCTTCTCTTCCTCCTTCTCCTCCTCTTCTTTTTCCAACCTGGCTCTGGTAGTCTAGCCCAGGTTCTCACATTTGTGATGTAAGCGCTTTACTGACCCGAGCCATCTCCCCAGCCCCCAGCAGAGAGGTTCATCCTGTCTGGATAGGATGAGCAGGGATTCCAGGGACTTCCTGTACAGCCAAGTATCCAGGCCTGTGACACCAGAGTGAGACAGGAGACTGGCAGAAGCCAGGGAGCTGACCTGGCCACAGGATGACCCCTGAGCTGTCTGTTACTACAGGACAGGCTCCTCAGACCAAAGTCTGGAGGTCAGAGGCCTGGAAGGACCCTGCCGAGGTCACTAGGCCAAGCCTCTTAGCTATTCTTTGGACTAGTGGAGGTTCCTGGATGCCTCTACTGGCCGTGGCCATCCTCCTGCCTCCTCCTCCTTATCCACACCACCAGCCCGGGTGGGAGGCACATGTTGAGCGAACTTCTGAACAGGAAGTCAGCGTCCAGGTCGGCCCGAGTGCCTTTTCATGTGGTTTCTTTAATCCCCCGGGCTGGGTTTCAGAAGCGTTTTATAGTTTCAGTTTTACAAAGCTACGCTCCCTTTAATGTTAGCGTGTTCAAGAGGTGGGGGGAGAGGGCTTCAGTCAAAACATGTGTGCTCTACACCAGACAGCTGCGGGGCCGTGCAGCCCAGGGAGGGGAGACAGCAATGTGGCCTCCAGGCTCCCAACACAAGACCTGGATGGACGCCTCTCTCAAGTTCATGCTTACCTAAGCCTGGTCCTCACCATGGTCAGTAGTGCCAGAATCCCACCTCCCTTCCCATCTGGGTAAGGGGATGCTGGTCTTTGCTTCCACACCTTGGGCCTCCTGGGTGGTTATTTCCTTAGTGTCTTCCCCTTACATAGACACAATCTAAGCAGAAATCGCCAGGAAATGGTCTGTTTGATATGTCAGTTATATCTGAATGGTCTCATACACACACACAAACAAACAAACAAACAAACAAAAAAACCCAAATATATAACTTCTTTTTCTTTTTTTAATTTTTGGGAAAGGGTTTCCCTGGCTGTCCTGGAGCTCACTTTGTAGACCAGGCTGGCCTCCAACTTCACATAGATCCGCCTGCCTCTGCCTCTCAAACGCCGGGACTCAAGGTGTGAGACACCACACCTGGCACAAATATCTACATAACTTTTAAACGAAAAGTGTAAAATTACACCATCGCCATGCGCGTTCTGGGGAAGTCAGTACAAACACGTCCCCTTTTCCGGAAAAGACATTTTTTTAATTCGATTTTTTTTTTTGTTTTGTTTTGTTTTTGTTTTTCAAAACAGGCTTTCTGTGTAGGCCTGGCTGTTCTGGAACTCACCATGTAGGGCAGGCTGGCCTCGAACTCCTAGCAATACGCCTGCCTCTGGCTCCCGAGTGCTAGGAGAAAAGGTGTGCCCACCACTGCCTGGCTTAAACTCAAGCCTTAAAGAATTGTATTCATTTATTTATCTGTTGCGGGGTGAGGGGGAACATGCGTGTGCTATCGCATAGAAGTCCGAGGACAACTTGCAGGCATCAGGTCTCTCTTTCCATCAGGTGGGACCCAGGGAGTCATAATAGTAGACTTGGTGGCGAGTCCTGTACCCTCTGAACCACGCTTCCAGCCTGAAGGAGCCAGTGCAGTCTAGCCTTTGACACTGTGGCACTTGAGGACTGTGTGATACGATTTTGGGTTGGGGTTCCATCTGATGTAACCCTGGGGTTTATGAAACCCTGTGTGTTTGCCACATCTGGGAGAGGCGAGTGTCTTGGGGGGATGTCAAGGAGTTGGTGTGTTCCCTTCCTGATGGGTCCATCGGCAAGACCTCCACTCTCTGCCTGTAGGCGTGGTCTCCCGTTGCCTGGGCTTACCCTGAGTACAGAGGGGAGAAGGACCGGACTTCCCGGCAGTGAGTTGGGTGGAAAGAACAGACTTTGGAGTCTGTGAGTCCTGGCTTACACCCTGGCTGCGCTTCCTCCTAGGAGCGTTGGCATGGGTGAGTGACAGCGTCTTGGGGCTTTGAGCCTGAGTCTTCCCGTTTGTGACATGGGAACAGCAGCGTTAGCGTGGAGACAGTGGGACCCCAGTCTTCGATTTGGAAGAGCTGGCATAGAGTTGCTGGGCAGAAGGCCTGGTTCCCCATGTCCAATGTGAGGACATAACTCTGTTCTGGCCCTGGGTGATTGGCCTATCGGAGGTGACAGGGGTCGTGGTCTGCAGACGCTGCACTCCTATCAAGGCTTTCACCGGTGCTGGCCCCAAAGCTCTACGGGCATACCATGATGTCCTCCTGCTGCTTATACCCAAGAGCCCTAGGCACGATGTCTGCTGGGAGTTACCACCCTCAGCAGCCAGAGGCTGGCCACTGCTCCTCACCTTCCTGATGAGGTATTGGGGGCGGGTGCTGTTACTGGAGCTGGCTCCCTCTCCTCAGAGGCCGCAGTGGTCAGTAGATTCTGAAGTAATGATGGCGGTGGTGGATGGTATGGCTAAACCCTTCCGATGTGACCAGCAGAGCCGAGCCCTTGACACGTTTCCTGTCTGCCTTGTGTCACTCACACGGAGGGGATCTAGAACAGTTGCCTGGCACAGGGTAAGCCCTCAAGAAGATTTACTAGGACTGGAGCGATGGTTCTGGCAGTCGAACACGCATGGGGACCTGAGTTCAATGCCACCCCGCCCCCGCCCCCAAGATCCATATGGGTCTTGGAAAAAGCTGGGTTTGGCACAGTGACTGGAATCCCAGAAGTGGGGAGGTGGAGAGAGCGGGACACCTGGGGCTTGTCATTCTGGCCAAAACAGAAGTCCGCGTTCAGTGAGAGATCGTGGCTCAAAAAGTAAGCTGGAGAGTTATGGCGACATGGGGCCTCTGTGGGCATGCGCACATACTCATATAATTTGCTGTCATTCAGAGGCTTGGGGCGGGGAGTGGGCGTGGGCGTGGGGGCGTGGGCGTGGGGGTCGCCAATCACCGCCCTCCTCTTGTATTTCCTCTGCAGGAATGGTTGGTAACAGTGGGCGTTGGGTCACCACCTGAAGAGCTGTTACCAGCTATATTATGGCACAATTCTAGGCGCCACACCTGCTGCCTTCCTTTTGGGTGAGTCTGTCCACTTACCCTCCAGCCACCCAGGGGAGAACTACCCTGGGCCACAGGGCCCCTTCTGTCCCCCCAGGGCAGTGAAGGGCTGGGCGTTGGCCCTGCTACAGCTGCTTGGGGCCCAGGGAGGAGAGAATCAAAGGCAGGCCATGTGGGTCCCTGCTTTCATCTCCTAGCTTCAAAGAGGTGCAAACAAACCCTGTCCCCATGCCAGGAGCTGCAGCAGCTCGCTGCTTACAGCCCCAGCCTGTCCTTCCCCATCCTCTCTTCCTTCCCAGAAAGAAGACAGGGCCCAAATCCTGGTCCCTGGACACCCAGAGGGCCCAGACGGCTGGCAGAGCAAGCGGTATTGGGCAGGGGCCACGGTGCAGAAAAAAGGCAGGTCTGTCGGGCAGGGGGCCAAGAGACTGAAACCCTTCTTCTCACACTTTCCCATTGTGGGCCAGCCTGGGATCTGGGATTCACACACTCTGGATAGAACCTTCCAGTCAGGAGCCACACTGCTCAAGACGCTGGTCATTCAAGGCTCCTGAGCACCTGGGGCGGGGCTAGACAGATGGACGTGACCCCTGGGAGCACAGAAGGGTGTGGCACAGTTCAAGGGTCCCTGTCCCACCAGGCCCCACTGAAGTAAAAACGATGGGTGTTATTAGGGTAAAAAATGTTACTAAAATTAACCACCAGGTCACCCTTCCTCCTTTAAATGTGTGACAAGGATGTTGAAAATGGCCCCGGGATTCGCTTTACTCCTCTGGCAGCATTCAGCTCCCGGTTGCATTCCCGTCTGAAGGCTCTGAAGCTCAGGGGGCTTTGACATGTGGCTCCGAGACGATGCTCAGCCAAAACCTGTGGGACAGGCTGGCACCTGGTACGAGGTGTCTCACGCTGGCTTCAGGGGAGACGCAGACGAACCCTGGTCAGGAGCAGACTCTGGTCCAGACCTTGGTGGGCGTGACCGTGGAATCGGCTCCCAAGTCTCGAGGACGCTTCTGGCCTCTGAACAGCACGGGGGGTGGGGAGAGAGAGAGAGAGAGAGAGAGAGAGAGAGAGAGAGAGAGAGAGAGAGAGAGAGGTCTCAAGAGGCTCTGGGCTTCAGACAGTGCTGGTTTTTGCTGCTTCACCTGATGCATGACCTTGGAGCAGGGCGTATTTATCTATCTGTTTGTCTGTTAGCTTTGAGACAGGGTCTTGTGTAGCCCGGGCTGGCCTTAAGCTCCCCGAGTAGATGAAAGTGACCCTGAACTTTGACCCCCGCCTCTGCCTCCTGAGTGCTGAGATTATAGAGGGGGTTATATGTCCTTCTGCCTACTTGACCTGGAGCTGGGGAGAGAACAGAGGCTTACTGCAGGCTGGGCAAATCCCTACTAACCAAGCCACATCTGAGTCGAGACTTAGCCATTGGCTCTGTAAGGTGGGGGTAATGGTATTGTTATTGTTATTATTATTATCATTATTATTAATAATAAAACAGGGTGATGGTATCATCATCATCATCATCATCATCATCAATAATAATAAAACAGTGCTTTTTACCTCCACTCTTTCCCTGAGAAGCAGGGAATGCAGGACACCTCTACTCCAGTCACACAGAACAGAGCTTCAGCAGAAAGTGTACCATGGTAGGCATGAGGTGACACCATTTGTCCTGTGGGACGTGTATCACCCAAGGTCACACAACTGATAAGTAGCAAAGCCAGGGTCTGGGCCCAGGAGCCCATTAGCACCCTTATCCATGGTGCTCAGAAATCTGAGGTACCCCAGAGAGCCGGAGTCAATCACTATAACCCACACGCCATGGGACTAGGCCGAGGGCATCAACTTGCACTGAAAAGAGCCACCTTCAGGGAACTGTCACCACACCCAGTGATAGGAACAGAGGGGAAACGCTAACTTCCTCTCCACCATGTCTCTGGGTCAACCTGACTACTGGGTCTCTTCTCCCAAGACTGATTCTCTCCTGTTTTCTGGACCTGTCATTTCCTCCCTGACCCTCTGCAGCCCCACCCACACACCTTCCCAGCTCTGTTTCTGAGGCAGCTGAGGGTGACTTTGGGACTTTGAATTGGACCGTCCCCAGGTAGACAGCTGCTCTAATGCAGGATCTGGAAGAGGACAGAAGGGCTCAGCACACCAAGCGGGGAGGGTCCGTGGAAACTCTGGTGAAGGAGTAGAGGGACCAGGATAATTGGGCTCCTGAACGCCTGGATGGGATTTGGAAGGCTGTAGTGGGTACCGTGAAATCCCAGGGCACCCCAAGAACAGGGGAGGGCAGCCACCATAAAGATCTGAGGGCAACAAGATGAAATATGTTCATGGTGGAGGCCAAGAAGCAAGGTCAGGTCACTGGGGACCCCAGTGGGCAGAACTTGCTAAAGGCTGAAGAGGGGGGCTGCTCCCACAGCTGGAGAATAGGGGTTCCCAGAGGTGGTAGCAGGAAGTGAGTCAATTGGAACCAAACAGGGCCAATGGGAACCAGATGTGATTAGGGTTGGGGGCTCTTGCAGGGAGAGATGTTTTCTCTTTCCTTCCAAGCTGTTGCTGGGGGAAGGGGAGAGGGTACAGCCTGGTGTGCTTTTCTCAGCCCCACCCCCACTAGGTCTCCACCTCTGGTCCAGTGAGGCATCAGGAGCTTAAGTTAAACCCCTAGTCCCCAACAGGTAAGGAAAACCATGGCTGGGAAGGAGTTTGCACAGTTCCTAAGATGCCCCTACAGTCTCTAGGAGGGGGGCAGGGCAGGAACTTCCTGCCCGAGCGACTGCCTGTAGCTATGGAGAGGTTCTTGGGGATCAAGGCTCTCGGGGTACGGATCACCTAACCCTAGCTGCTGGTGTTTCAGGTTCTTTGCTGGCCTTAGAATCTCTGCCTGGTTCTAGACACTGATTTCAGGAGGTCCTCTTGGATCCTTAGGTTAGATCAAGTGCCTGATCTGTATTCCCAGCACCCTTAGTGTTTTTTATTTGTTTGTTTTGTTCTGAGACAGGGTCTTGTGGCTAGCCTGAAACTCACTGCATATCGGTTGGCCTTGAACTTGAAGCAATCCTCTGTCTCTACTTTCTGAGGGCTTGGATTAAGGATGTATACTACCACGCCTAGCTTCCTTCTATATTGTGTTTATTGGTTGACTGAGACAGATCTGTAGCCCCGATTGACCTGCTTGCTATGTAGTTGAGGATGGCCTTGAACCCCCAAACCTCCTACTTCTTATAAGTCAGTGGTTCTCAACCTGCGGGTTGCAACCCCTTTGGAGGTCACATATCAGATATCTTACATATCAGATGTATACATTACAGTGCACAACAGTAGCAAAATCACAGTTACGAAGTAACAGCAGAAGTAATTTTATGGTCACTGCAGCCCGAGGAACTGTGTTAAAGGGTCACAGTGTTAGGAAGGTTGAGAACCACAGTCTATATGCTGGGATCCCAGGCATGCACCAGCACACCTGATTCATCAGCCCTCAAGGGAGTTTATGGTATAGGATTTTAACTCCTTCCCGTGAGCTGCTTAGAATCCCTGTCCTCCTCATCCACTGCTCTCAGCACTGAGGCTGAATGTGCGGAAACCATAGTCACACTCCGAGTCTTCCCTCATGCCCACTTTCCAACTCTCTCTAATTCTGGGGTCACTTTAAAACACACAGACACACATACACACACACGCACACACACACGCACAAACACACACACACACATACAGAGAGACAGGCAGAACCCTTCACCAGTTAATGCTTATGACTCCCCCCCCCCCCACCACCACCAAAAGGCAAACCTGCCAGCCTGTGGTTGCTTCCAGCACCCAGGAGGCAGAGGCAGGAGGATCTCTGAGTTTGAGGCCAGCCTGGTTTACAGAGTTAAGTTCCAGGACATCCAGGGCTACACAGAGAAACCCTGTCTCAAAAAACAAAACCAACACAGAATCACGGAACACAAATGTGAAAGGTCCCTTGCCTGCGCTGACCCCCCTGCCCCAGGCTCTCCCCAACCATGGCGACCACTGTTTGGCTTGGTGCAGGCTTTTCAAATCCTGAGTGCACCTGTGTCGAATCCCAACAGTAAACCTGCCCCTTTATTGCTGTTATGAACACAGCCCAATGGCACCAAGGATGTTCATCACCGAGGTGCTTCTCCAGACAGTTTTTATCTCTTATTGCTCAGGACGGAACTTGCTCCCTGTCACCCCTTCCAGCCCCTGCTTTACTTTCTGTCTTTGTGAAACCTGACCACCTGGGCACTTCAAGACAACAGAGTCACTCTCTAGCTTCTGTGTTTGAAACATGTCACCTAGGAAACTATCCCCAAGACTCCCTGTGTTGTAGCAGGTGTCAGGAAGTCTTTCTAAATCTTAAAAAAAAAAAAGTCGGGTTGGGGATTTAGCTCAGTGGTAGAGCACTTGCCTAGCAAGCGCAGGCCCTGGGTTTGGTCCCCAGCTCCGGAAAAAAAAAAAAGAAAAGAAAAAAAAAGTCACTGGAAATGTAGTTCAGTTCGTTGTTAGGGTGTTCGGCAAACACGCACAAAACCATGGATTCCATTCTGGCCCTGCACAGACTGGGTGTGGTCACTCGTGCCTACGGTGCTGTCTTTAGTATGTATCCTGGTATGTCTATATAGGCGTGTACAGAATGTATGTTGTTCAAACATAATGCTTATTTCTCTTTTTGATTATGTGCATATGTGCACATAGATGTTCGTGTGCACATTTATGTGTATGTTCATGCATGTGCTGGGTATGTGTGTACGTGTGAATGCATAAGCATGTGGAGGCCAGAGGACAAATCAGGTGACACGCTCAGGACTGTGGTCTACCTCCTTTGACAGGTTCTCCTGTTGACCTGGAGCTCTCTGACAGCACTAGCCTAGCTAGCCAGAGAGCCCCAAGGATGCTCCTGTCTCTGACTCCTTAGTGCCATGTATACCACCAGGGCTACCACTTTTTCATGGGTCCTCAGGCTTATAAGGCAAGCACTTTGTGGGCTCCGAGCCTTTCCCCAAGACCTTTGAAAAGCACCATCTACATTTTGCCATCAGCTCAGTTCCCTGACATGACACTCTGTCTCTAAGCCCTGACCCACATGGGTCCGTCTGTCTGTCAAAGTGCACCTGCTGCCTTTGTCTAAATCTTTCTCCAATTTTCAAATCTCTGGAAGTGGGGAGGTAAAGGGGTGGCTCTGTGGGTAAGAGCACTTGTTCTGCAAGTGCAAAGACCCGAGTTCAAATCCCTAGCTTCCCGATAAAAAGCTGACTATGGCTCCGTAGGTCTGTAGCCCAGCACCGAGTGGTAGAGACAGGTGAATCCTGAGAGCTGGTTGACGAGCTGGCCTAGCTGAAGCCGTAAATTCCGGTTCAGCGAGAGATCTTGACTCCAAGGCAGTAAAGTGGCGACCAATACAAGAGTTCTGTTCTCATGGTATGCATACATGCAATCCCTCCTCTCCCCTCCCCTCCCTACCCCTCTCTCCCTCCCTCCCTCCCTCCCTCCCTCCCTCTCTCTCTCTCTCTCTCTCTCTCTCTCTCTCTGCTCTGTTCAAATGATCCGAGAGGCCCCCTTTGTTCTGCAGACGCCAGGGACCTCTCACTTCTTTGTTTCTTCAGCATTTTATACCCTAGATCCTCTCTGATAGGGGCTGAGTCCTCACACTCCTCATAGGGAGGGTGATCAGTCCTCCTGTCCTTGCAGTAAGCAACTCTGAGAGCCAGTTCACCCCACCCTGAAACCTGTCCCGTGGGAGTGAGAGGGTATATATAATGGTGCACTTGCCTACAGGAGGGCAAAGGTCAAGCTTGCTGAATGCTGTGGAGGTAGCGCTGGTCCTAGTGTTGGCGGTGATATGCTAGTGATAGAAACCGGTGGTCATCAATCACAGTCTCATAATCATGTGGCACCTGATACTTTTAGATTTGAGGTCCCTTTTACATAACATAATTATGCTCTTCCAAGCAGAAATCAGAAGTTCACTTTCCAGCTTCCCTTGCAGCTAGGATTGATCCATGTGACCTGACCTCTATTAATCAGATACTCCCTAGGATCTTACTTGCATGAGACATTGGGTTGGTTTGGTGCTGATGAGCTCCTGTAGGAACATGGTAGAGACACAACCAGACAGCAGAGGCAGTGCTGAAGAGGTCATGGTAGGGGCATCCCCGACATCTGTTGTAGACTAAATTGTCTTTTTCTGTGCTCAGAGATAGCAGCAGAAGTCTGTGGGATGATGTCATTACGAAGGTGAAGGAAGGTACAAGATAGAACGAGGCCTGTCATTGGACGAGAAGGAAGGGTGGGCGGGAGAAAAGTTTGAGAGAAGAGGAGGAGACTGGAACGGGAAGGCAGAGGAAGCCGTGGAGAGAACATGGAGGCTGATGTTAAGATTCCACTCTGTGTATTTACAGGTTATTATGAATATTCTTTTTTTTCTTCTTTTTTCTTTTTTTCGGAGCTGGGGACCGAACACAGGGCCTTGTGCTTGCTAGGCAAGCGCTCTACCACTGAGCTAAATCCCCAACCCCTATTACGAATATTCTTAAGGGATGGATGTGTACAGGACTTTGTATGTTTAGGTGGGCAATTATATCTTATCAATTGAATCAGAGATTATTGTGTTGTGTGTTCTTTCATGTGGCAACTTAAGTTTAAGAGTATGTGGCAGCCAGAGACACTAAGCCGCTATGGAATTGGGATGTATATTTCTGGCATGGTGGCAACAACCTGCCTTGGGAACTAGATGGGTAGAGAGATTGCTGCCAGGCTCAGAGAGAGGCCATCGGCAGTGTGATATGGGATGGAGAAAAGTGGGTGAGAGGCTTTGCTGACTGAGATGAAGATATCTACCAGATATCTTGGGGCACTATAGTGCCAGACCTAGTGGGGGTAAAAGACAGCCTTTTTAATAATTTTACAGCAATAGAAGTCTCTTCACCAAAGCAACCCTGGGTGCTTGACCATCTTCCACATACGAGTCAGGAGAGTGTGGTAGTTTGAATGAGAATACTTGGTCCCCAGTTAGCAGAACTGTTTGGGAAGGATTAGGAGGTGTGTGGCCTTGTTGGAGAGATCTGTCATCAGGGATGGGCTTTGAGACATCAAGACTGCCATCATTCCCGTGTTATTGAAAATATGTAATCTTTTTTTTTTTCTTTTCTTTTTTTCGGAGCTGGGGACCGAACCCAGGGCCTTGTGCTTGCTAGGCAAGCGCTCTACCACTGAGCTAAATCCCCAACCCCGAAAATATATAATCTTTTTTTTTTTTTGGTTCTTTTTTTCGGAGCTGGGGACCGAACCCAGGGCCTTGCGCTTCCTAGGTAAGCGCTCGACCACTGAGCTAAATCCCCA
Source organism: Rattus norvegicus (assembly GCF_021556685.1). Classification (NCBI taxonomy): domain Eukaryota; kingdom Metazoa; phylum Chordata; class Mammalia; order Rodentia; family Muridae; genus Rattus; species Rattus norvegicus. Next base: position 165,205,810 of record NC_141538.1, read on the forward strand.
GCCTGGGAAAATTTTTTAAAAATATTTTATTTTTATTTACGTATGCTTCTCTGCGTGTATGCTACATAGGTGTGAGTGTTTTCAGGAGCCTATTAGAGGTCTCCAGATCCTCTAGAGCTGGAATTATGGACAGGTACGAGCAGTCTAGCAGTCCAACATGAGTGTTAGGAACTTATTCTCATCACCTCATCCACTATGCTTTTTTTTTCCTGTAGGGTTACTCAGTTAATATTTACGTAGAGTAAGGTTTGTAAAGCTGGGCGTGGTGGCTCACGGCTTTAACCCTAGCACTAGGGAGGCAGAGGCAGACCCATCTCTGTGGGCTTAAGGGAAGGCTGGTCTACAAAATGAGTTTCATCAGAGTCAGAGCTACCCAGGGAAACCTTGTCTCTACAGAACCACCACCACCACCACCACCACCACCAGATTTATAGATACATTCTATATGTCTAGACAGGCTCACCCAATCATGTAACCTCTATGACAATCACTATGTAAAACATTCCATCGCACCCCAAAGTCTCCAGGACTTTTCAGTCACCCCGAATTATCCTGGAGCCAGCCAGCCGACGTCAGCGCACGAGGGTCAATAATAAAGGCTTCTGGAAACTTTGTGAGAAGGATGTTAAGCCAACAGGTCCCTCATGTCTGAGTTTTTTTTTTTTTTTCTTTTCTTTTCTTTTTTTTTTCGGGGCTGGGGAAGGAACCCAGGGCCTTGCGTTTGCTAGGCAAGCGCTCTACCACTGAGCTAAATCCCCAACCCCACGTCTGAGTTCTTTTGAGACGTTTCCCTATTTATGTTATTCTCGCACACTGGTCTGGACGTGTAACTACAGGAACCCCATGGAAAGTTGTGTTGGAAGGCAGCTTTTCTCCAGTGTGGCTCAGACTGCGTGTTGGCAGGGCTGATGCTGGCCACGGTAGAAGTATTTACACCAAAGAAACTGGCAGTGCCACAAAACCGGGTTTGATTGATTGCTTTTCTGATTGTCTAGATGTGAGAACCCAGTGGACAGTGCTGATGAGGTTTAAAGTGTGTCCCCCTGCAGCCGTTCACTGTGTGTGTGAGCATGCACAGCACACACACACACACACACACACACACACACACACACACACACACACCGAGGAACTACTCTTTCAGGCTCTTAGAACCCTCATCTGTCTCAGCAAAGTGTCACTCACACCCGAGATGAGTGGATGAAGCTCTGACAGATGTCTTCGTTGTTTTCTTCTTCTCTTGTCAAGCCTGTGGTCGTCTATGAGGATGAGGACGACGTCATATCCATTTAAGATGGAGGCCTATGGAAATGGCTCACGGGTAGGGTTCCATGCTACCACGCCTGAGGATCCCAGTCCAATCCCAGGACCCACATGATGGGAGGAGAGAACTGATCAGTTATCCTCTGACCTCCACATGTGTGCCTTGACACAGTCATGTGCACACTTACATGAATGAATGAATGAATGAATGAAGTTAAAAGCAAAGATGGAGATGAACAGCACCCAATGTCGACCGCTGGCCTGCACATGTGCACATACAAAAACATATGAAAGCGATACTGCCCCGCCCCCAAATCTATTGATTCAATTCAGCACCTATCAAAATTCCAGTGGCCTGGCAGGAGAGGGGTAGCCCAGCGAAGCATGTGTTTAGCATGCCTGATGCTCTGAGTTCAATACCCAGAAAAAGAAATTTAATAGGCTTTCAAGCAGACCTCGGTGGCGGGGGTCGGGGTGGGGGGGAGTTAGGAGGAGAGCGATTGAAGAAGATATCTGTTGTCAACCTCTGACCTCTGACTTTTGCCTGCATATAAGGGCACAAGTAACCAGACGCATGGGCACACATCCGCAGGAACACGCACACGCACATGCACACACACGCATGCACGCACGTGTACACACACACGCACATGCAAAGGTGTATTTAAAGGATCCCATATAAGGGTGTTCGTTGCTATATCATCTGTCGTTGGGGGAGAAGGGTGATCGATGTCCTGAATGTTCATCATTAGGAGAATGACGAGATGAACGGCGGCGTGTCCACATCATGAAATACTATGCAGACTTCAAAAAGAACGAGTCGGACATTTATGGCTGGCCCAGGGAGAACAGCGTGATGCATGGTGATATGTTAAAAGCAACTTGCAACAAGACACGCAAGCCCATTTATAAAAATGTACACAGACGTTTGTTTGCACATGCAAAGCGAATGTCTGGAACCACACACGCAGAACGATGAATGGAGTTATTTCCAAAAGAGACTTTCCGCCCCGGGTGCCTCTGATCTGCTGGAGTTCTTTGCCTTGAGCAGTGACTTTAATCTAAAAATAAAAACCACACACAATCACACACGCACACACACAAGGTGAGGTGTGGTGAGCTGGTTTTCTTTGCTTTAGAGATCGGGATATGGAGCCACAGAGGGCCAGGGCTGTCTCGACTTGCCCAGGTGGGTAGCCCAGGGAGCCACAGAGAGGGAACTGGCTGTGTGGAAGTCTCCTGCCTGGTTTCCGAGGCTTTGCTCCACCCTGCCCTATTCAGAAGCCAGGGCTCCTATTTTCATGCTCGTCCCCCTAGTCAGGTGGCCCTCAGCCTGCACACAGAGGAGGTAGCTGGAGGTTGTGGTCTGGGCCTCATCAGCTTTGCCTCTGGTGTGTGATTTTCCCTTGTGGAGCTCCCCAAAGCCAGTGACTATTTTCCCACAGGCTGGAGGGTGGGTGGTGGGTGGAGCTGATGCAGGTTCTGGACCAGAAAGCCAGAGGATGAGATCCAGCTGCTACAACCTCCCCCGCAGAACTTAAGGATGCTGACTTCTAGGGTCTGGCCAGATGGCTCAATGGTTACAGGTGCTGGCTGGCCTTCTAGAGGACTGGGTATAGCTCTATGAGGTGGCTCACAACCAACTGTAATTCCAGGGCTAGGGGATCTGACACCCTCTTCTGGTGTCCATGGGCGCCAGGCACACATGTGGTGTGCATCAACACATGCAGGTGAACACTCCTCATACACACATTAATTTTTCTTCTATTCATCTGTTCATGTATTTATTTTTGGTTTCTCAAAGTGGGGTTTCTCCATGTAGTCCTACCTGCCCTGGAACTAGTAGCTCTGTGGACCAGGCTGGCTTTGAACTCACAAAGATCAACTTGCCTGTGCCTCCCGCTTGCTGGGATTAAAGATTGCACTCCCACCCTCAAACCCCCCCCCCCTTAACATTCATATACTTTTTTTAAAAAAATAAAAGAATGCCAATTATCAGATTCTACCCCAAATCTGCTGTGTCTGAATCTCTTGGTGAAGGGAATGAAACCTGGGTTTTAGGGGGCACAGGAAGCGGTTTCTCAGTTCTTTCTTTTAGAATCAGCTGGGTACTTAAAACATAGGCCTCCCCAAAAGAACCTGACCAGGGATGTATGTATCTTAGTTTCGGTAGTGTTGATATTCTTTCAAAGCATTCTGGCAGATTCAACCACCACCACCACCACCACCACCACCACCACCACCACCACCACCACCATCATCACCACCATCATCACCACCACCATCATCATCACCACCACCATCATCACCACCATCATCATCACCACCACCATCATCATCATCACCACCATCATCACCACCACCACCATCATCATCACCACCACCATCATCATCACCACCACCATCATCATAGTCATAATCATACCATTATTATTATTGTTATTAGTGTGTGTGTGTGTGTCTGTGCACGCACGCGTGCACACACTCATGCTAAGGCACACATATGGAGGTCAGAGAACATTTTGTAGAGTTGAATCCATCACTTAACTTTCACATCATCACCATCATCATCACCACCACCATCACCACCACCACCGCTACCACCACCATCACCATTATTATTGTTGTTATTAGTGTGTGTGTGCACACCCATGCTAGGGCACACATGTAGAGGTCAGAGAACATTTTGGAGAGTCGGATCTATCCTTTAACCTTCCCGTGAGTCCCAGGGATTGGACTCAGATGGCCAGGTTTGGGCAGAAAGCAGCTTTATCTGCTGAGCCATTTTGCCATGACTTTTAGTGTTCTGGTACCCAGGTCTGAAGACTACTGGTCTCCAACTGAAAGTCCATCAGCATCTCAGGGCTAGGAACCTTGTCACTTGCAAATGCCTCTGATGTCTGGAACGTTCAGACAAACCTGGCATCCTGTGACCACAACATCAGAGTTGACATGGAGCTAGGATTACAGATCCCCGTGCACACTCACAGTGTGAGGCAGACCCACAGAGTCAGGGCCTGCACTTTCTTCTCTGTCTTTTTTAAAAATATTCTTTATGATATTTACTTGTTTTTATGTGTTTGTTTTGCCTGCATGTCTGTGTGTACTACATGTATGCCTTGTTTCTGAGGAAGCCACAGAGGGTGTTAGAACCCCTGAAACTGGGGTTAGAGATGGTTGTGAGCCACCGAGTGGACTCTGGGAATCGAACCTGGTTCGTCTGAGAGAGCAGCCTGTGCTCTAAAGTGCTTCCCATCTCTCCAGCTTTCTCCCACCCCTCTGCTTTTTTGAGACAAGATCTTTGAGGCCTCGGCTGGTCTGGAACTTGATCTAGAAACTAGAATGGTCTTGAACTCATAGAGACATGTTTGCCTCTTCCTCCTGAATGCCAGGATTAAAGGTATGTACTGTGATGTCCACCTTCTTTCCTTGCCTGCTTCCTTCCTTCCCTTTTTCCTTTCTGTTTTTGAAGCGCAGTCTCATGTGTTTCAGAATGGGCTCAAACTTGAAACCTCGAGCTTCTGATCCTCCCGGCTTTACTTCCCAAGGCCAAGGCTACGGGCATGCGTTACAACACTACCATGTGGTGTTGGGGATGGAACCTAGGGCTTCGTGCCCAGAATCTAGGTCTTGTGATCCTTAGGGAGGGCTAGAGATATGGCTCGATGGGTAAGAGTGCTTACCATTCTTATAGAGGACCTGGGTTTGGTCCCTAGCAACCACATCAGGTGGTCCACAACAGCTTGTTACTTTTGGTTCTGGGGATCAGATGGAACACTGACCTTCATGGATACCTGCACAAATAAACTCACACAGGCACATATATACATAAAAAACAAATTAAAAAATAAAGTAAAAAGGATGTGTACCTCAGGTGACTAGGGTGTGTGCCTCAGGTGACTAGGGTGTGTACCTCAGGTGACTAGGATGTGTGCCTCAGGTGATTAGGATGTGTACCTCAGGTGACTAGGTGTGTACCTCAGGTGACTAGGTGTGTACTTCAGGTGACTAGGTGTGTGCCTCAGGTGACTAGGGTGTGTACCTCAGGTGACTAGGATGTGTACCTCAGGTGACTAGGGTGTGTACCTCAGGTGACTAGGGTGTGTACCTCAGGTGACTAGGGTGTGTACCTCAGGTGACTAGGATGTGTACCTCAGGTGACTAGGGTGTGTACCTCAGGTGACTAGGGTGTGAACCTCAGGTGACTAGGATGTGTACCTCAGGTGACTAGGATGTGTACCTCAGGTGACTAGGGTGTGTACCTCAGGTGATTAGGATGTGTACCTCAGGTGACTAGGATGTGTACCTCAGGTGACTAGGGTGTGTACCTCAGGTGACTAGGATGTGTACCTCAGGTGACTAGGATGTGTACCTCAGGTGACTAGGGTGTGTACCTCAGGTGACTAGGATGTGTACCTCAGGTGACTAGGATGTATACCTCAGGTGACTAGGATGTGTACCTCAGATGACTAGGATGTGTACCTCAGGTGACTAGGATGTGTACCTCAGGTGACTAGGATGTGTACCTCAGGTGACTAGGGTGTGTGCCTCAGGTGATTAGGATGTGTACCTCAGGTGACTAGGTGTGTACTTCAGGTGACTAGGTGTGTACTTCAGGTGACTAGGATGTGTACCTCAGGTGACTAGGATGTGTACCTCAGGTGACTAGGGTGTGTACCTCAGGTGACTAGGGTGTGTACCTCAGGTGATTAGGATGTGTACCTCAGGTGACTAGGATGTGTACCTCAGGTGACTAGGATGTGTACCTCAGGTGACTAGAATGTGTACCTCAGGTGACTCTGATGTGTACCTCAGGTGACTTGGATGTGGTTCTCCAGTGGATCACACTTAAGAGGGCTGAGCTTCAGTAGGTTAAGTTTATTGATCCCAGCAGCCAGCATTAGGGCCACCTAGAAGTTTAAAATGCTCCCTCCACCCAGGCAGCACCCAGACGGTCTCACCTGGGCATGTGTGGTTCTAAATAAAGGTTCCTGGGTACATCCAGTGTGAGGCATGAGGGCCACTATGTAGAGGGCACAGCTGGCACTGACGTTGGAGCCAATGTGCCATTTGGTGGGATTGGTCTCTTCACGGGTGAGTACGTGAAGGCATGGGCTCAAACCTGCATTTCCTTCCTATGTTGTACACACACTCCTTTGAGTGCAGCTTCCTCATCTGGGAAATAGAAATGAGCCTCCCCCTTTCTTTCTGTCTTCTCTTTCTCTTCTCCCTCCCTCCCCCACTCACCCCGTCTCTCCTTCTTTCCCTTCCTCTTTCTCTCCTCTTTTTTTTCAGACAAGATCTCACAGTAGCCCAGGCTAGTCTTGAACTTTTTACGTCGTGAATGTGGCCTTGAACTTCTGATCACCCAGGTGCTGGGCCTACAGGCATTGGCCACCATGTCCGGTTATGTAGTTCTAGTAAGTGAATGTGGGCACTGTGCGCGCCAGGCAGGCCCTCTCCCTACTAAACTGTCCTCGGTCTGTCCTGAAGATTTCTTAGGGCATCAGTGGAGGTCCCAGCCATTGAGCGGTGAGGCCGAGGCTTCCGGCAGTTCTGACAGGTGGCTCTCGGGGACTGAGGGAAGTGCAGCTTTACAGACAACCGTTAGATGTTTACAGGGATGGTGGAAGGAGGGACAGGCCTTCCATGAGGACTAAGGAAATAGCAGTTAAGACTGAGGCTGTCAGGAGACTGTGCCCTACCCAAGCAGTTTCTGGACTCACCAAACCTTCTGAACTGCGTGGCCAAGCCTCCCCACCTCTCACAGTTCGTCCTGAGTAGAGGAGGTAGAAGCCTTTTTCCCCTGGCCCAGGACAGGTACTTGGGGGACACAAGAACAGAGTGGGGTCACTTGGCCAGCAGGAGTCTGCCCCACAGGTGAGTTGCAGCTTTGGCTCAAAGCTCACTTCTTAAACAAGATCAGCACTCCCTTTCTTCCCTGGCTCCCCCTCACCCCAGAGGCTGGTAATTGGTAGACAAAGGAGTTTCAGACAGTTGGGGACCTGCACCCTTGAGTCCCTGAAAACATGCTATTATTAATTAAAGACTCTGGCTTCGGTGGGGCCTGGGCCTGCCTCTTTCTGGCTGGGCCTCAGACTCACGTCTCCTCTGCCGTCTCTTCTTGCTAAATTTTTCAGTGTTTTTAACATCAGACTGATGTTACGTGTAATTACCAACTTTGCACCCAAATTATATTTGACATGGCTTGTGTGGGAAATTAGACCATTTCAGTGCCTATAAATTCACCTGGGAAGCCGAGGCAGGCGTGCGGGCGTGCTGGGGGAAGTCATTTAAATATTACATGCGCCCTCCTGGAAATGCCAAAACTCTTCAAACTGCCGGGGAGAATCTGGTCTCCCCCCTCTGTTTGCCCCCACAGTGTTAGGAGGGCTCTGAGGGTAGAAGGCAGGGTCCCGTGCATGGAGACAGTCACAGGGATCCGAGTGGCTTGATGGGTAGGGGAGAAGCTTGGTGGCCGCTGTGTCGGGCTATCTGCCCCTCCTCATCCCTCTCGCCTCCATCCTTCCCCTTTCTATGCCAAAGCAAAGGAGATTCCACCTTCTCTGGACCATGGTGAAGGGTAAGGCACGGCCTGTGCACCGGGACCCCAGGTTTTCCTGGGACCTCAGGGCTTGGGGGGAATCCATGGCTGAATCTCTGTTGAAGAAGTGAGCTCCCCAGCAGGCCCTCCAGGGGTTCGCTTTGCAGTTTTATTTCCACAAATCTTTTTTTTTTCTTTTTTTCGGAGCTGGGGACCGAACCCAGGGCCTTGCGCTCGCTAGGCAAGCGCTCTACCGCTGAGCTAAATCCCCAACCCCTTATTTCCACAAATCTTAAATGTGACTGCTTGCCAGCCTAAGGGACACTGGGGATCTGGAGCAAAGTGCGAAAGAGAACGCCAGTGTGCGGAAGCCCGGAATCTGATCTCCGCACCCCAAAACTGGATGTGGCGGTGCACTTCTGTAATCCCAGCACTCTGGAGGTGGAGGTGGGAGAGTCAGAAGTTCAAGGTCGTGGGCTGGGGAGATGACGTTAGGAGGGTGGAGGCAGGCCGAGCCCTGAAGAAGCTCATTGGCTGACTTGATGAACTTCCGGTCAGCGTGAGGGGAGACCTGATTCAAGAAACAAAGATGGGGAGCACTGGGAAAAGATCCTGTGTCAAAGAGGGGCCTCCTGTGCACTCGTGTTTACAAACCCACACTACAAGTACACATAGCACCATCTTCTTACGCACAGACACACACACACAAGAAATAAAACGTGTGGGCCTGTGTAGTGCTTTAATCCTAGCACTAAGGAAACAGAAGCAGGTAGATCTCTAGTTCGGGGCTAGCCTGGTCTACGCAGCAAGTTCCAGGGCAGCTAAGGCTACACGGTGAGCCCCTGTATAATAATAAAAACAAACAAACAACCTAAGTAAAAACCCAAGGCATTCATCCATTCACTCGCTCACCAAATGCTTATCGATTTCTTGTCACAGGTCAAATAAAAACGTAGAACGTTCCTTCATCTGTTCATTCTAGCGGCTGTGTGCTGGGCTCTGTTCCGGCACAGTCTCCGTCGCTCTCAGTGATGTGGGGAGTCAGGCTCCGCGGCAAACACTGAGTGACAGGGTCTGTGAATCTGGGAGGCCAAAACTCTGTCTTAGTTGCCCCTTTGCTGATGGCGTCTGTGTCTGCAGCAGAAAGGGAAGCCCATTGGCTCCTGGGTATTGGACTTGTGAAGTTAGAGGCGGAAGCAAGGCCCGGAAGCAGCCTCGGTAGAGGAGAGAGGCTCAGTGTGGGGGTGGGGTCCAGGTGGGATGTCTCACTTCCCTTCCCCTTCCTGAACACTGAGCCCTGTGCTTGGCTCCAGAGGGGAGCGCTGGCCCTTTGGTGAGTGTTGCTATGTACTGGGAGGCACGAGGCCTACTATGGAAGCTAAGAAAACAGTTAACAGTGGGCAAGCCTGAGGCTGCCCCTTCTGGTCTACACCTGGGACTGGCCTAGTCCAGAGAAAACCAGGACTGAGACAGCCAGACACAGAAAGGGAAACCACAGGAAAGGGTCTTCAGGGGGGGCGGGGCTTGCCCTGGGCCTCAGGAAGTTGTTTTTGTGCTGGGAGGGGTGGAGTTTGGAGCATTATTTGGTTGTCAAGGGCCCTCATCCTCACCTCAGCCCCTGCCCCTTAGTCTGGTGACTGGGTCCCAAGTCTTCTGATCCTATTTCCTTTCTGTTCTCTTCCCTCACCTACAAGAGAGGTCGGAGGTCAGTGTCACCAGGTCTGTGTTTCAGTCATTTGTGACCTGGGCAGACAGTTGCTCTGTCCCAAGGTACCACGGAGATAACCTCTCCACCTCTGCCTATCCACTTTCCAGTATGTGTGTGTGTGTGGGGTGGTGGTGGTGGTGGTGGAGGTGGTGGTGGTGGTGGTGGTGGTGGTGGTGGTGGTGGTGGTGGTGGTGGTGGTCTTGTGTCTCCTCTCCCAGCTTCCGGACAGAGTTTTCTGGGTTGCTCCAGCAAATAACAGTAACGTGAGTTCAGTGCCTGGATGGTTGAGCCCGTACCCTCCTGCCTTATTCTTCCACACTTGTGTCTCCATGAGCCTGTGCCTCACCTCAGAGGCAGCTCTGTGGGCCGACCACAGTGGGAGGCCATGCATGCTTGGGTTCTCAGCCAGAAGTCTAGGTGGGGCCAGACCTGCAAGGGACAGCCTGATGGCTCCATTCCTGTACTGCCAGAGCCACCTCAGCCAGGTCCAGGGATGGTAGAGCACACAGGCTCTTCCGCCAAGCCTGGTCCCAGGCCTGGCTCTCGGTATAGTATCTTACTGGGACAATTCCCTCTGGATTTCCTTCCCTACTTGTCCCTCCTGTGGAGTTTAGCTGGTACAGGATTCTATTACAAACCCCACATTCCTGCTTCGGCCACACAGTCCCCTGCCGGGAGTGCCTGTCCTTCATTCCCTAGGCTGAGTTAGCTCAAGGCCGTGGAAATAGCAAGGTACCTCTCCTTTTCCCAGGACACTGTCCGGACCTCCTGTGTCTGCTTTAGATCTTTTTCCTCTCTCGTCCCATCATCTTTAAAGCCCCCACCCCGTCTCTGAATTCTATTAACTTGCCTGTTATCTTTCCCTACCAGGAGGTGAGCCCCTGAGGGGACCTCCCAAGGTTCTTTGCTTCTAGCCTGGGGGCTCAGAAGCCACACCTGGAGTGTGGGTGGGGCCATCTTCCTGCTGTTAATGTAGGGGCTTCTGTGACTTCCCGGCCTGATCTGGACTCTGTTTTTCCCCATGGGAGTGCTGATGATGAGGTGACCGGGGAGCCTACAGCTCATCTGTTCAGGGGTCATCTGAGGGAGTGAGACACCTTCCGACCCAGACTGACCACACATGTATGGAAGGAAACTCCACCTTTCTCCCAGGTGCCTCTGCCTGGAGGTTGGTGACATCCAACAAAATCCATCTCCATGGCTTCCTCCCTCACATGAAGAATGGACACAGCAATCAAGAAGCCACCGTGGGACAGACACCTGACGCACGGAACATGCTCCCTGAATATGGCCTCCAACACAGATGCCAAGTGAGACAGGCCAAGGACCCTGCAGAAGTGATCAGCGCTGTGGCTGCTGGTCAGGGAAGGGCCGAGACTCAGAAAAGTTATTTGACTTGTTTATGACTACATAGCCATGAAGCCATGGTGCTGGAGACCAGAATACTGGTCTGCCTGATCCAAGGTCCTCTTCCTACCCAGTAGATGCAGGCACACACAGGCCTGGGCCAGGGCTGCAACGGCAGACAGCTTTGGACAGAGAGCTAGTCACAGGCTGTCCACTGTGGTTTCTGTTGTTGTTGTTGGTGGTGGTGGTGTGTGTGTGTGTGTGTGCATAGATGCCAGAGATCGCCTTCTGGTACATTCTCCAGGAGGTGTCCATTTTGTTTTTGGAGACAAGAGTCTTTCAGAGAGACAGACAAAGAGAGAGAGAGAGAGAGAGAGAGAGAGAGAGAGAGAGAGAGAGAGAGAGAGAGAGAGAGGAGAGAGAGAGTCCCTACATCCTGTTCGATACTTCACGTCAGAAAGACCCCCAGGCCTCAGAGGTGGACCCACAAAGTGCTCAGTGACTCCAGAAGACTCCTGATCCTACCCTGTGCACAGGCTCAAAGCTCTCTCACCCCAGCTCTGACAGGCAGAAAATCAGTAACCCTGCCAGGCGGGGGGTGGGCTCAGAGGAGTAGGTGACTGACATTTCCCCCTGAAATGACAGCCCTAGCTGTTGGTGGCAGTGACAGCCCTTGTTGGGGCCCTGCACACCCACACGAAGGCATGGGAGCACCGCCCTACTCCTGGCATCCCGTGCCCCCAGCCCTGAAGACAGAGCCATGCTCAGAGGTACATGTGTCAATGCAACTTGTCATGTTGAGCACCCTCAGACACATGGCTTTATAGAGCCAGACACTGTACCCCTTCCCAATCCCGAGCTCCTGAGACAGGCCCCTCTGTGTTTGTGTGTGTGTAATGAGGAAGGCTTGGTGGGGTCTGGAGCCCCCTCTCTTCCTCGGTGGAACTGAGTCTCCCGGGAGCTGATGTTATTAACAAGCCTCTCCTGTCTTCCCTGGGTTCTCACTCAGTCCCAGGGACAAGCCTGGGAGAGAGTAGCTCTTTTTATTTTAGCCATGGCAAAACACAGGCTCTGAGAGGTTTAGTTGCCCCACCAGAGTCACACAATGGGCAAGTGCAGCTGGCAGAAGCTTGCAGCCCGAGGCCGTACCACTAGACTTTACTTCGTCTGTGGGGCAGGCTCACTCCACCCTGTCTGTCACAACCTCCTCTTCCAGTCTGCCTCATACCCCTTCTCTCAGCACCTTCTCATGGGCCTCCTCTAAACACGCTGACGTTCCTGTTGTTTCTCTGCTCTCTCCTCTCTCACCTGCCTCCCACCATTTGCCATTGACACACACATCCATGCACATACACACACACACACACAAACACATAAACACACAGACACACAGACACACATAAACACACAGACATACACACACACATAAAGACACAGACACACAGACAGATGTACACATATCCATACACACACAAACACAGACACACATAAACACACAGACACACACACAGAAAGACACACACACAAAGACACAGATACACACACATCCATATACACACAAACACACATAAACAGAGACAGATGCACACAAATCCTTATATACACCGACAGATACATATAAACACATACACAAGCACACATACACATAAAGACACAGATACACACACAGATGCACACACATTCATACACACCTACACACACACAAAGACAGATACTTATAAACACATACACAAGCACACATACACACAAAGACACAGATACACACACAGATGCACACACATTCATACATACCTACACACACACAAAGACACATACAGATACACACAGACACAGACATACATGCACACACACATAAACACACACATATATACACATGCACACATAAACACACACGGACACACACATGCACATATACGCATACACAAAGACATGTACAGATACACACAGTTGCATACAAGCACACACGCAGCACATATGTACATAGCATGTCTGTCACACATGAGGGACCAGGAGAGACACCAGGAACAGGTCATGGAGCCTCCTGCTGTCTTCGGTCTGAGGAGGGAGGGGACAGTTGTAACTGTCAGAGGTGCTGGGGTGCTGTGGGGAAAGCTTAGCTCTCCTTCAGGCCTCCATGCTGGGTCTCCCTTTCTAGTGGACTGCTGGTGTCCAAGCTGGGGAGGACATGGTGGCTTCTGAGTTGAGCACAGAGCATCCTGGAGGCGGTCACGCCCTGTTTCATATCCAAGATGGCTTCTAGATGGGTGGAAGGAATTCGTAGGTGCATGCTAGCCTCAGACAAAGCCAGGCTCTTGGCCCTTCCTTACTTCTCCAGTGTCTGTCCTGACCCAGACCTGGTTCCCACCTACCTGGTCAGGCCAGTCCATATCTACACCCACCACTAGGTGGCACCAAGTGCCCTTAAACTGCAGGGTAAGCTGCCCCAGAGGGCTAGGGTAGGGTAGGGGGTGGTCCCAGCACCCTCTCTGGTGGCTCTGTTCCAATATCACCTTCCTTGAGTGACATAGAGAGTACAGTACTGTAGGCTGTCTCTGTTACATTTGCAGACCTTGAGGTAGGTGTTGTCCTTGTCCCCATTTTACAGATCAGGAAACTGAGGTTCAGGCAGGTATCACAGTAGATCTGAAAACCACAGAGCTTCAGACCCTGGGTTCCATGTTAAGCTTTCTGTTTCCTGAATGCTCTCTCCAAAGGGTCAGAGGCCAGGGTTTGAATCCTAAAGCTGGTCCACAGTGCTGGGAGAAGTCCTTCAGGAGAGAGATTGAATTGGAGGGTTTCAGTGGCATAAGAGGAGGGGAATCCAGGGCTGTAAGCTGGTGGGAGGTGTGGTGGAAGCCTCTAGGCCCTCCTCTGAGGTGAGGCCCAAGAAGAGCAGAATAGAGTAGGGAAGGGGAGAATTCCCGGCACCAAACATCTGGGAGCTGCTGCTTGAGAGAAACAAGTCGCCAGATGCTACAAGCCATGCCGGGCAGATGGCGCAGGGCTGCGGAGGCCCTGCCTTCACACACACACACACAGTCTCTCGTGGGTTGGTCCCATACAGGGAGATGGGGTCTCTAGAGAGGAGGTAGAGTGTCCCAACATGGGGAGAGGGGCTGGCCCTGGGTTCCTTGGGGAGCCAGGGTATGCCACAGACCCAGAAGTTCCCGAGGGTCACATACCTCCCATCTGCTACTTGTAGTGACAGCCAAGGAGCCATGTGGCCCATCAATCCTTCTCCACACAGAACACGTGGACAGACTGTGCAGGGGCCAGGAGCTGGGGACACCACAGTGTCCAGGACCAACTGGCCCCCTGTCTTCTTTCGCCTTTATTTAGGGCAAATAAGTAATAAATGAGTAAATAAAGACAGGTGTAAACAGGTATAGACAGGTGACCAAGGAAGCCTTCCTGGAGGAAGCAGATTTTGCGCGACATGACTTTCCAGTAGAGGAACGGGGGAGTCTCTCCAGCTGTCAGGCGGGAGCGGACTCAGTGGACTGACACGGAAGGTCACGGGAACTGCTACCAAGTGTGTGAGGGCAAGGCCGGGCTGAGGAGAGCCCTGCTAACACAGCTTGTCTCCGAGAGGACTGGGCAGCTTTAGGAGGTTGGCGTAAAGGGGAAGAAAAACTCATTTTGGAAGATGACACGTGAGGAAGAAGGAGTTGAAGTTGCCGGGGATGGAGCAGAGAGACTAACAAGGGATCCAAGTGCCCAGGGTCCCTGCCTGAAGACCTTCAAGTCCCTAGCTAGCTCAGTGTCACCAAACTAGGGCTCTGGGACTCTGCACTAGATCCTGGCCCAGGCCACACTGCTCACTTCTGTGTGACCCAGACTAAGTTAACCATCATTCTCTGAACCCGACCTGTCAAAGGTTGTCTGGTTCCTTCCCTCCCTCCGTACGTGAGGTTTGAAGTGACAGCAAACCTGAGCTAAAGGGAGACTGGACATCGGGGACCCAAGATTACCTCAGAGAACAGATCCCCCACCCAGGAGGAGCCAGCAATGGGACAGTATTGTGTCTGAAGCTCTGGGTGCCCCAGCTCTCTAGATCTGAGGGTCCCAACTCTGCCGTCTTTCTCAGAGGCCGCACCCCCCGCCCCTAGTGTCCCTTCCTTCATCTTTTTTCCCCCATCTTCTTTTTAGAATAAAAACGCCGGCCGCTCGAGGCTCGCCGATGTTTATGCCTCAGTAATACATTATGTATTATTTTGTTTTAAGCGCAGCCTTTGCATCCTGACAGTAACAATAAAATGTGACTATGAGATTGCTAACACAGACAGACTAATGTTCCCATCGCCCGCCTCTTTTTTTTTTTGCGTCCTAAGCACTTTTGAAAAGCTCCTTTTATATTCCTAATAAAATTATAGCAAAATACATCGATTTACTGGAAAAGAGTTGAGGGTCGGGTAGGGCATTTCTCCCCCTCCCCTGGAGCGGTTGCTGCTTTCCCCTGTCAAAAGCGGATGTGTATTTTGAATCAAGCTTCTAAAGTGCCACTTGACCCTTAACCCCAGGTGGCATCTACCTGCCTGCCTGCCTGCCTGCTGCTGCTTCTGGGACCAAGAAGTCAGGCTTGGTGGGTGAAGTGGGGTCATCTCTGTGTTGAGTGCGTTTGTTTCTGCATCTGTGTTTCAGGTGTGCCTGTGCATCGGGGTATCCATTCCAAGTTGGGGTGTCTGTCTGTACCAGGATATCTGTATCTGCTGGGGTGTGGAGGTGCACTGCCATCTGGCCTGGCCACACCCATCTGGGTGCCCATCGCCTATGGGTTGAAGTCTATGCCTGGACGTGACTCTGTCGAGGGGCCCCAGGGCCAGGCAGTAGGTGTTTGTGGGTTTATGGTTGTGGGAGCCACGAGGAACGGCCTAGCTGAGACAGGGTTTCTGGGGCTTGCTTCTCCGAAGTGGGGACACGGGGAGTGTCCCAAGCCTACAGTGTCAGAGTTTTCTCCATGAAAAAGTAGGGTTTTGTGAGTGAGTCTGTCTCACGCCTGACTGAATGGGACACGGAGAGGTTCTTCCTTTCGAGACTATCAGGCTGCCGCAGACATCAGGTCTCTTGGGTGACTCTTCAGCTTTAGAGGACCTCCTGGGAGGGCTACATAGGACAGCAGGCTGGGGACATGTCCTAGCATCCCGGTCCTATTCAGGAAAAGCTGCAGATAGAAGAAAGGGATCGGTCTCCAAGGACCTGGGGACCTGCTCTGTAGGGCCAGGGTATGGGCAGGAGGGCCTGATGGGCTAAGCAGCAAGGGTTGCCAGCGACAGTGAGGCAGTGGCCCTGCCTTCTGAGAGACAGGGCTCTTTCTAGGTCCTTCTGCCATGTCTTTTTTTTAACTCGAGCATTCACTCTGCCCCCCCAGAATCGAACGTCTAAGGAAGTAAAAACACCTCAGATTCTCCCCACCAGTGAGCATTTACCTCTGGGGCGTCTAAACCTTGGATCCTCTAGGGGAGGGCTGGACATGGGGTGAGGGGAGAATCCAACAGAGAACCCCACATCCGCTGCCCCCCCCCCACAGCCTCCTAGGAGCTGAAAGCCCTCAGCCCTGCAGCCTCGGCCCGCCCGCCCGCTGCTCTCTTGAGCTAGCTTCCTCCCCACCACCACCCGCCCTGAGTGTGTGTGGACTGTGATTCAGAAACAGCAAGAGAGAGGAGAAAAAAAAAAAAGCGAGAGAGAGAGAAAGGAAAAGGTTTTGTATAGTAAGCACTTTTGAGGGCAATCTGGGGCCCCCTAATCCAGAGGTTTCTAACCACCCCAGCTAATGCTCCCTGACACTGTGTTTTGATATCATTACTACATTATACTCACAATTTTTGAGTGAAAAAATACAGTACTTAGAAAGTCGAAATTCATAAATAAATTCATGTCAAACCGCACTTAATATTGATTTTGTTAGTGTTCAGATTCAATAATAAGGTACTGCGTGCATGAATATTTAAATATAATCATCATTTCTGCATCTCCTAATGGCCTCTGCTCCTCTACACTCAATTTAAACACAATTTAAAAACTATAATGTATTGAAAAATACTAGGATTTAGCAATAAATCACCATGGGGAGATTCCAGGCCTCTTATAGGGTGGCTCGATATGGCTTTCTCTCGGGACCGTACAATTAGATTCATGTTTTTAAACTTCTCAATTATCCATATACCATAATTTTATGTGAAAGTTTGTTTCGCTTCCCCCCATCCACCCCCCGGCTCCCCCCAACCCCTCACTGCCCCCACCCCCCGCCTCCCGCCTCTCTCTCCGAAGGAAGCAGCAGAATATGGCTTAAGTGTCCTCTTAGCTAGAGTGGAGTGGGGTCAAAGGTGACCGTCCTCAAACTGAATTAGAAGCCAGGCCTGCCAGAGGCAGCCTGCGCTGAGTCACTTAATCTCATTATTTAGGAAAAATATAGGGGGGAAAGAGATAAAATGACTTAAAATGAACTTGCCAAGGAGGAAGTGGAGTTTTTAGATTTATTTAAAAAGCAATCCTTGGCCCTGATGAAATAGTCTCGGGCCTGTGGCAGAGTGAGGTGGGGATCTCGATCCCCAAGGAGGGTGGCAGGGGCTGGACGACACATTCAGTGGGGGTGGAGGGACTTTCAGCTTGGTTCCTGAGCCCTACAGCTTCCTGAGGAGTCCCTGGAGAAGGTGGGGGTATTGTGGGGTGGGGGATAGGGGAGCTGTGAGGCCCCCTCCTCTGAGGATCTGAAGGACGACTTTGGCATCTGCAAGGAGGAGGCAGTCCCTGGGGTATCTGTGGGAAGGACAGGGCATGGCAGATATCTGAGGATTTAAATGATGCCCCAGTGGTAGCTGGCCGCCTCGGGAGTTGATAGAGGGCGGGGGTGGGGGTGGGAAATGCTCCTTGGCTTGGAGCTCAGAGCTGACACAAAGCATAATCAAGCCCATTTTATAGATGAGGACGTTAAAGCTCGGAGAGGGGAAGCTATAAGTCCATGGTCACACAGCTTATGAGAGACTAGAGACATGAACCCAGCTCGCTTCAGATCCAATGTGTTTTGCTCCTGGCTCTAGGCTTCTCCTGGAGAGGTATGACTGGGGGGTGAGGGGCTGAACCTTAGCCCCTGACTTAGCCAGAATGTGGCTTAGCTCTTCATATCCTAGGAGGCAAATGGGCTTCTTTCTGCTCATCTGGACTGTGGACAGGGAGCCTGTTTGTGGAGATGATGGTTCATTGGCACGGACCTGGGTCTGGGCTCTGGCCTTGTTGCCAGGGGAAACCCATCTGCTGGACTGACACCGAGGAGTGCCCAGGCCACCTGGGAACAAATGGGGTTGGCAGCTGTAAGGAATACACATCTGGCTTTCTGGGCAAGACTTACCAAACTGACCAAAAATAGCAGGATAAGAACTCCATCTGGAAAGTGGAGGCCACACTAGGACTGGCCCTGTAATGTTTGATGGGCCCTGAAAGGCTATCTCAGCACAGGAAATGCTAAGCCCACGTGAGGCTCTAGGTACACCAATGGTTCCAGGACAGTTCACTGTTCATCCCTGAGCCCCACATCCCCACCTGTGAGCAGATGACAAAGCCTGCACCTGTCACTTTATTGTCCCTGCTTTGCATGACCCCTGACACCCAGAACAACTGATTTTAGAATGGCCAGGCTCCAGTCTACACCTGGGCAGGGTATTTTCTCTGTTCTGTCGCTGTCCCTTCTGTGGGTGCTATGGAAGCTGACTCTGGCTGGGCAGAAGCCAGGCTCCTTCTTCGACATGGCTAAGCAGAAGGCAGACCCGCAAGGCATAGCCAGCAACAGCCCAGACACAGGACCCTGGCAAGCGGGTGTTCAGAAGTGGGACCATCAGTGTGTCTTTCCTGAAACCCGTAGATTGTGTGGGCTCCTTTGGAGACCGCGCCCTCTCTCACTTGTTCATTAGGATTCATTCATTCACCCATTTGCTCATCCTGAAAACACCTGCGCTGAGTGCAGGGCCTGCTCTCAGCTGGAGGACAGAGCCTTTGCCTCCTGCTGTGTCCTCCGCCTACTCCGAGTGGAGAGATTGGAGGGGATAGCCTTGTCTACTTTATCTACTTCTGCCCCCTTCGTGGGAAGTCATAGAGATGGAAAAGCACAAGGAAAAAGAAGGAGGAAGAGGAGGAAGAGAAGGAAGAAGGAGGAGGAGAAGGAGGAGGAAGATGAGGAGGAAGAGGAAGAGGAAAAAGAGGAGGAGGAGGAAAAGGAAGAAGGAGGAGGAGAAGGAGGAAGATGAGGAGGAAGAGGAAGAGGAAAAAGAGGAGGAGGAGGAAAAGGAAGAAGGAGGAAGAGTAGGAGGAAGAAGAGGGAAAGAGGAGGAGGAAGAGGAAGAGGAGGAAAAGGAGGAAGAGGAGAGGGAAGAGGAGGAGGAGGAAGAGGAGAAGAAAGAGGAAGATGAGGAGGAAGAGGAGGAAGAGGAGGAGGAAGGGGGAAGGGAAGGAGGAAGAGAAGGAGGAAGAGTAGGAGGAAGAAGAAAA
Organism: Rattus norvegicus; assembly: GCF_021556685.1. NCBI lineage: Eukaryota > Metazoa > Chordata > Mammalia > Rodentia > Muridae > Rattus > Rattus norvegicus. Next base: position 165,225,150 of record NC_141538.1, read on the forward strand.
GAATGAAGAGGAGGAAGAGAAGGAGGAAGAAGAAAAGAATGAAGAGGAGGAAGAGAAGGAGGAAGAGGAGGAAGAGGAAGAGGAGGAGGAAGAGGAGGAGGAAGAGGAGGAGGAAGAGGAGGAGGAAGAGGAAGAGGAGGAGGAAGAGGAGGAGGAAGAGGAGGAGGAAGAGGAGGAGGAAGAGGAGGAGGAAGAGGAGGAGGAAGAGGAAGAGGAGGAGGAAGAGGAGGAGGAAGGAGGAAGAGAAGGAGGAAGAGGAGGAGGAAGAGGAGGAGGAGCCATCGTGTACAAGCTACAGTTTTTTCCAACAATTGGGCCAACAAGCCACACACAAATGGAAGAATTCTTTTGTGTCTGTTGCGCTGGTCCATTGGTTATACTTCTGGAAGGTCTGAGGTTGGGGACAAGGATGGGCACCTCTTGGAGCTCTTAGGTTGCTCAAAGGTCACCAAAGAGGTCTCTCCCAGTTTCTCCTTCCAAAGGATCTGGGACGTGAAGCAGAGGGGCTATGGCACGTGGGAGGGTCCTGGTTAAAACCACCAACCAATTCCTGTCCCATCCTCTGCTCCACTGGCAGGGTCATGGGCGAGAGGGACCTCCTCCCAACACTCCATCCGAAGCCCAAGTCTCAGGCCTGTGTGATGAGAAGGAGGAGGAGGTTTCCAGGGAGCCTGGGCAGGGTGTGAGCAGACCTAGGTCTCAGACCAGGATAGCAGGGAGACTGTATTCAATAAGGGCTCCCTCTACCTCTCCAGGAATCTCACAGGCCTTCCCCTCAGGAGCTCTGCCCCTCCTGGCCTCTGTCTTCCCTCAGACCCGTGTTTTCTTGTCTGTGAAGTGAGCAGACTCTCTTCCTCCGGACCAGTGGTCCTCAGCCATCCTAAAGCTGCGACCCTTTGATACAGTTCCTCCAGCTGTGATGACCCCCAACTATAAAGTTCTTTTCATTACTACTCCATAACTGTAATGTTGCTACTGCTGTGAGTTATAGTGTGAATATCTGATAGCCAGGATATCTGATACATGACCCCTGTGAAAGGGTGGTTGCTTCCCCAAAGGGATTGGGACAGGTTGAGGGCCGCTGAGTTGGACTTTTTGGGAGGACCCCAGGGGTAGGGACTGTGGAAGGTTTAGTTAGATGGAACCTGCAGGAGGGAGTGCTCATAGCTCATACCATGTGGCCCTGAGAGCCTCTGAGGAGTCAAGTTTTAGGTTACAGAGGACACTAGCTGTGCCCTGGTCCCCAGGCCCTATCCTGTCACCATGTATCCAGGGCCATTTTTTTTCTAGAAAACAAGTGGTATTCATCATAAGTGACAGGGAGGGCCTAATGCAATCTCTGTTAGAGCCATGAATTGCAAATGCACCCAGCCAGAAGGTTGCTCCGTTGTAGTCTTCTGAGAGGGCCCAGCCTGGGTCTGGCCATTCATGGAGACTCCGCAAGGACTTACCAGGGTGCAAGACTTCCTCAAATGTCATCCTTGGCCAGGCCCCAGCAGCCGCCTCCTTTTGGGTCCTTGGGGTAGGATAGGGCTTTGGAGTGGGCAGAAGTATGGCTGGTGGCTAGTGACTCAATCCACATTTGTATCTCTGAGATTCACAAGGGAAAAATAAGAAACCGGAGCAATAGGGTGAAGCAAGTTGGACCAGTAGGGTAGGGCAGGAAGGTTCCTGGCTCCAGCTTTGACATTTCACCTGCTTGCCTATTACCCGGGCCTTGCCCAGGAATGAGTATGACCAGAAGGTGCCAGGGGCCTGGACTGTATCTCTCACTGCCAGGACACAGACCCCGCCTCCCACACCTCCAGGCCCCTGGGGGTGTCTACAGGGCCTGCATTCTCCTGGCTCCTAGCTCTGCCCCATCCCAGGGCTGCTGCCACTTCTGCGCATGCGTGTGCCCCACGATTCGGTCCCTGCACACCCTCGCTGCTCTCCACTCCCACGTGTGCGCCCAGGCCTCACGTGGATGTGCCCAGCTCCCTGCCAGCCTAGCACTGAGTCAGGGCGTGTCTGTCTGCCTCTGGCACCCAGTGTAGACGGGTGGGTTTGTTTTCCTTGTATGTTTTGGGTTCAGGGGGAGAAAAAAAAATCTCCAAATGAGCTTCTCCTCGGGGCGCTTTTCCCTTCATTTTTTTTTTCCTCTGCCCAGGTGTCTCTGAAGGGAACCTCATTGTCTGTTTCAAATTCATTTGCACTTAACTCATCTAAAAGTTTTGCAAGAGCTGTTTGATGTCCAAGGAGCCTCGGAGCACCCCTCCCCACCCCCACCCCCCCTTGTAATGAGCCCTTTAACTCGTGGAGACCTAGAGCGGTCTTTAGACCAGAGTCAGAGGCGCGATGCCCCCTTCCCTCCCCAGTGTGGGAGGAAAGCGCTCCGGTGGGAAAGGTTCCGGGGCGGAGGGGAGCGGGGGAGTGGCCTGGCCGAGAGTTGGAGAGCCTTTGTCCAGCTTGCCCCGTGCCTGGGACACACCATGTCACAGGGCATCTCTCGCTCAGGGCTCCCTATCCGATGGTTCCAGCCCCGCTGGGTGCAAGGCCCAGCTGTTGGTGCACTAAGCCTCCTCTGCTAATTAATGGGTGCCTGCGAGGGCTGACCCAATTCGCCCCCAAATTAATCTCAATTACAACGATTTGGTAAGAGCCGAGCTAGCCAGCTTGATGGAGCCGGGATTTCATCACCGAGAAGTAGGAGCCAGGACAGCTCAATCTTGATGTTATCAGCGGGGGTGGAGTGTGTGGTGTGTGGGGGTGCTGGGTGGGGCCGTGGCCCCAGGCACCCGCAGCATTTATCAGCACCATCAAATTAGTTCACACCAGCTAATATTCACATTGGCAACCTGCCCCCCCCCTTACCAATGACCAGGGATTGGCGGGGGGGGGGTGGTCATCTCCAGCATGCAGAGTCCTGCCGAGGTCCCACCAGCTCGTGGCAGAGAGGAGAGCAGTGAGGTACCTAGGGACAGTTACCTGTGGAGGAGAGATGATTAGCTTGGAGACTCCTAGTATCACAGACCATGGATCTAGAAGGCCTTGTCCAGTCTGGTCGCTGCCCTTAGGCACAGAGAGATGAGGTGATGCTGGAAGCAGGTTGGCGCTGACAGCTACACCCTGGCAGCAGGCAAGCGAGGTTTCTAAAGGCCTCTCCTATCTGGTAGCACCGGTTGCTCCCTGACTATCCCCTGGGGGCAGGGCAGGGATCAGCGACTCCATTTTACAGAAGGGGAAGTAGAGACCCAGGGAGGAGACACAGCTGAATGGACGATACATGAGCAAACCGTGGCTGTAGCAGGAGACGGGATTCCTGGCCTAGCGCTCTTGCCATGGGGGCACAGTGGGCAGGCCATACCTCTCCCAGCCAGCCACATGCTCAGCGCTGCCCCTTTCTGTGACCTTTGGTTCCTCATTTGTAAAGGAAAGTGAAAATATTATAACAGTGAAACTGGCCCCGAGCCCACACATCTTTCTTGACAGCAATGGATGGAGAGTGTTGTCTCTGAGAGTTTCCAGCTGCCAACCATGGGGGTTCTTCCAGGTAATGGGGGAGGATGGTCCCCTCCTCGGAGCACATTCTCGCTCTCCGATGGCAGTACCCAGGCAGCCAAGGCCAACAGAGGGAGGAAGTCTAAGGGGCTGTTCCTTGACACCTTACCAGTGGGTCACGTACCACAAGTGCAGACTCCTGTGTCACATTAATCCTGGAGACACTTAATAAAACGTAGGCTGGTCGCAAGCTCCCTTCCTCCTTGCCTCTGCCCACCTCTCCCCAAGGCATCTTCAGTCAGCCCCCCATACTATCCAGTCTCCCCAACTCTAGGAATTCCACCTTTTATCTCTGGGCCTGACTTGGCCAGCTGGAGAGGCCTAGGGCTTGACTGGAGGCCCTTCAGGCCCTCTCTGACTGGTGTCTACCCACACCAGCCACATGTGCTTGCCACCCTAAAAGGGAGCATGAGCCCCCACAAGTCTCCTGTTCGCCCCCCACCCCCACTTCCCGAAAAGCCAGTGGCAGGATGATTGATTTTGCGGGAAACGCAGTTCTGAGGGTGGGGGTGGGGAGCCTGAGCGCCAGGGGATCCTCTCTCCATTTGCTTGTGGCTGTGAGTCAAAGCTGGGTCCCGCCGGGCACCCTGTGAGGTGTTCCCTGTCACTCCATTTTGCCCAGAGTGGGGAGAGGTATATAGGAGTTCTCCTGGGTCTCTGACAGGGAGTCCAAAGCCACAGGGTACCTGGCAGCATGGAGGGGCTTGGCCTTGCTGTGCCGTTGGCCTCCCTCGAGATCCCTTCCTTATATGTTGTTGCCAAGAGCTCCTTTAGGGAATAAAGTTGTGGGGTAAAGGTGGTTGCCCCAGCCCTGTCTATATTGGTATAAACGTTGCAGGTCAGGATGGAGTCATGGGAAGATGTGCAGCCACCAGTCTGGCTGGGTCCCCTCCTCTTTGTCTATGTTAGGGGGTCTTCAGAGCTAATGTGGGCACAAAGGGGAGTGCAGAGCTATGTAACAGCCACGGTGTGTGTGTTCAAAACACACACATGTGTTGTTCAAAACACATACACACACACTCACACACATATAATCACACATACAATCACCCACTCACACTCACACACTCACACACACTCACACACTCACTCACACTCACTCACACTCACACACACTCACACACTCACACTCACACTCACACACTCACACATACACACTCACACACTCACACATACACACTCACACTCACACTCACACACTCACACTCACACACCCACACTCACACACTCACACACACTCACACATACTCACACACTCACACACACCCACACTCACACACTCACACACTCAATCACACACTCACACTCACTCACACACTCACACATACTCACACACTCACACTCACACACACTCACACTCACTCACACTCACACACTCACACACTCACACACTCACACATACTCATACACTCACACTCACACACTCACACTCACTCACACACACCCACACTCACACACTCACACACTCAATCACACACTCACACTCACACACTCACACACACACACGAGCGCGCACTTACACACTTGAGTGACAATCTACCTACAGTTAGGTCTTCACATACAAGAAAAGGTATAAAGAATCACGTGTGGCGTGAATGAGTCACATGTGGGTGAAGGCCAGGAGACTGCCTCCACATGTGACAGCCGATCTGAGGGCTCCCACACACCCGTAGCTTCAATAGGGACCGGAAATGGGTTTGACTCCTGGTCCCTTGGGAGATGGGACAGACCGAAACCCAGGGCAGGGCATGACTCAGGGCCCGTGAGTCAATAGTCTGCCTAACCTGGCTTGGGAAGCTCCCTGGATGCAGGCCTCCAGGAAAGCAGGCAGGGATGTCGTCCCACCTGTCACACCTGTCCCTGAGCTGTTGGGCTTAGCACAGATGTAGGTGAGGAACTGCCACTCTCTCTAGCAATGCACAGCAGGAGATGGGGGGAACTCCATTGACCTGCAGGATGTCTTCAGAGCGAAAGAGAAAAGAGGAGAGGAAGAGGGTGAGAAGAAGGGGGAGGAGAAGGAAGAGAAGGAGGAAGAGGAAGAGGAAGGGGAGGGGTGAAGGGGGAGAAGAATCAGAAGAGAGGAGAGGGAGAAAAGAAATTTGTGATGAAGCACTGAAAGCATTTGAGGGAGAAGGCACCTGGATGGATGAAGGGAGGGAAGTGATTTCTGGGAATAGAGGGCAGCCAGAATTATTCAGGACTCAGGGGGACGGAAGGTTAGGGGCTGGCTTTCTAAGGGCGATTTTACAGGCCTTGTCTGAGACCTGAGGAAGTCCCTATAGCAGGCCTTGTATCAGGGCAGCAGGGAGGACCAATCACCTCCCACAGAAGCATCTAAGTTCAACCAGAGCCTGTGGCCAGATGGGGGCAGCACCCTACAGCCCTACCTGATGTGTAGGAAGTCCTGGCCATGCAGGAGTGGGTGGACCGGCACTGAAGGGGTGCAGTGCATAGGGAAGGCATCTCAGATGAGCAGATGGGACCCCAAAGACAAGGCAGATCCAGGCTCCCAAACCTGTGTGTAGATGTCTGAAGTGACCTAGGTAACCCCAGTGCTACATAACACCCAGACTTTTCCTTGAATGAACAGCAAGGGGCCTGCTTGCTTGGGAGCATTGTGGGTGCCACAGTAAATGTTTGGAGCAAATTGCTTCCCCTTCTCACCCTGTATAACCTATGTGTAGTTGGCTTCTATGACTGGGCCATGGTGCACACTAAAACACTTAGGATGTCAGTGGTGTGGGCGGCTCCCCATGGTTCCATTTCAACGCTGATTTAAACATTTTTTTAAAAAAAGATTTATTTATTATATATGAGTACACTGTGGCTGTCTTCAGACGCACCAGAAGAGGGCATCAGATCCCATGACAGATGGTTGTGAGCCACCATGTGGTTGCTGGGGTTTGAACTCAGGACCTCTGGAAGAGCAGTCAGTGCTCTTAACCGCTGAGCCATCTCTCCAGCCTGATTTAAACATTTTTTATTACATTTTAAAAAATTGGGGTTGGGGATTTAGCTCAGTGGTAGAGCGCTTGTCTAGCAAGCGCAAGGCCCTGGGTTCGGTCCCCAGCTCCGAAAAAAAGAAAAGGAAAAAAAAAATTATCTTGTGAGTGCCTGCCTGTTTACTATCAGACCCACCTAGTCTCTTGAAATTAAGGCTTCATCACCAACGGTCATGCTGTGGAAGGAAGATTTGGAAAACACTTGTCCTTAAAAAGAAAAATGCTACCCCTTCCTGGGCTGGGGAGATGCTTTAATGGGTAACATACTTGTACAAGCTTGAGGATGTGAGTTCAAATACCCAGAACCCATGAAAAGTCAGGTTCAGAAGCACTCACGTTGGTAATTATGGAGCCTGTATGGAAAGACAGAAAGCACAGACAGGACATTCCCCAGAAGCCTGTAGGCCAGCTTGCCTGGCATACACATGTCAAGGAAGAGACACTATCTTAAAACAGAAGTTGAGGAGTAGCCCCGGTGTTAGCCTCTGACCTCCACATACATGTGTATGCATTAAATTTGCTTTAATTTTATTAAAAATAAATGTGTATAGTTGTGTGTGTCCATGCGTAGGTACGTTCACACAAGTGCAGGGACCTACGGACCAGAAGACTCTCAAGTTGGAGCTACATGTAGTTGTGAGCCACTTTATGTGGGTGTCAGCAGACCAAACTCTCTTTGTGTCAGCAGCAAACACTCTTAACTGCTGAGCCATCTCCTCAGCTCTATCACCCATGTTTTTACTCACACGCATACAGGAATACTCCTCTCTCTCTCTCTCTCTCTCTCTCTCTCTCTCTCTGTCTATCTCTCTCTCTCTCACACAGACACACACACACACACACACACACACACACACACAAGCACACATACAGGAATGCATGCTCTCTCTCTCATATTCACACTCACATACACACACACAAAAGAATGCATGCTCTCTCTTTCTCTCTCACACACACATACACAAACACACACACACACACACACACACACACACACACACACACACACACAGGGGCATGCACTGAACTTTCCTGTTTACTAAGCCTTGCTGTTTTACATCCCTTGTACAAAATACAGAAAATGTGATAGATTAATCTTTCAGTGTCTCAGCCCAGAAGGAACTCCTATTAACATTTCAGTCTACTTCGAGATTTTCTTCCTTTTGTTTATTTATTTTGCTTTTCTCTGCTTTGTTCTGGGTTCAAATGAAGGGCCTCTCAGTCCAGCCCAGCATGTGCTCCCTTGAGAAGCCACACCCCAACCCTTCACCTGTAGGTTCTAGACAAGGCCTTGCCACGTGTCATGACCTTCTTGCTACAACCTTTGTCTTTTTAGCTTTGACCCACTCGGAGCAAAGGGAATGCAGACCTAGAAGTCTGAACTGGGAACACAGTTTCACATTCTGTCTTTCTCTTCATGCTAATGAGTTAATAGCTAATAAAAGAACATATATACTACTTAAAGAGTAATAATCAAACAGGTATCCACCACTGATTTCCTCAATTGTATCCTATTTCATTTAGTATTATGCTGTGATGTTTCCTTATGCTATTAAGAATTCTTTGAGTAACTGGTAGTCCTTTAAAGAGTGGACTATATTTTATTTAACAAATCCCACCTTCTTGGAAATTTAGATTGATCCCAACTTTTTGCTATTAGAAGGATGTGGTGAAAAACACTATTAAATATAAATTTTGCCCATGATCGGGACAGTCAGGATTTCTTTATTGGAAGTAGATAGAGGGGCTAGAGAGACAGAACGGTGGTTACAAGTATTGGCTGTTCTAGCAGAGGATCTGAATTTGGATTTCAGCACCCAGGGAACGGCTCACGCTCGTCTGTAACTCCAGCTTCTGTTTCAGGGTATCTGAGGCCCTCCTCAGGCCTCCTCCAGTGCCACCCACCCATGTTGTCATATGTAAACATGCAGGGAAACATTAATACATATGAAATAAATGTAAACCTTATTTTCTTTTAAGTATTTATTTTCTGTATGGGAGTGCTCTATCTGTATGTACCTACAAGCCAAAACAGGGCATCAGATCCCATTACAGATGGTTGTGAGCTACCATGTGGTTTCTGGGAATTGAACTCAGGACCTCTGGATGAGCAGCCAGTGCTCTTAACCACCTCTCCAGCCCACACAAACGTTTTAAAACAAGAAGGTAGACAGAGATAGAATTGAAGTCAAGCTGGAGTTCTGGGTGTAGGAGATCGTTCAGGGGGTGAAGTGTTTGTTTCCTGTGCAACTATGCAGACCTCAGTTCAGATCTCTAACAAGGTGTGAAGCCAGGTGCAGTGGTTTGTGTGTGTTACCCCTGCTCTGGGGTCAGAGACAGCTGGATACCATGAGGGCCTTGCTAGTCAGTATAGCTCAAGCAATGAGCTTCAGGCCCATGAGAGACTCTGCCTCAAAAAACAAAACAAACAAACAAAACAAAAAACAAAAACAAAAAACAACCTAGAAAAACCAAAAACCCCCACAACTGTACAGAAGTTTGCCAAAATGTATAGAGTTTGCACTAGGCGAGCGGTTTAACGACTTCTTTAGCTATGTGTGATGTTTTTTGTTTGCCAGTCACTTAAAATAAAGTGTTTTCATTTTTTTTTAGAAGGGTGATAAATGGAAATAATTGAAGTCTACCTCAGGCTTCTATGCACACACACACACACACACACACACACACACACACACGTCAATTTTTTTTTAAAAAAATTGCATTTATTTATTTTCCTCAGGTGAAAGGGGGTCACGCGGGTGCCGCAGCACACACACAGAGGTCAAAGAACAACTTGTGCGAATTGGTTCTCAGACACTACCTTGTGGACCCCAGGGATCAGACTCAGGTCGACAGGCATAGGGCAATCACCTTTAGCCACTGAGCCACCTCGCTGGCCCGTGTCGAAACTTTATGGTAACTGCAGCTCACCGCGAGTTTCCTTGCCAGGCGCAGCCAGCAGCCATTGCTCTCAGTTCTGCTCCACAGGTGAGCAAGCTGAGGGCGGAGGGCAAAGCTGGACGCTGAGCCGCGCAGTCTGGCCCCAGAGCGTGGGTTTATCCACACTTTGGTGTGTTCATTCATTCCGCAACGTTTCCGGCTCTAGCCCGGGCACCATTACAGATGGTGGGTCTGTAGCATGGAGCTAAACTGTCAGCGGAGGCGCTAGACAGCAGAAGGAAGCCTTCTTTAGGCTGTTGGAAGGTGGTTAGCCCTCCAGCAAAAAGAGTCGCCTTAGGAAACAGAGCCGGGGCGAGCAGGATGGGGAGTGGGTGGGAGGGAGGCCAGCTGAAACGCGGACTGACAAGCAAGCCAGGAAGGAGGTGAGGGAGGATGCTCTCCTGAGCTGAGGGTAGAGCACTTCCAGGCAGTGGGATCTGCCAGTGCAAAGCCCCCATCTCCCCTGCCCTAGGGAGGAGGGGGGTTACGGTCTCAGGGATCAAAGAGGCTAGTAGGACCGGAAGAGATGGGGGCGGGGAGGTCAGACAGCAAGAGAAGGAGGCGCAAGTCCCTGGGTTCGGGGCTACTGATGTCTTTGGCTGAGGCAGGAGGTGGCCATGCCTGTTTTCAATAGAGAAACGATGTGACCTAGCATACGGACAACAGCCACTGTGGACTGAGGCAGAGATGAGGGTGGGTGAGGCTGGGTGTGTGGAGGAGAAAGATGTTTACTCTCCTACTGTGTTGAGGAAGAGTCCCCAGGGCTATCAATTCCCTGCCGGATAACAGAAGCAGGGAGGAAGGGTGCACAGGCACTTCAGTTGTAGAGCCCCACCCTCCAATGCACAAGGCCCTGGGTTCGATTCCCAGCATGGCGTGACTAACCAGGCACGGTGGAGCAGGGCTGTGTTCTTGGCACTTGGGAGGTGGAGGCAAGAAATTCAAGAAGTTAAAGAGCCAGCCTTGGCTACACAGAGAGTTTGAGGCCAGCCTGGACTATTCAGACGTTGCCTCAAACAAAACAAATAACAAACAGGTTAAAAATAAAAACGGGGGTTGGGGATTTAGCTCAGTGGTAGGCTCTTAGGTTAGGCCAGGCCACACTGAGGGGTGGACACCGGGGCTCAGTCACCCTCCAGCAGACTTCTGTGTGTTCTGAGGGACGCACAGGCTCCAGGCACAGACCCAGGAAGAAGACATATGAATTTGGGGTGGCTTCTACTGATTAGCCACACCATTTATAGAAGGGCCGTTCTGGCGTCTCCCATCACTGCCTGACGTTCATTTCTTCCTGGCCAGCATGCCAACAGTTTAGAAAGCTAATATGTACCTCTCAAGGTTTATATGTGTTCTTTTACACTGTATGTGTGTAGGGGGAGGGGCGGGAATTGACAGACAGCCACCTTATTTTGTAGACAGCCCCCCCCCCCCCATTGAGTCTGGAACGTTGCTAATTAGGCCTAGCTGGCTGGCCTCACTTCCTTGCTGGGATTACAGATCATAGTTACCACAGCCTTGCTCGGGATCTGAACTTAGGTCTTCCGCTCTTGTGCGGCAGACATTTTACCCACTGAACCATCCGGCCCCCCAGACCCCGTAACTTCCCAACACCACCTGCATGTGGCTTACTGAAGCGACTTCTTCCTAATCTTCAGGGGGCTTTCTGAGCTAGAGGCTGAGTAGGTGTGGGGCACACAGATGGACAGTGTGGCTCACAGAGAGGTTGGGACAACAGATTTAAATCTGGGAATTGCTCGCCTGTGCTGGGTGGTTAAAGTGAGGTCCTCGGGGTTGGGGGTGGGGTCGAGAGAAGATGGGGATGTGGAGAAGAATGGAGGGTTCTCTAAGGGTTTGCCTGTGGCGACAAGGAAGACTCGCCTTTGCTCTAGAGTCGGGTCTTGCAAGAGACAAACAGTGGAGAATGAGAAGGCAGAGGAGACGAAGAAGACCGCCAGGGAGATTCAGAAGGCCCCAACGTGTGTCAGAAGTGGTGGAAGAGGCCTGATCTTGGTATCCAGGAGGCTGAGGCAGAATAATAAACGCTCTAGGCTAGCCTGGACTACACAGTGAGACCCTGCTTCAAGGAGGAGGAAAGAAGGGAAGACAGTGACTTCCAACAGCCTGAGACCTGCAGCGGCTGCCTGTCATAGGTGCCGAGGATGAAGCGGGCGTGGACAGAGCTGATAGGAGGCTAAGAAAAGAGGGACCAGGAGGCTACCAGCTAAGCTGCTTCCCAGGCATCTACCTGTCAAGGAGCAGCAGGTGGGAGCTGGAGCGGAAGTGGATAGAGGAGAAAGGGACCTGCCTGAGGAAAACAAGGTCCTGGCACAAGAGCCAGCAGATAGGAAGCTTTAGGATACCGGAAGTGACGCCTCCTACTTTCTGGGAGGTGAGTTGGGGTGGAGCCCAGAGGGAGGGGCTAGCCTGAGAGCAGAAAACATCCGGCCACAGTACCAACCAGCACAGTAGTCCTCAAACGATATACTGCTTGCTGTGTACCCCCAGCCACCTTGGGGAGTTCAGGTCCTTTGCAGTAAGACCCTTTTCCGAGGATTAGGCTCCCAGGATTCCTGCCGGGCAGAAATTATGATTGTGCTGGGCAGATGCTGAACCACTGAGCTACATCCCCAGACCTCCAGAGAGATTCATTCACTTGACCAAGACCACACAGCTTTTTTTTTTTTTTTTTTTTTTTTTGGTTCTTTTTTTCGGAGCTGGGGACCGAACCCAGGGCCTTGCGCTTCCTAGGTAAGCGCTCTACCACTGAGCTAAATCCCCAGCCCCAACCACACAGCTTTTAAGTAGCAGAACTAGAATTCAACCTTGATGTTGCCCCACTGCCCTGCTACCCAGGTGACCAAGATTTCCCTGTCCAAGGGACGATGGGCCTTGTCGATTTGGCCTCTGGGTCGGCCAGAGTATGCATTCCATCATTGGGAATGCGTGAATCCCCCCAATGAGATGCCAGTTAGGCATGATTCCCCAAAGGGCTGGCTCACTGTAGTTCTCAGGAATGCAAAAATGCCATTAAGAGAGCTGTTCAAGGGTTGATTGTGGAAATGCAACCCCAAGTACCTGGGATCAGAGGTCAGAGAAGTGCTAGGGGTTAGAGAAGCCTTGAGGGTGGAGGTGGGGTAGGGGTGGGGGAAACCAGGGCCAGATATGGTAGCTCACGTTTGTCATCCCAGCACTCAGAAGGCTGAGGCAGGAAGACTGCTGCAAGTTCCAGGCCAGACTGGGCTTCAGGGTGCCTGACCTCTGTCTCACAGAAGCAAAAAGAAACGGACAGCCCTGGTGGTGGAGGTAGTGGGGTAGGAGGGGGTCTATTTCCAGACCTGGCCTGGCTTAATGGAGCAGTCCTGACAGAGGACTCAGAGGCCTGGAGGCAGGAGAGCCGGAGGTGAGGCTGTGCAGGGTCAGTTGGGTGGGTCCCCACAGCACAGCGCCCGCCTTGCAGGAGCCAGCTCGTCCGGCCCGCGGGGGTCGCCCGTCCCAGGCCGGGGAGTCTAATGTGCCCGCAGCCGTTCCGGGGAGCGGTCCCCGCCGCGCTAATGTGCGGTCGCCCCGCCCGCCAGCAGTGGTGCCCCCGCGCCGACCCCGAGCGCAGATCGATACGCATCAGGCGGCGGGCTGCCCCGTCCCCACCCCTCTCTCCAAGCTCCCTTCCTCCCTGTTGGATCCCCCGGATCTGCCTCCGCCCTCTGGCTTCCTTGGAGCCTGGGAATCCCCGGGTGAGTGGATAGGGGGCTTAGGGCCAAAGCGTGCTCAGTCGTTCCCCAAAGCAGGGCCCCGAGGAGGGGATGAAATGAAACACTCCGATGCAAGACGACAGGGGTGATAGTGGTCCGTGCATAGGAGAAATCAAGATAAGTAAAATTAAGGCCTGGGAATGTGGCTCCAAGACACATCTTACTTAGCATGCAGAAGTCCCGGGCTTGATCCTCAACAGCACATAAATTGGATGTGGTGCTGCACACCTGTAATCCCAGCGCTCACTCTGGAGTGGAGGCAGGAGGATCCGGAACTCAAGGTCAGTTTTCAGAGACTACAAAGTGAATTTGAGGCCAACCCAGGATAAGGGAGATCATGCCTCAAGTTAAAATGGAAAGGCCTGGTAGAAGATAACTCAAAGGCTCAAATGCTTGCTTTGCAACACAAACTCCAGAGTTCGGATCCCCAGAGCCCTCATAGAAGCTGGCAGGTACGCTGGCACACTGCTAGTCAAGGTGGGCACCGATGATCCTCAGAGCAAGCTAGACCAGGAAGACAGGATCGGGTGGGGGAGCCCCGGGCTCACCAAGAGACCCCGTGTCGGTAAATAAATTGGAGTGTGGGGTCCGCATGGAGGCACAGTGGGTGAAGTCACTCACCAGAGGAAATCTGGGGACCTGAGGTAGATCCAGGGAACCCACAGGACGCCCAGAGGAGAGACCTGACTTCTACACATGCGCCGTGGCGTCTGTTCAGATTTGCCGCCCCCCCCCCCCAATCTCACGCCATGATACTAAGTAAAAATTTTAAAGATTAACAAAAAAAGGTAGGGCGCGATGGAGGACACCACCAGACACCTCAGTCCTTACAGGAGCACACACGCAAGCGCGTGCACCCGCACACATGCCCACAGGCATGCGTTCAGGCACATACACCACACGCGCGCGCACACACACACACACACACACATGCGATAACTAAGCTTTTAAAAAAAAATAAGGGAAAAATTAATGCAAAAAAATCCTCTGCGATCAAAAATGAATCAAAATTTTAAATGAGGCTAAGATCAGTAATGGTTGAGCAGAGCCATATTGGAGCCTGGGGCAAAGGAAAAAAAATATCGAGAATCTGGATCCTGTTTCGTTTGAATGTTGAATTCTTTGTTCATCACAGATTGCTCACTGGGGGACCGGTTGTCACTGAGACTCACTTTGGGGACTAGTAATGACAATAGAAGAAATGCCAACACCTTAATTACCTTAAAAACATTGTTAGGGGGAGGGTTAAATCCAGGGCCGCCTGTGTGCTAGCATGCGCTGTATCCTCAATGCCCCCTCCCTCTTTTAAAATTGTGGTTGTTACAACAGGGCCTTACAGTAGCCCAGGCTGGCCTCGAACTTGCTGTGTAGTGGGGTCTTGCTCTGAACTCTTGCTATGCCTCCTGTCTCCCGAGCCCGAGTTCTGGATTTACAGGCATTGGCCACCATTCTCTGTGCATCAACTTATGAGTCAGATTTTTTGTTTTATTTTGTTTGACATGGCATCATTCACACTGACCCGGAGCCCTCCATCCTCCTGTCTCAGCATCCCCAGTCTCAGTCTCAACAGTTTGTAGCACCACGGAATTTCCTTTTTATAAAAAAAAAAAACAAACAAACCCTGTGACAATTTACAATTTATGCCACAATTTGCTAACCTTATGAGTCACCTTTTGAAGGCTTTCTGTCCTGTGATGTCCATGTTCTTCAGAGCCCTGCAGGCATCACCAATGGGCTTTTGTGTTTTGCTCTACCCTTCCCGGAAGCCCTGCAACCACAAGCAAACACTTATTCTCTCTGGGGTCCCCAGACCTTGGCAACCATATTATTTCCATCTCCATGGCATTATCTGGTCTGGAGATGTACACTTGCATGGTCTCTTGCATCTAAGGGTTCATGGATATTATAGCTTAGGTCAGTATTCCACTTTTTTTTCTTCATGTGTGCATGTGTGTGCAGTGTATGGGAGCTGTGTGTATTGGTGCACATGGCTGGTATCACGGGTGAGGAGGCCAGGGGGAGGATACCTTCTGTTCTACCCTACCAGCCTTCATCTTTCCTTCTCTGTCTCTCTCTCTCTCTCTCTCTCTTTCTTTCTTTCTTTCTTTCTTCCTCTCTTTCTCTCTTTCTTTCTTTCTTTCTTTCTTCCTCTCTTTTCTCTCTTTCTTTCTTTCTTTCTTTCTTTCTTTCTTTCAAAGATTCATTTATTTTATACATATGAGTACACTGTTGCTGTCTTCAGATACACCAGAAGAGGGCATCAGATCTCATTACAGATGGTTGTGAGCCACCATGTGGTTGCTGGGATTTGAACTCAGGACCTCTGGAAGAGCAGTCGGTGCTCTAACCACTGAGCCACCTCTCCAGCCTCGCCAGCCTTTATCTTATTCTCTTGAAACAAGGTCTAAATGAACACGGGCCTTGGCTGGTGGCCAGCAAGCTACAGTGATCCTCTTGTCTCTACTCCCCATGGGATTGGGGTTACAGGCAGCATGGGGACCCAGCTGACTTTTCACATGAATGCTGGGAACTTGAACTGAGGTGTTCATTCCTGCGTGTAAGCACTCTTACCTCTGAGCCATCTCTCAGCTCCAGGATTGCATGTTTCACACCTTAAATCATGGTTCGTTGTGTGGCTATCCCTCATTTCCTCAGCCGTTCCTCATCTGATGGGTATTTGGGTTGTTCCTTGTGCCCTGTTCGTTTAAATGCTTGGCCCATCCTCCACATACCTGTATTACCTTCTTTTATAAGGTGACATCCTAACCACATGTACTGCTCTGATTGGCTTCTCTGCACTGGACACGGTGCTTTGGATATCTGTCTATAGGCTCTCAATTGTGTGTGTGTGTGTGTGTGTGTGTGTGTGTGTGTGTGTGCGCGCACGCACGCGCCCGCACGCACGTGCCCGCAATGAACTCACTCTTTAAATGAGCCTTTCTAGACACAAGAATCTGAAAATCGAACCCCTTGGTCCATTCTCCTCTTTGTCCCTCTTGTGATCAGCATCTCACTATGTGTCCCAGGCTGGCTTCAGCTCTCAGCAGTCACCCTCTTTCAATTGCTGGAGTACAGATATGTGCTGTCACACTTTATTTAGACAAGATGCCAAATGTCTCCGGCTGTGTCTTAGTTAGGGTTTTACTGCTGTGAACGGACACCATGATCAAGGCAACTCTTATAAAGGATAACATTTAGTTGGGGCTGGCTTACAGGTTCAGAGGTTCAGTCCATTATCATCAAGGTGGGAACATGGCAGCATCCAGGCAGACATGGTGCAGGAGGAGCTGAGAGTTCTGCATCTTCATCTGAAGGCTGCTAGCAGAATACTGGCTTCCAGGCAGCTAGGATGAGGATCTTAAAGCCCACATCTACAGTGACACACCTACTCCAAGGCCACACCTATTCCAACAGGGCCACACCTTCTCAAAGTGCCACTCCCTGGGCCAAGTATATACAAACCACCACAGGATGGCTTTGACCTCACCATATAGATGAAGCTGATCTTGAACGTCTGACCTCTTGCTTCCATGGTTGGGTGCTGGTGTTACAAATGTACAACACTGTATCTAGTTTTATGGGGTGCTAGGGATAAACTCAGGGCTTAAAGCATGCTAAGATAAGCAGTCTTACACACTGGGCTACATCTTCAGCCCCTCCAAGTATTTATGATTGTCTAACATATACCAGGCACCGTGCACATCGGCACTCTGGGCTGTGAACGGGCTACTGTTTACCAAGCTAGAGGGCCATTCTTCAGAAGTTGTAGGGTGCTGGCAGCCTTAGGCTTCTGTGCTGAGTGGTTGATGGGTATAGAGGCCCGGCGTAGGCAGTTTCCCTGATGACCAGGTCCCGGGTGTTGAGGCCAAGGCTTCTCTGTTCAGCCACAGAGTATCAGGCCCTCTGCTGATTTTGGCATAACTCGGACCCAGTTAAAGAACTTGTTACCTTTCCCACTGACTGACTAAAATGTAGAGTCAACTGATTCTTCTGAGAGCTTGGGATATGGAAGTGGTTTGAGCACAAAGAGACAAGAAGAACAAACTTGAGCTGTGACAGGGCCGTAGGACACTCAGGGATAGACAAGACAACAGTTGGTTCTTCTTTGGACCTTAGAGTGTAGGGCAAACAGGGGGAGGGTCAAGAGCAAGAAGGGAGCCAGGAGTCAGTCAGGGAGGAAGGCTCTCACCGTGGGGCCAGGGGCCAAGTGTGAGTGGCTCGGGCAGGCGGGGCAGACCTCAGATGTGATCTGAGGACGGATCAGTGACAGAGCCTGGATGTGCAATGTGGTGAGGACCAGGCAGAAACTTGGCTGGGCAGGGAGGGGTTTGAGGTGCAGACCGACTTCCACAGGAGGTGGGGGGAGGCAGAGACAGATGGGAGGCGTGTTTCGGGGACAGTTAGAGTTACATACGTGGCTCATTCCCCGACTCAGCAGCCTCAAGTCACATGTGGCTTCTGAGTACTGGCAATGTAACTGAGGGGACCGGATGGGTTGTCGAGCATAAGATAAAACGCTTTGGGTTCCAAAGGTATAAGATGGGGACTGGGGGATGACATGCTAGCTCGTTAACAGTTTCCGTGCCAGTCATTAAGTTGGGGTGATAAAATGTTGGGTGCATTTGTTTAGAGAGTATTCAAGTCATTTCACGTTCAAAATACGACGATCAGGAACATTTTAACTGGGGCCGGGGAGATGGCTCTTGGCACCACGGCATACCCGTGGTGAGAGCGGAAGAAGAGACAGGAGGATCCCGGAATCCTGTGGGCCAGCTAGTCAGGCACGTGCTTCAGGAGACAAGAGACCCCTGCCTCAAACAAGGTGGAGGGCAAACACCAGCACCTGCACGGTCCTCCGACCACCACATCTGCTATAGCGTGTGACCATCTGTGCCCACATATATCTACTTACGCATGCGTGAATAAGCACACCCAGATACGTATGTACGCACACGTCATACACATCATATAGACGCATAGAAATATCGAGTGTTAGACTCGGCTGCCTGAGTCATTTTCTGTTTTGGACAGCAGGTTTGTAAATGGTTACTCAAGCTGTAAGTCAATGAAATCACCCTGGAAATGAGCTGAGGAGAGACCCCAGGGCCAACCCTCTCAGTAGAGGAGGGGAGAAGGAATCACAGGATGAGGGGAGGGCAGAGGAGAATCTAGTTGTCCAGGAAGCCCGGGTAGAGAGGGCTTTGGGGAGGGGGTGTGGCCACCCCGTGAAAGGCTGGTGGGGTTGGGGGGTTAGAAGTTGGCTGTTGAAATGAGCAGTTCTGCGGCTGTGGCACACCCCTATAATCTCAGCACTTGGAAGGCGGAGGCAGGAGGATCAAGAGTTTAGGGTCAACCTTGGCTACAGAGTGAGTTAGAAGCCATCTTGGGTCATCTAAGACCTCGTATCGTAAGAAACTAGCCAATCAGCCAACAAACAGAAAACACAACCAAAATAGAACAAACTCCTAAATGAAGCAAAAAAAAAAAAAAGAAAAAAAAGAGGTTAAATTATCATGTCTGAGTCACAGCTGAAGAGGGGGCTGTATATAGGGGACATCCCGGAGTTCCTACATTAAATATATAACAACGCCATAGAGACGTGACCTCCTACGTACCTCACGATGCGATGGGAAGCCGAGTCCAATCACAGGGTGGGGTGGGGCAGAGGACAGCAGGAAGCATGGGAACTTAGATGTACTCCAGGTTGGAGCCCGGCTCTGAGGGCTCATGAGTAGCCCTGCTCCCATTAGAAACCCATGTCCCGGGGCTGGGGATTTAGCTCAGTGGTAGAGCACTTGCCTAGGAAGCGCAAGGCCCTGGGTTCGGTCCCCAGCTCCGAAAAAAAGAACCAAAAAAATAAAAGAAACCCATGTCCCTAGACCCTACCCCTAGTCCACCCTCAGGCAGCAGGCAGGGGAGAAGCAGAAAGAACAGAGTCAGGAAGGCTTTGAGTGGCGAGAGCAAGGTGCACTGGTAGACAGTTGTCTGCCAGTGAACAAGTTCAACTCCCAGCTCAGGGAGGGAAAGGAGAGAGGGAGGAAGAGAGAATGGGTTCTTCTGGAGTCTGTTCTTTCATTTAATCAATGAATCAGTGTGTGTGTGTGTGTGTGTGTGTGTGTGTGTGTGTGTGTGTGTGTGTGTAGTATATCCATTTGCTAGTGGTGGGCATGTGTGTCTGTTCTGTTTGCACTTGTTAATGTAAGTGTGTGTGTGTGTGTTGAGTGTGTGTGTGTAGTATATCCACTTGCTAGTGTGTGTCTGCTGTGTTTGCACTTGTTAATGTAGGGGTGTATGTGTGTGTAATGTGGGCCAGAGAGAGAGAGAGAGAGAGAGAGACAGACAGACAGACAGACAGAGACAGAGAGAGAGACAGAGAGACAGAGAGACAATGGATATCTTTCCCCCATCTCTTTCCCTACTTTTCTTTATGTGTACTGGTGTTCTGCCTGCATGTATTTAAGTGCACCATGTACATAGTTGGTACCTGCGGGGTCAGAAGAGGGCGTCAGGTCCCCTGGAACTGGAGTTACAGTGAGCCATGGATGCTGGGAACTGAGCAATGTCTGGAGGAGCAGGCAGCAGTCTGAACCACTGAACCATTTCTCCAGCCTCTATACTTTTATTTTTGGAGACAGGGTCTCTTACAGGATTTGAAGCGCATCAACTCATTGAGGCTGGGATTGGTTAATGAGGTTGAGGGATCTGCCTGTGTTCCCCCCCCATCCCCCATCCCCCCCCCCCCCCGTCCGCTGTCCCCACCCCTCACCCTCATCCCCCATCCCTACACTCCAGTGTCCTGGGACTGTAGACAGGAGCCTCCATGCCAGGTGCTTCATTTTGTTTTTCTTTCTTTTCTTTTAATGTGGGTTATGAGGTTGGAGAGCTCTGGCTGCTCTTGCGGAGGACTGCGGTTTGATTCCTGGCACCCAAGGACCGCTCACCAACACCTGTAACTCTAGCCTCCAGAGGAATCTGATGCTTTCTTCTGGCCTCCACAGGCACTGCATGCACGCGATACGAAGCTATGCACACAGGGCACATAAAATAAAATAATAATTTTTAAAATTGAGGGCTTTGGGGATCTGAGCTTGGGCCCCTAAGCAGTAGCACAGGTATCTTTCCAGCCCTGGAGTTTGTACTTCCTACCCAGCTCCCTGCTCTATGCCTGTGAGGAAGAGGGTAGGTACACCGGGCTCCTCTTTTCGATGGATGGAAGCTGTTGGGCCCCAGAGACCGTGTTCCACCCAGTATAGCAAGCACCCAGAGGCTGAGCTGCAGGTGTCCTCTTCAGCCTCAGTTTGCTCCTCTGTTAAATGGAACCAACAAAATGGCAACCACTGTACAATTAGTGACCAAGGTGTATAAGCCACCAGATAGAGTTTAGCAGTGTGTCTGCTGGAGCTTGGGCTATACAGGCTGTGTAGGGAGAGTGTGCAAGGATACTAGATGTGGCTCCCCTGGGGAGAGGGAGGTTACCAGGGGCAGGGACAGCCACAGGACCCCTTGCCCTGCGTCCTCCAGAGCTCTGAGTTCTGCTCTCTGTGTCCCTGAAGCGTGGGCACACTTCCTGGCCCCTGCTATCCCCTCCGCCCTGGATAAACAGCACCTCCGCCCGCCTGCCTCCTCATCTCCTCATGCTTCACTAGAATTAAATTCATCATTCACTTTTTATGGTTTATACATAGTGTAATTTATGTTTTCAAATATATCGAGGTCACACTTTAACAGAAAAAAAGTATTTCACATTGAAATTGAAGGCATGTGTGTTCCATTAAACGGGGATGTTTGGGATAATTTTAAAAGGCTAAAAGTAGTAGAAAGTAACATTAAAATAAAATTTGAGAGATGTAATTACCCCTAATCGCGCCATAAAATAATCAATACCACATTCCATTATTTCTGACTTCCCCAGTTATAGCTTTTTTTGTTAAGCTCTTGAATATTGATGAGGTGAAAGGGTCGTGTCTTCTGGCGGAGGTCTGACGGAGGTGGAATTAAGGTGGTGTCGCCTCCCATTAACCAGGGATGTGGTGTCTGCAGAACCATCTCATCTACAGAACGGGGCAGTGCCCCGTGTGCCTGTCACCCGGCCGAGGGGTGACCCAGGAATGCTGTTCTCCTGGCCAGAGGGTGACCCAGCTCATCTGACAGGAACATGTGTGTGGGTTTGGGGGTGTGGAAGTGTCTGCACTGTGTTTCTGGAGCATCTGCCCGGCTTCCAACTCTGTCTCAGCCTAGCAGTCGACCTGCATCAAGTCATTCTCTCTCCACACAGTCCCCTGTAGTGCACATCAGCGTGTGGATGGGGCCCCTCTTTTTTTTCTTATTGGTGTGTGTGTGTGTGTGTGTGTGCAGATGCACAGATGTGTGCATGTTTGTGCCTCAGAGGTCAACCTCGTAGTTGTTGTTCAGGTTTTCTTCACCTTTAGTTTTTAATTAATTAATTAATCAATCAATTTCATTTTCCGTTCATTGGTGTTCGGCCTGCCTGTGTGCCTGTGTAAGGGTGTCAGAAGCCCTGGAACTGGAAGTTACGGACACGTGGTTGCTGGGAACTGAACCCCGGTCCCCTGGAAGAGCAGCCAGTGTTCTTTGCTGCTGAGCTGTCTCTCCAGCCCCCTTCACTTTATTTTTTTTTATTTTTATTTATTTATTTTTTTGGAGCTGGGGACCGAACCCAGGGCCTTGTGCTTGCTAGGCAAGCGCTCTACCACTGAGCTAAATCCCCAACCCCTTCACTTTATTTTTTAATTTTTGTTTATGTACATGTGTGCACTCGTGTGGGTGCATGTCACATGTGTGCCCGTAGATGCCAGTAGAGACTATCGGATCTCCTAGGGCTGGAGTGGCAAGTGACTAAGTTGCCCCATTGGGCCTGGAAACCCAACAGGGCCCTCTGTAAGAGCAACACGCACTTTAAGCCTACTGTGCCGCCTCACCAGCCCCAAGCCTCCACTTCCTTTTTTGAGACAGGGCCCTTACTGGGACCAAGATCTTCCTACCATTACGTAAAAGATAATCCAGACACTTGGGTTATACACGCAAGTAAATAATAAAATAAATCTTTAGAAGATCTGACAAACTTCTGGTTCCTTGTGGGGACACCTAATAAATTTCACCCCCGTCTCCTAACCACCCACGGGGGGTTCTCTTCTGAGTCTTCATGTTTCTATTGGTGACGTGGGAATGACAAGATTACCCTCAGTAATACAACGTCAGGAGTTAATGCCGAGCACCCGTCCGGTCATGTGCGGAGTGACTCAGGGACAGCCGTGGAGGTGCTGGTGGTAGTGACACTTACCGTCGCTTCTCTTCTCTGGCCTCAGTTTCCCTATCTCTAGAACGCTCCTGGGTGGGACACTTAACACAGGACAACGGCAAGGCCACATGCCCTCTGGTGGCGTACAGAGTAGAGGTTCTACACATGCCGGAGGTGAGAAGTGGGCCTAGTCCGAACCTCAGGGTAGGGCTGTATGTCTAAGCACGATCTGTATTCTCTTCTCTCCAAGCTCGAGGACCTGCAGCTCCTGGGCTGGAGATCGGATCCCCCAAGAAGAGCCTAGAGGAGCCCATCTGCCTGAGGAGAGCACTCAGGGGTCTTCTGGGCCTCTGAGCTGGGTGACGTCTGCCCAGCACGTAGAGACATCTTCATTACATGCTGCGTGGCAGCTTTTCACCAGAATTCAGTTCCATCCCTTCCTGGGTTCAAAACGTGGGCCCCCGCCCCGCCCTGCCCCGTGGTAGCAGCACTGTGCACTAGAGTCCAGAGACCGGAGCAACACAGACATCCACTCACAGATGAAACAAAAGAACTCTTCAGCCGTGAAAAGGACTGGAGTGTGGACACGTGCCACGGCTACATGGGCTTCAGGGACTGGGAAATGCTTGGTTAAAGAGGCTGGATGGAGGAAACACTTCAAGCGACCCACGGACCCGCGCAGACAAAGCTCTGCAGGGATGGAAGGCTGCCAGGTACTGGGACTGTGGGCGGGGCGTGGGGATGAGGAGTGGTTGCCTAATGGGTCCACGATTTCCTTCTGAGGCCATGAAAAACTTCTGGAAGAGGTCCGTACAACCCCACCACATGCTTAGCGCCTCTCAGCTCCTCGGTTTGGCCACGCAAGTGCATTTTGCCACAATAGAAGCGATGTTTTAAGAGTTGGAACACCTTGGGGCTCAGGGGCTCGCTGAGAGCATAGCTACAGCTCTGGTGGGATGCTCTGCTCACCACAGGAGCTCGGAAGCCCGGGACCTGGGAGCTGTGAGGCAGCTCACTCTGTGTCATTACCATGAATAATAAACAATGTAGGGTATTTTTAAAACTTTCCTAAGAGAGATTCCCAAGCAGTAACAAAGTACTTAGATTGCCCACTGGTCCCCTAAAGATACTGACGCAAAAGCAGGATGGGCCACAGGGCGGGTGGATGCTCACTGCCTTCCGCCTCTAACTCCATTCCTCAGCCCAAAGGCACCGGGAACAAGAGACAGGGAGGGTTCTTGCCAATACTTCAGCCCCTTGACTCAGTTTCTCCTCACTCCAACCCCTATACTCAGGGACACAGGAAGGGACACTAGTTGGAGTCATCCTAGTGTCGTGGATAAGCCAGCAGAAGTCTTCAATCCATGCTGACATGTCTCAGAGGGGCCGAGATTGCAATGGAGGAAGACTCAAGAGTTCCAAGTAGAGGCGTGGCCATCGGGAACTTGAATCCCTCAAAGCCACTCTGTCTCTCTTTTCTTTCATCTTGTGTGATGCCTGACGAAGGCTGGGCAGTCACCAACTCAAACCCTGTCCCTTCGGAGACTGTCCCCTGGAGAAGGTCAAGCCAAAAAGTCACTAGCCTCAAGATGAGGGAGGCCTCAGTTTCCCCTGCAAAGGAGGCCGTGAGAGGTACCTTGAGGTTGGAGAGGTCTGTGGAGATGTGGCAGACACCTCAGGTCAGTGAAGCAGAGGCTGACAGGACAAGGGTGCAGGCCGTGTGACCTCCCTGGGTCTTCCAAGTTAGAAGTAGGCTTGGCTCTGCCCACCCGGGCCTCCCTGGCATCATGCTTGATCTGACAGACCCCTCAGCAGCCGTTCACTTTCTGGTTGTAGAGCTGTTGCTTCTCAACACTCTGAAAGGGGTGAACTAAGGGGTCAGGATGGTTCCGGAACCCATGGCAGGGTCTTTGCAATGATTTCTTTGGGCTGAGGCAACAGGACCCATGTGCCTTTCTCAGTTCTCAGCAGCAGACCTCTGCTTTGGGTCTCCAGCCAGTCACTGCCTACACCCTGTGACTCACTTTCTCCATTTTCGTTTTTAGCTTATTTAATTAAAAGTGCTTTTAGTGTGTGTGTGTGTGTGTGTGTGTGTGTGTGTGTCTGTCTGTCTGTCTGTCTGTCTGTCTCTCTGTGCATGCACACCCACCATGGCACACGTAGGAAGGTCAGAGGACATCTCTTGGGGTGTCTTCTTCCATCGTTGGTCCTGGCATCAAATCAGCTCCTCAAGGTTGGTGGCAAGCACCTTCCCCCATTTTCTTCCTTCCCTTCTTTCTCTTCATTTTTTTCCTTCTTCCTCCTCTTCCTCCTTCTCCTCCTCTTCTTTTTCGGGACAGGGTTTCTCTGTGTGGCCTTTGCTATCTTGGAACTAGCTTTGTAGACCAGGCCAGCCTTGAACTCAGAGATCTGCCTGCCTCTGCCTTCCAACGACTGGGGTTAAAGGCCGTGGGGTTAGTTTCTCCATTTTCAAGTGAGGGTAGAGAATGGACGACTGAACACTGGCAGCCATCCGCTTTCAGGTCTTCTCTTCCTCCTCTTCCTCTCCCTCCTCTTTCTCCTCCTCCTCCCAGTGCTGACTTCTATGACACAGCTCTGCCATCAGCTCAGACATTCCTAGCAGCCACCTCAAGGGCAAGAGGACAATGCCCCTCTGACGAGAGACAGACAGCTGCCTCAGGATCTTGGGGCTGTACCATCTCCCCAATATAGCAATGGTCCCCCTTCTCCTGTGTGCGAGGCCTCCGACCCCCTCCACACCCAGTAAGCCTGGTGCCAGCCTCTGCCTGCCCATGACCGCTGAGACGTAACTGACAGCATTACAAGCAGGCTCTTCTAGGAAACTTCGGAAATGGAAGGGAGGCCATTAGGAAATTTACATTTGCGAATATGATGTTTAATTAGCAATACCAATAAATTAATAGGAGAATCTTGCTGCGGTTCGGGGTTCATAAAACACCAGTCTCGGTTAGCAGAAGGAGAAAGCCGCAGCTCGGGCTGTTTGAGAGGGGAGTGTGGGGAGGGTGGGCTGTGCCCAGTCATGGCCATCACAGGTGTCCCATGTCCTCCCATCTCCTGCCCCTCGAGCACCTATTCACGTTGTGTGCAAAGTGGAAGGAAGCCACCATCCGCTATGGAGTCCACAGGGTCTGGATTCACGTCCTGCTTTGGCCAATTCCTCTGTGAAGAAACCACTTAGCTTTGGTGCCCCACGTCCTTCCCTGTCAAGTCGGGACAATGATAATAACACCCTCCTCTCATAGGGCCGTAGCCGAGATTCGAGGGATTAATGAGTCTAAAAGCACTCGGGGCAGAAAGAAGCTGGCACAAAACAAGTGTTCCTTATTAGGCCGCCACTCCTACGTCAGCTGTTATTAATGGGGTAGCGAATGGGGCTCACCTGACGAGGAGGAAGGGTCCGATGAACTCTGGGTGCGATTGTCTTTCAAGTCTTTCCCTGGCCTACCTTGCTATCCTAGGTTCCCGGATTGATCACCCTGGAGTAGTCACCCAGGGCGGTCAAACTGATGACCTAATTTGGTTCCTGCCACGTTCTGCTTCTCGCTTGGGGTTCCTGGCTTGGCATGGCAGCAGCCATGGATGGTTTTATTGCTATGTCCCTCACGCACATTCGGGCAAACACAGGATGTGTGGTACCCGCAGCTGTCTCTCCGCCTCACCAACCACCCACGGCTCCCAATCGCTCTAAGGGCCATGGAGATGGCTAAGCGGATAAACGCATTCTCTTTCTCCCAAGCTTGGTGACCTGATTTCAGTCCCTGGGATCCACACGGCAGGAGGAGTCCCACAGGCTGCCCTCTGACCTCTACACGTTGTGCCGTGGCTCTTGTGCATGTGTGTGCACACACATACCCTCAATAAATAAATGAAGCGGTAACAGCGGTAAAAAGATCCCACTTGGCTCCTCCTCGACTCTGCTCCTATGACCACCTCTGGTGTTACCTCTCTTCTCCCACCAGGCTTCTCAAGGCTCCCTAGCATGTCAGCGCCCCTCCGCCTCGAGGCCCTTGCGAATGTATAGCTCATCTTGGAGTGTCGGTTTTGGTTGATAAACTTCTGCTTCTTCCCCAAGGCCTAGCCTTACCAAGTCCCCTGTGACTCCAAGTAAGAATTAGAGTCAGCTATGGGATGTGGGGTGGGGTGGGAGGTGGGGACTGTGAGATCTTTGTCACCAGCTCTAACTCTCCTTGTCCCAACACTACCATTGCTCAGGTACTTCTTGGACTCTTCAAAGAAACTGTCAGAGGGTCCTGACCCTGTCCCACCGAGACTCAGATTTCTCAGTTTTTTTATATCCTGGAAGATCCTGCCTGGCTGATTCCCTAGCCTCTGTGTCTTCCCTCCTTTGGCTCTTGGGCGTCTCTGCCTCTGCCTCTTAGCTTCTTAAGACAGAGCCTTTAATTTCCTGTGTGTTCAAGGAACAAATCCTGTTCTGCCCGGCTAAACAAAGAAATCAGGGAGTAGGCTTATATGCCACCTCCTACAAGCAGCCCGCCCTGACTATCCCGGCTTTGTTTGTAACCTGTTCCTCATACTGTTTGTTCCCCACCCTACCAGACTATCAGCTCTTCATGGATAGAGACCTGTTGTTTTGTTTACTGCAGCTTCCTGGCACCTGTCCTGGAGACTGTCACATTCGTATGCTAATAGACATTCCCCGGTTGAGAGAGTGAATGAATGAATGGATATCAGGATGAATGTGGGGGGGGCAAATGAATGAATCAATGACTGACTGGACAAATGAATGAATGAACAAAGAAGGGAAAGAATGAATGGGTGTGAGTATGAATGCCAAGGACAAGGGGCTAGCCACAGGACAGTTTCTTCTGAGCCCTGGTTCCCACCATGAACTTGCTTCCCCAACTGTTTATTCTGTTGTGTAAAGTGCATAGGAAACATGATAATAATTAAAGCAGACACAACAACAGGTAATTAATTGCACTTCCCAAATTTGATCCATGCATATGAATGAATGGGAGGTCACAGATCGGGTTGGCACTCGGGGGAACCCTCATGCTCTTCCTCTCAGGATCTCAGAGTGCAGCTCCTGGAGCTTGGTCCCCGGGAGAGCCAGTCTCCCCTTCCCTCGCTCTTGCTCCCTGGGATTCAGGTGGGAGGGAAGATTTAAGGAGGGACCCTGCAGGGAAGCTCAATGGCAGAGTTGCCTCCGGCGGCGCTTAGAGCCGCAGAATGTCTTTAGCGTGACCTCATGACCACCTGGCCACTAGCTTAGCACAGGGGAGGGATCCTAGGCACTGGCTGAATGAGGAGGGAGGCTCAGGTACTTGTTTTAAAAAATCCGGAAGCTGGTGGTGGGAGGGTTAAGGATGTAGCTCACTTGATAGGAGCACCTACCTAGGAAGCTTGAAGCTCCAGGTTTAGTCCTCGACGCGGCATAGAAAGCAGTGGTGGTGTCCCCTGTAGTCTCAGCATTTGGGAGGTGGCCGTGGGAGGATCAGAAGTTCAAAGTCATCAGCAGCTATTTAAAGAGCTGTGGGCTAGTGTGGGTTATATGGTTACCTTGTCTAAGGACGGAAAGAAAGAGAAAGGAAGGAAGGAGGAAAGATAAAGATGTGGAAGTAGGAATTCTCGTGTGGATATTTGCATCCTGGGGTCTGAGTGGGGACCCTGTCCACAGTGTAAATGAACCCCAGTGCGCTGGAGACTAGGGAAGCCCTGTGGTGAGTCTGGACAGGCACTCAGATCCTAGAGCCAGAACAGCCCTTTCTGTGCTTTATTCCTGCTCCAAGAGTGTCCGTGGGGGTGGCAGGTACACCGTGAAGTCTAGCCTGCAGTTCTGGGTGACTGGAGAAAACAGGGACCCTTTGCTCTGGCCCCAGCAATTTGACATTGGTTATGCTAACCAGGAGCTTTGGGGGATGGGGGCGGTACAGGGGAAGCTTCCTCCAGGAAGGCTGTTCAACCCACACATCCTTTTGGACGTGCTGCCTCTCTGCTCCCCCTCTCCCCTCCCCCTCCTCCACTCCTGACCTGTGTCTTATGTAAATGAGCAGGCTCCTTCCTTTTTCCAGAGCTAGGCTGCAGAGCCTGTTTATGGCCCCAGAGTGGGCTGTGACGATGACCAGGAGCTGCTAAGAGTCAGGGACCCACAGTGGGCCCGGAGCTCCGCTGTGGCCTTTGGACTGCTCTGCAGCATTGCTATGGGCGTCACGTTGACTCCTGACCCCCAAGGACATCACTGTACCTGTGGCCGTGAGCTCACCCCCCTGCTTCCCTTAGGGTCTTGCTCAAGTAAATATCCCCAAATCTTTGCACTGCTTCTGGGAAAATCCAAACTCAAAAAAAAAAAAAGTTTTGTTTTTTTTTTTTAAAGCCAGATAGTGGTACAAACCTTTGTGTCCTAGAACCCTCTCCGAGAGGTCAGCCCAGCCTAGAGCCTCAAACCCTGAGAGGCTGAGAGAACTTGGATTGCAAACACAGTTGCTCTGGGGAGGGGGAAGCCCTTGGGAGGCAGAGGCAGGCAAATCTCTAAGTTTGAAGCCAGCCAGGTCTATAGAGCAAGTTCCAGGACAGCCAGGGCTGCAGAAAAACCCTGTTTTGGGGGGGAGGAAGGGGAAAAGTTACCATATTCTGGAAATCGAGATGTCATGATCTAAGTTTGCGGCAAG
Organism: Rattus norvegicus; assembly: GCF_021556685.1. Taxonomy (NCBI): domain Eukaryota; kingdom Metazoa; phylum Chordata; class Mammalia; order Rodentia; family Muridae; genus Rattus; species Rattus norvegicus. The sequence continues at coordinate 165,254,290 of NC_141538.1, forward strand.
AATCGTCTAAGAGGGGCCCAGAGTCATCGCATGCCCCACCGGAGTCCCCTGTGGCTCTCAATGCCCTGCTTCCCATTCCTGTTGGGGGGGGGGTGTCAACATCTCTGTGAGGCAACAGAGCTGAACAAAAGCAAGACGGTCTGTAATCCAAGCCACACTTGAAAGAACGAAATTCTAAGTCCAAGGTTGCTGAAGGGTTGTCACATGTCATCGAGTTGGCCGTCGTTCCCTAAGAGGTAATTTGGGACCGCGTGTGTTTTCTGTGGGTCCCACTTTGCACAAATCCCAGAGCAACTGTGTTTGGAACCCACGTTCCCTCAGCCTCTCAGGGCTTGCAGAGAGACTCCGGGCTGGGCTGACCTCTTGGAGAAGGTTCTAGGACACACAGACCGTCTGAGTTCCTGTTCTGCCCCAAGTCTCTCTGCTCATCCCAGCTTCAAGCTGTGGGGAGAGGGAAGCTCTCTTCACACCTGAGCCCTGTGATGTGGAACCTGGGACTCTGCCTTTCTGCGCCTCGAGTCTTTTGTCTGCTTACGTCTTTTGTCTGCTTACGGTTCTGATTCTCGGAGTCGCTGGGACCACATGAGCAGCCCACTGAGATCCATCCCCCTAACCCCCATGTTGCCCCTTCCTTCTAGCTTACCGGAGTTGGGCCTTGGATCAGGTGAGAGCAACAGTCATTACAGTAGAAGAACTGTCAGTAGAACTGTCACATGGGGATGTGAGGACGGTGGTAGATCGAATAGGCACTTGACTTCCTTAATTACCTTTCTGTTAGGAGATGGTGACCAGCCTGGAGAGTAAGTGACCACACCAGGGGTCCTAGGGATAACAGGCATGTTGAGGGATATGCTAGGGACAGGGACTTTCTCTTGATCATCCCCCTCCACAGGGTCCTCTGTCCAGTGACATCACTGGGTGAACTCACCAAGACTCACTAGTCTCCATAAGAGCAGGAAAGACACTTCCAGGACCCTTCTCAAATGTCAAACGCAGACACACACACACACACACACACACACACACACACACACACACACAGGACACAGGTGTGTGTGTGTGACATGTCACATGTGTAATGTATTAAAATATGTACATATGGGGTTGGGGATTTAGCTCAGTGGTAGAGCGCTTGCCTAGCAAGTGCAAGGCCCTGGGTTCGATCCTCAGCTCCGAAAAAAAAAAAAAAAGAAAAAAGAAAAGAAAAAAAATGCACATATTGCATTTTTGCTCGTTTTGTAAAGATTTGTTTATTTTTAATGTATGTATATGAGTGCTTTGCCTGCATGTCTTTGTGTACCCCTCACGTGGATGCCTGATGCCTGAGGAGGCCAGAAGAGGGTGTAGGATCTTCTGAAACTGGAGTTATAAATGGTTATGAGCTACCCTGTGGATGCTGCAAGTCTAACGCAGGTCTTCTGTAAGAGCAGCCAGCGTTCTCAACCCGTGAGCCACCTATCTCTCCAGCACATCTTCCCTCCTCCCCTTTTGCAGGGAGAGGTAGGGTTTCAACTATGTAGACCAGGTGGGCCTCGAATTCATGGAGATCCTCCTGCCTCTGCCTCCAAGTGCACACCCAGCTGCATCTTTTTAACTTAAAAAAGAAAACTATATTTTTTACTCTTCAAAGGGTCGGATTTCATTGTGACATTTCCATGCCTATATGTCATTGTACTTTGCGCCACCCCTCCCCCATATCTCGGTCTTATAAATATTCCACAGCAATTTGGAGTACTTGTGAAACCGCTTGCGCTCCTTTGAATTAAGACCCTGCGTTGTCCAGGCTTGGAGGCTGCACTGCAGGCTTAGCCCAAACCCAGGTTCAGAGGCCCTGGAGGTGCAAGGCTTCCCCATTCCACCCCACCGCGCACAGGATCTCATGCTTGGCATGCTCCCCGACTCTAGCAGCCAAGCTTCTTGCTCAGCCTTGGGGTTTCTGGACGGAGGAAGGTGGGTATGGGGCGCGAAGCTGCAGGGCTGCAAGACCTGCTGCGTGGGGGCCTTCTGGGCCCGGTTGCGCGCTGCCCGCGGCCGCCGGTAGGGGGCGCCTTAGTCATGCATTATTCATCGGCAGCCCGCGTCGCTCGCCTTCCCCCGCGCGGGCTGCGGGCTGCACCGAGGAGCGGGAGCGCGGAGCCTTCACAATATTGTGGCAGCTTCGCGAATGACGGCTGCGGGGAGGCGGGGGGCGCAGCCTCAGGCGGCGGCGGGGGCGCGGGCGCGGGCGGGGAGCGGTCCCGGATGGGGGCGAGGAGGGGCTGGTTCAGGGTGAGGGCAAAGCCTGCAGCATCCGTCTGTACGTCCAGGCATCCTCTTTTCCTTCCATCAAGTCAGCCAGCGCTAGGGAACATCTGGCCGGGGCGGGCGAGGTGTAGGGGACGCGATGGTGAATAAGGTAGGCCTGGTCCCTGTTCTTTCCAAAACTTCATCTCAAGTGGTCAGGGAGACACATTTAAAAACAAGCAGATAATCCAGATGGTCCCAGGCAAGCGTGCACTGTATAAGCGAACGCCACGGGCATAATGGGATGGGGAGAGCTTCTGAGAGGTGACGTGTGTGCCAAGACTCGGATGGCAAGGATGAACCTACTTTGAACATTCCAACCTCTGGCATTTCTCCCTGCCTCACCCAAGGCCTCCTAGGACCTCATAGAAATCAGCTCCTCTGACCCTCATGCACCCAGGAAGTCAGGAGGGTTTTGATGAGACCTGGATGGGGCACAAATCCAGACTATGGGGTTCCTGCCTAGCCACCCTCTGGGGTCAACCCGGGATTGCGGGAGTCTGAGCCATCTCAGCTCTCAAGGCTCCCACTTCTTACTCTGCTCCAGGGGAGGGGTGGGGAGGGAGACACGGAGGGCGTGGGTTCAGGGTCACCAGCAGCATCAGGTTTCCTTTCACTTGTACAAAGACTCGTTGACGCCTGAGCACATCAATACCCTTAATGACAGAGAAAGGAGCTGGGACTCCAGACCGGCGCCCCCACTCCGCCTCCCCTCCCTTCCTCTCCCCTCTGGGCCCATCTTCTTCCACCTTCTCTCTTCTATCTGTCCCCCTCTGTCTCCTATCTGTACTCTCTCTCCTTTCTCCTTCCTCTTTCCCCCCCTCTGTCTAGTCCTGGTGTCTTCCTTTTCTTCTCCCCTCTCCCTTCGGCTCCCTTCTTTCTCCTTCCCCAGTCCTTACAGCAACTGTGCGAACACTAACTCACACACCCTGCAGCTTCAGATCCCAGCTAGGCTCTGACTCTTCCGTCCCTCCAGAGACGCCAACCTGCTCAAGGCAGGGCCTATGCGATGGCAGCACCTGAGCAGAGGTCGCTCAGCTTTTGTCCTGCAACCTCTGCCCCAAAGGCTCACGGGTAGCAAGTCCTTGCAACTGCCCCAGGGCATGCTGGGGGATGTAGACGGCAAGTTTGGAACGGAACGGGCTAAAGAGGAGAGTTTGAGGAGGATTTTCTGTTTTGTATTTTTTATGACCATATATAATTTCGCGTTTCTCCCCTCAGCCTCTGCCTCCTTGGCTCCCAGATGTGTCCCACATTGAAGAATTATCTCTCCTCCCTAGAGTGAAATAAATGCAATCAATATGAGTATTGCTCTCAGGGCCTTGAAATATTACATTAATGTTCCATGTGGTGACATTTTAGCTGGAATTTTCAAATACATTATGATGGTTCAAATTAATATTTATCAGAGCAGCTTTTATATTTTGCAAAAGAGAGAGAGAGAGAGGGAGAGAGGGAGAGAGGGAGAAGAGGAAAGACAGAGAGAGAGCATTATTAAAATACAAAATGCAGATGAAGTCTAAAATCGATGGTCCATTTTCCCAGCACTTTCCAGGGGCTGTCTTTAGCTTTCTGGGTTTGTTTTTAAAATTTATTGGTGTTCCAGGCAAATCTATTGGGCTCCCAGAGCCCCCTGGCCAGCCTCCCCTCTCCATCCCCTTTTTGCAGGCTATGGGTCCCTTCCTTTTCTGTCTTTCTCTCTTTATTATCCTGAAATGTAAATTACGACATTAGCCCAGTCCTTATTTTTTTTTTTTAAACTCTCCGATGATTAAATCTGCTACACGACATCTTTGTCCTTTCTATAAATTAAATCATCTTGGCTTTGCACCTCCAGCTCGGGGCGGATGCCACATGGGTGTCCAGGCAGCGAGGCCTATGAAGAGCAAGGTCTGGGGTTCTTGTCCCCTTCAGAAGCAGACATTGGGGGCAGTCTGTGGGGCAGGGGGATTTCTCCCGGCTCCTGGTTTTTCTGTAAATAAGAAATGTGGAGTGGAGGGAGGAGGTTGGAGAACAGTCCACTTTATTTCAGTCACTTCCAAAGTGATTACTCTGTGAAGTGGAAAATCTAGGCAGATTAACGGTTCCATCTCTCTTTTCTTTGGCTCCCCCTCACCCCCCCCCACCTCCTCCTGTCTTTTCTTTTCTCCCCTTGTCTTTTAGTTTTTTTTCTCCTTTTTCAAGTTGTATTAAAAAATAGTTAGTGGGGACCAGCAAGATGGACCAGCAGGTAAAGTGCTGGCCACACAAGCCTGACAGCCTGAGTTCGATTCCCCAGAATCCACATAAAAGGCAGATGGAAAGAACTGACCCCACAGTGTTGCCCTGGGACCACAGGCATGTGGTGTCATGCAAGTGCCCACACACGTGAGTTTTTAAATTACAAAATACAGTCAGTCCAGCATCTTCGGGGACAACGTGCTCCCCGGGAGACACTCCCCAGCCTCAGCCACAGAGGCTCCTGTGCAGGAGGAGCTTTGCGAATGTTAACAGTGCCCACCTCACTTCTAACTTGTCTTTTGCAGATTTTTTTGGGTCTTCCTCCCTTGAGTTCTGGGTGAGAGATTGGACTGGAAAAGAATGCATTTTGTCAGGTGCTCACACGCACCCCCGCAGCTCACACGCACTGGCACGCAACCGTAGCAAACGCAGCCACCGGGACACCGTAGGGCTGACTGCAGAAAGCGAGTCACCCTCCCGATTTCCCTCTGCTGCTGATCTGGCCAAAAGAACGACAGGAAACTCAAAAAAAGAAAAGGAGAGGGGATCGATTATTCGACCTGTACTTGAACCCGACTGAAAGAGATAAAGCGGAATTTTCAATAGGTCCCCTGCCCTTTTCACCAGGAGGGAAAGAGGAGAAGAAAAACAAGAGATATTTATATGACAGCAGCTGCTGGAAATAGCATTTCAGAGCCATTAAAAAAAAAAAAGGCAAAACAAAACTCAATGGGAGGAAAAAGAACGGGACTCCTCGCCTGCTCCCCAAAAGGCGAGACAGGCGGCAAGTAAGCATCCCCGGCTGAAATGCGTGCAAGCCTCCTATAGATCTGTTAGAAATTATACTTGTCATTGAGAGGGAATTTATGCTTCTATTGATCTGCAAAAGGAAAATATTAAATGGTTTGGTTTTGATCTTTTGGTGACCCCGAGGTCAAGGGTAGTAGTAGATTAGTATTCATAGAATTCATCACGGAATTGCAGCCTGCGTCCACTTTATGCAAACACGCTCCAAACATGCCTGGCGAAGCAGGCAGCAAATGGCCAATGACAAGGAAAAAGCCAACAGCCCTCCCTCCCACCCCGAGGCTCTCTCCGTCTCCCATCCCCTCCGGGAGGAAAAGACAAAACCCCGTTAAGGGACCAGTGGGTGTACAGATGTCATGGCTCTGCACAAAAGGTGGGCTCCCAGATAGGGGAGAGCCAATGGATCCAGAGCGCCACGAATGAAAACCATAACAAACATCTCGGAGAAGCCGAAGCCAGAGCCCGAGGGGCCAGGCAAGCAGTAAGGAGTACCTGGAACAGGACAATACAGGAAGGGCAATGACAGACAGGCGCCTGCACACACACACACACACACACACACACACACACACACACACACACACACGGGTGCTCACACTCAGCCAATGGAAACCTGTGTCTCCTGAGACGGGGAGCGTGGAGGGCTCTCCAAGGGTGACATTGCTGTTGCTTCTATGACCACACGCAGCCTGAGAGCAAGATCCTGCCAGGCTGAGGAGGGGACGAAGGCTGGGCAGGAACCCTGTCCCCACAGGACTTTTCCTCTTCCCTCTCTTCAGGCCGCACGCACTGTGCTTGAATGTGTGTGCCTCAAGAACACTCCTAGCTGGGTATGCTGGTACATACCAATTATCTAAGCATTTGGGAGGTAGAGGTAAGAGGTTTAGGAGTTCAAGGTCAGCCTTGACTACATGATGGGTTTGAGGCCAGCCTGGGCTACCTGGGACCTTATCTCAGAAACAACAACAATAACAAAAGAGAAGCAAAAAACCAAAACAACAACTAAACACCCGGGGAACAATGTGAAGCCAACACCCCTCCCACCTCACATTCAGCTTACAAGTGCCCTCTTAGCAGCGTCTGTCCCCAATGTGGGAACATTTGGTCAGTAACAGAGTAACTCTTGCCAATGCTCTAAAAATAGCCCACCAAGTGTATCCCTGCAGTGGCAGGAATTCTGGCTGGCCCTTGTTCTACCGGCTGGTTGGGGGGCTGGGAAGGGATGAGTGCTGGCCTCCGAGGGTAACTAACACGAAGAGCTACCTTACCTGCACCCTTATCTCGATTAGCACTTAGACAACCCTGTCCAGGCAGCACTTGCTGTCTGTCTATAGGACAGATGAGCAAGCTGAGGCTCTGGGGTGCGTGTGCGTGTGCATGCGTGTATGCGTGTGTGTATGTGTATGCTGTATATATGTGTGTATGTATGTGTATGTGTGTATATATTTATGTGTATATGCATGTGTGTATATGTATGTGTATTTGTATGTATGTGTGTATATGTGCAAGTGTGTGTATGTATGTGAATGTGTACTTGTGTGTTTGTGTGTGTGTATGTGTGTGTGCTCACGTGTGCGCATGTGTGTGTAACAAACTCTAAGCCTCAACTCTGTCCTGAGGGGCTGAAGCTGTCTGGCTCAACTGCTCTGCTCTAATAGTGGCCCCTGATTTCACACTTTGGACAAATTACAGGATTGGTCTAGGGCTGGGAGGGAGAAGGGGTGAGGGTAAAGAGAGGGCTTGGAGGCCACGGGGAATCGGGGTTGGGGGGGCTACAGAGAAGAGGACCTAAGATGGCTTCAGCCCTGCCCCCTCATGCCTGGGGAGGAGGCCAGCATACTGCCCGTTAATCACGTTTCATTTATATTAGCTTGACTCGATCTACTGTATATTTGAAATGGATTTAATTTTAGATCATGCACTATGGAAGGGGGCCAGTTTGGTGTAAGGCGCATTATTAATACTTTCCATAAGCTGGATATGCATTTCCCGGGGACAGATATATGAACAGCAGCCCCTGGGCTCCTGGCCGGGGAAGATTTCCCCCCCTCCCCCACGCCCGAATCTCCCCTCTTCCCTGCAGCCTGGGGTCGCGCGATGTTTGCAGGGTCTCCTCGCTATACTCTGCCTCTGTGAGGGTCCCAGCTTTCTCCCATCCAGTATGTCATCCAGTATATCAATGACCTTGAGAGACTTGTGCAAAGAGGGAAGCCAGGGCCGCAAAGGTCCCAGGAGTCTGGCCTACGAGCTGTGCATCTGGTTTTAGGAGGCCCAGGGACCTCACTGAGGTATGGGAGAAAGGTTGGAACATGGATGCAGAAAGGCTTCGGGCCATCACCTTCAACCTTACGCCCAAATACAAAATCAGAGCTGCAAGTGGTCGGTTTCCTACTCATCTGAGCATGCGCAGGCCAGACCTGCGGTTCCGAGTCCCCAAGACTGGGCTGAAATGGTTCTTGTCTTGGTGCATTAGCCCTGTCTAAGGACATCGGCTTCATGTCTCTTGCTTGTTCTCACATGCTAGCCCTGGCCTCCAGAGAACAGTTGCTTATATGCCAGGGGATAGGCCCATGAGCAGGCTGGGGAGCAACAGATTGGAGCCTCGTACCTGGTCCCCTGGCACTGGAAGCACCCTTCATGGCACGGCAGGCTATTTTAAATTTGCCTCACACCCAGATTAGTCTAAGCGCTCCCAACATCCCCTGAGCTGCACAACCGCCATCTCTCCATGCTCACAGCTAGGAGGCTTAGAGCGTCCTGGCCATGTCCCCGCAATACACCGAAGAGACTGGGTTTAGCACAAGCACACGACCTCGGGTACAGCTTGCTGCTAGAGTGATTGCTTAGCATGCGTGAGGCTGGGCTCCATGACCTTCAGATCCCAGACAAAGGAACTTGGTGGAGAGAGGCTCTGCCCACTGTCCACTCCACACCTCGTCCCTTCTTTCTTCCTCCTACTTCATTAGACCTGTTTTCTGTTCTTTACCAGTCTTGTGCCATGAACTTCTACCCCAGGACCTTTACACAGCCGGTTCCCTCTGCTCAGACCTGTATCTCTTTCTTCCCCTCACCAGCTATTTCTCAGCCCCTAGGCTCTGCTTCGAGCTCCCCAGGGAGACCTTGGTTCATACCTAACCTTTCCGCTCGAGGCTAGATCAAGTCCCACATGTGCTTCCCCCCCACCTCCAGCTCCCAGCCGCGATGTTAGTATGCTTAGGGTCTCACTACCCACACACAGCAGGCAGAATCCTGCCTGGGTGGCCATGCCTTTGCTGGGACAGGTAGCTGCCGACACCTCCACCTCCAGTCTTCACCCCGTCCTAGAATCCGTCAGTTTCCCCTCCGACAGCACGGAGCACAATACGCCCGTCACCACCCCAGCCCTGCTGGCAGCCTTTCAGAAGTGGCATGCGACGCTGCTCTTATTCATTCTTAATTTAAGGTTTTGCGAGTTGTAATAACCCCCTTCCCCCCAAATCACTGGGGACGGGGGGCCTCCACGACAGCCTGGGGCAGGGGAGTTGATGGGTAATTGCAGCGCGCACACACGCTGATGGGGTCTGGAGCAGACAATGGAAGCTGGAGCCCAGAGACCCAGCCTTGCTCTCTTCCCGGTGTGCCTGGAGGGGGAGAACCAGGCTGGCACTGGGGCCTGGAATCACAGCCAGCTGTATCATTTGTGGTTCCCCAGGAGAAAGGTAGAGGAGAGGGCCAGCGGTATGGGTCTAGGGGACTTGGATGGAGAGAGATGTCTTAAAAAGTGGGGGACAAAACCTTTTTCCACCATTTCTTCCTGTCCAATCAAGCTACAGGCAGTTTCTCTTTGTTCTGGAACCAGAAATGGTTCCAGTGGGAAAGAGATTCAGGAATGTGGACATGTAGGTAATCTGCTGCCCCAGACTCTACAAGCTGTGTGACATTCAACAATTCCCTTAACCTCTCTGAGCCTCAGTGTCTTCATTGTTAGTAGTCTTGTTTTACTAGCTCTTGCCCCAGGGGTGGTTCTGTCATCAAAAGAAGCCACATGTAGAGGTGTGCCGCTGTGTGTTTCGAGAGACTATATCCAACCAGGGAAGCGACTATTCCACAGTTATTCACTCAAGAGAGATCTGCCCAATTTGTGATCAGAGGTAGTGGGGATTCCGACTCCTGCAAGACGGAGGGAGGGACTTGAGGTAAATATGTCTCTTCACGCTTCCCCTTTCCCCACTCCCAGGAGGCCTTGATCCCCCTGGGCAGTGATCAAGCAACTAAACTCATTCTGACCAGTAAGAAAACAGTTTTCTTGTTGACTGCTCCTTCCTTTCAGCCAGTAGGATTAATTTACCTGGTACTGGCACATAGTAGGTGCTTGGTGCTGGCACATAGTAGGTGCTGGCACATAGTAGGTGCTTGGTACTGGCACATAGTAGGTGTTCAACAAACATTAGCCCAATGAGTGAGTGAGTGAGTGAGTGAGTGAGTGAGTGAGTGAGTGAGTGAATAAGTGAGTGAGGCCCATGAAGAAAAGTGGAGGTCAAGGGCAAGTGGGGGAGGGGCTCAGGCTGGAGACTCTCAGGCCTACCTGATTTCTGCCCTGGGTTTGAGGACCACTACACCTGTTATTTACACACTGGTCCAGGCTTGCTCAGTGTCTTGTCCTAGTTGAGTTGTAGAGAGGGACCTTGCTGTCTTCTCTATACATTTAAGGGCTGTTGATGAAGAGAGGGTAGGATTCCTTCTGAGTATGGGGCTGGCGGAGAGTAATTTCTAACAGGGGCTCTTCCGGGCTCCCAGGGTTTCTCGTGCCTCTATCCTTATACCTGAAGTCAGAGCATTTTGAGGGAGCTGTGACTTCCTGTGCACAGAGTCACAGGAACCAAGGGGAACATGGCCAGTGTCCCTCCTGGTCCATTCACTGCCAAGTCACCCGGATCTCTTACCCGGGACCCAACAATCTCCCCTACCCAAGAAAGACCAGTAAGTTTGTTGCACCCATGCCAAGAAGCCTCTGGGGCAGGCCTGTCAGTTCCTGGGGAAAGGAGTGGGCACAGGACTTCCAGGGGCTCAAGAGTCACTAAGAAATCAGAATATCACCCGCTTCTCTCACACGGCCCACAGCAAGGGGACACGCTGAAGCTGGATTCTCCTTAGGGACTCGGAACAGTGAGGCAGAGGGAAAAAAATAGACCTGACGATGTCATTTACGGCGTCCAGTGTGCGGAGGCCATGTGCTGGCTGCAAGTGTTCTGTAACAGGGACAGAGCCCAGGAGGGGGCAGGGCAGGCGGAGGTGTGGACAAGAGAAGGAGAGAAGAGGGGAAGAGAACTGTAGAGATGGTGATTGGCCCAGGAGAAGAAAGAGGAGGAAGGGCAGGAGGAAGAAGAGGAGGAAGAGAGGGGAGAAGAGGAGGGAGAGGAGGGAGGGAGAAGAGTAGGAGGAGGAGGAAGAGGAGGAGGAGGAGGAGGAGGAGGAGGAGGAGGAGGAGGAGGAGGAGGAGGAGGAAAGGTAGGAAGATGCTAATGGCACACAGAGATGCTGATGTGGATGGAGATACCTCATGTACACGCATGCCTGGGATGGGAGAGGGAGAGAATGTGGCCGGGGGTGGGGCTGTAAACTGTATCACTGGCTGTAATGGAGTTTGGCCGGTGCTTGCTAATATAGGTAGGAGCTTGAGAGGCAGGGGCCTCTAGACCAGGAGCTGTCTTCGTGTGACAGTTTCCTTGTGCCCGTGAGACACATGTGCAGTGTGTGCATTGTGTCAGCATGTGGAGGAGGGCAGGGCTCAGTTTCCCTCCCTCTCGGCTGTCCCATGTCCCCCAGGATTACTTACAGCCTTCTTCCTGCTGGGCCACAAGCTGGAGTGGGGTCTGCTGGTGGGCAGCCCAACACAGGCAGGCCCTGATGGGGTGGGGTGGGGTGGGGCATTCCCAGAACCGTGAGCAGCCAAGGTCAAGGCTAGGCAGGCAGGGAAAGTGAGCCATAAAAGGGCCACTTCTCACTGCTGTTCACTTGACACTCTCTACCCAGAAGCCACCTGTTCAGCCATCAGTCACCCAAGGAAGACACAGCTTTCCTGAAACTAGGAATTGAACAGAGAGTCCTGGGAGGAGGTGTGTGTGTGTGTGTGTGGTGTGTGTGTGTGTGTGTGTGTGTGTGTGTGTGTGTGTGTTGGGTGGGGCAAGCCCTCCCTGGGCAGCCTGGAGAGTCAGGTCTGGCCTCTGAGAGCTAAAATTAAAACATACCCCCAATCTAGCACTAACGTGGTACATTTGGGGGCCGCGAGGGGACAAAGCAGTGGCTACTTGGTGGTAATAAAGGGACAGCTTGTGCCAAGGACAGGCATGGGGGCTGGCACCGGGGCTTGCTGGGGTTTGAGGGGCAGTCAGGGCAGCTGGGGCTGGGAGGGACCTGGCTTGGAGGCAGGCCTGGGGCCCTGCCCAGTGGTGGCACCCTGGCCAGTGCAGTTCCAGCAGTGCCCCGCCGTGCCCCGCCGTGCCCCGCCTCCGAGGGCTTGTTAATTTCATCCTTTAGCCCGTTTACGGTGTTCCCAGTTGCTGTTGCTTTTATAAACAAGCATTTTGGTGACCTTCCCCTCCGGACATCAGCTCTGCAAGAATCCCGAGGCCTGAACATTTATAAATAAGTCTTCTCTCAAGTTCCACAACAGGTGTGCCCTCCCCCCCACCCCCCTCCTCTGTCCTGTCCGAAAACTGAACAGTTTCACCAAGCAAAGGGAGGCTGCACGGCCAGTCTTAAAGGGGTAACGGGTCAGTGGGGGCCACATACAGCCTGTCTTAAAGGAGTAACAGGGTCAAGTGGGGGCCACAGATATAAGGCCCAGAGGGATAATGGCCCACCTCCTCTTCCTCCACCTTCCTCAGATTGGGGGTCCCAGAGGAGAAGGCCAGGCTAGAGGGTAGGTGACCCTGACTGCACTTCCCCCAAATGCTGTGGCATTCTTTGGCTAATGGAGTGTATGGGAGTCAGGCTTTACATGAGGGGATTCCCACTGAGACCTCATCCTGTTTCCCCATCTGCTTTCTCGCTTTCTCACTCTGCATACACACACACACACACACACACACACACACACACACACGCGCGCGCACACACACACACACATTCAGCTTGCGTTCATTCATTCTTCAGACGTGTCTGGAAACTACTGAGCCACGCCCTGTGCTAAGGACAAAGGACTGAGGACTCAGCCTGCCCTCAAGAAGCACAGTGTGTGTGTGTGTGTGTGTGTGTGTGTGTGTGTGTGTGTGTGACTGTTATTAGGTGTGTGCATACGTGTAAGTGTATATGTATGTGTGTGTGTTGCTGTGTGTGATTGTTACTGGGTGTATGCATGTGTGTGGATGCATGTGTGTAAGTGTGTGTGTATGTGTGTGAGTGTGTGACTGTTACTGTGTGAGTGCGTGTGTTACTGAGTATGTGCATGTGTATGAGTGTGCATGTGTGTGGATGCACATGTGTGAGTATGTGTGTATGTGTGTCAGTGTGTGTGTGTGTGGCTGTTACTCTATGTATGTGTGTGTGACTGTTACTCTGTGTGTGTGTGTATGCGTGTGTGTGTGTGTGTGTGTGTGTGGGTGTGTGTGTGGGTGTGTGTGGGTGTGTGTGAGAATAGAGTACATAGAAGATATGTGCACCCTGGGTGCTAGGGCCCATAGCCTAAGTGGGCAGGACTGGTCCCAAGAACAGAACAGGCTCCCTAACCTAGGGTCTGAAGCTTCCAGGGGAGGCTGGCTCTCAGGCAATCATCTCACAGAGGTGACACATTCCAGGCAAAGGAACTGACTGGGTAAGAGAACAGAGGCAAACACAGCCCCTGGGGACATGGAAGATTTTCAGCCTGGTTGCTGCCCTGGCTTCAGGGAGATCGCCTGGAAGCAGGGACTCTATACCTTGTGGAGGAACTTTCCTGCCCTGACAGCAGCACTGGCTTAGATTTGGGAGTCAGGCTTGAGGGAAGAGGTTTACAAAATCCTCCATGTTGGTAACAGAGGGTTGTGCTATTGAAGTCATCCTTGATGATGATGATGGTGGTGGTGATGGTGATGGTGATGGTAGTGGTGATGGTGCTGATGGTGATGGTGGTGATGGTGATGGTGGTATAGTGGTGGTGGTGGTGATGATGATGGTGATGATGATGGTGATGGTGGTGATGGTGATGATGGTGATGATAGTGATGGTGATGATGGTGGTGGTGGGGATGATGATGGTGATGGTGATGACTGGGAAAGAGAAAGGGAAAAGATCAGGAGAGGTGATGACAGAACCTAATATGACCGTGGCATATGGTGATGTGGATACTGCTTAATAATAGTGACGATGATGATGGGGGGCTTTGATGATGATGGGGGTGTGTGATGGTGATGGGGGAGGCTGTGATAGTGATGGGGGGGCTGTGACGGTGACTGGTGGGTTTGTGATAACACTTGTGATGCTGGTAAGGGTTGTGATTATTATGACGTTGAGACCATGGTGATCCTGAGGGTGGTGATTATGACGGAAATCACGGCGTCTGTGGTGGTGGTGAGGACAGTGATGGTGGTGGTGGTGGTTGATGTTCGGGATGATGGAGGTGGGGACCATGGTGGTGGTTGTGGTGTCGATGGTGAATGTGGTGTCTGTGATGGTGAAGGGAGAGATCATGGTGACAGTGTGGTTGTAAAGACCGGGACCGTGATGACGGTGCTGGTGGCAGTGGTCACCATGGCTCCTTGGCTGTTAGAGGAGTGAAGCCAGTTCATATGCGTGTGGTGACTGAAGTTGTACTGAGGACCTTCATGGTGGCTGCCATGTGGGTGAGCAGATCAATCTTAGTGACTTGAGGCGGGAAGATGAGGAGCCATGAGCATGTCCACACAGGACCACCAAGGTCACAACTGAGTCCTTAAAGGCCTGGCTGAGGGCAGCAGCACATGGAGGAGAAGAAGAAGCACAAAGGCCTTGAGCCAGAAGGACTAGGTGCGAGTAACTGGGGACTAGTTAGGACCCAGGCAGGACCCAGGTTCAAATCTGGCTGTAGGAGACTTGGGGGAGTTGTCATTTTTCCAGAACCTAGCCTATGCTAAGGCGACCTGTAGAAGGTTAGTATGCGGCCTATACCCTCCTAGTAGATGGGAGCCACAGCAGTCTGAAGTCTTGGAAGAAACTCGGGTTCTGACAGTAGCAGAGGCTCCTAGGAACTGAGGGGGTCTGTCCCCCCTCTTTATTTTCTAAAAAAAGATTTATTTATTTCATGTATATGAGTACACTGTAGCTGTCTTCAGACACACCAGAAGAGGGCATCAGGTCTCATTACAGATGGTTGTGAGCCACCGTGTGGTTGCTGGGAATTGATCTCAGGACCTCTGGAAGAGCAGTCAGTGCTCTTAACCGCTGAGCCGTCTCTCCAGCCCCGCCCCCTGCTCCTCCTATTTTAAAGAATATTTTGCTTTAAAAAAAAAAAGGTCCTTGTACTTTATTTATTCATTTTGGCTTTTTTGAGTCACAGTTTCTCTGTGCAGCCCTGGCTGTCCTGGAACTCACTCTATAGACCAGGGTAGCTTTGAACTCAGAGAACCACCTGCCTCTGCCTGGGCTGGGATTAAAGGTGTGGGCCACCATTGCCGGGCTCTGAGATAGAATTACCTGATTTCACCTTCCCCTTTAAACACTCCCATGCCTGCTTCTTCCTGTTCTCATTTCTCTTCCAGATGCTCTGAGTAGCTCAAGATGGCTCCAAACTCATGGCCCCTCTGCCACCCAAGTGTTCCGACTACAGCTGGCTCTGGAGCCGTGCTGGTCCCCAGACAGTCACCCATCTTCCCTGGGTCCCTTGGCAATCTTAGTGTTCTAGCACTTCTGGAACCTTTCTTGCACCATAGAGACAGATCCTGAGCTTGCTATGGTCAGGAACCTCCTTTGACCTCTAGTTCCAGTTACCCAGCAGAACCCGTGTTTTAGGGTGCCCAGAAGACACCAGATGTGTTGATTCATTGGCATTACAGGTTGATTCGGGGGCCCTTTGCTGACCCCGAGGTTCTCTACAACTGCCACTCTCTAGCAGGCACAGGCTGGGTCCCAGAGGAGAAAGAAGACAGGAGGGGCGGACCTGGTTTAGGTTGGCGGCAGACTGTTTGACATTGAAAAGGTAACTGCATCTTAAGTCCTCTTCCTTCTAAAAGTTAAAGTCTCATTTTGTGCGTGTGAGTATGCTGGCTTAGTGTAAGTCTGTGTGCCACGTGTGTACAATGCCTGCAGAGGCCAGGAGAGGGCGTCGGATTCTTCAGAACTGGAGTTACAGATGGTTGTGAATCGACATGTGGGTGCTGGGAACTGAGCCCTAGTCCTCTGGAAGAACAACCAGTGTCTTTAACCATTGAGCCTTCCTTCCAAACATTGGGAATGTGATTCAGAGGGAGGGTGGTGTGTGTGTGTGTGTGTGTGTGTGTGTGTGTGTGTGTGTGTGTGTTTGCGTACACACTCACTTGCATGCATGTCCCTGAACTCAACACAGATCTACAGAATTATTGTTGGTGACCCCGTTAGGTTAGGGTCCACGGGGGCAGGGCTGCTTAGTAAGATGTTTGCTGTGCAGCAAGAGGACCTGAGTTTGGGTCCCAGAGCCTATGTGACAAGGCTGGTGTGGCGGTGCTCCCCTGTAACTCGGAGCTGAGGAGGCAGACACATGCCTCTTGGGTCTTGCAGGCTAACCAGTCTAATATAATTGGGACCCCCAGGGCAATGGGAGAACTTGTCTCAAAAGTAACCAAGGTTGGGGACCAGCAAGATGGCTCAGTCAGTAGAGGGGCTTGCCATCAAGCCTGCTGATGATTTTGGCTGGTAGGTTCAATATGTGGGGAGAAGAGAATGGACAAACACGGTGGGAGGAGAGAACCGACTCTAAGAGTTGTCCTGTGACTTCTAACGCATGTGCCATGGCATGCTTGAATGTATGCACACTCGAATGCACGTGTACGCACATACACTCATGCACATGCACACACATGCACATAAACTCATGGACATGCACACATGCATGTACATACACTCAGGCACATTGCACACACATGCATGCACACACATCCTCTTACCTTAGCTGGTGCTGGGGACTCAAAGAGCTCTCTACACTCTCACATCTACGTGGGTCTGAGCATTGAGGGCCAACAGGTTAAAAATAAATAGTGATGGCCACGATGCATTCTGGCTGTGCTCCGAGCTCTGGAGGTGTCCCTGCTGCCTTCCAGCCTTGGCTCACTGGAGAAGGCCACCGCCTAGCATCCCTCACCAAGCAGCCCACAATAGTGGCCAAAGAACCCCCTCTGTTGCCCTACATGGAAATCAAGGCCCAAAGGTGGGGGTGAGGATTTGAACCCAGCTATACCAAAGTCTTTGAGTGCTCAGTAACTTAGAGGGCCAGCCAAATATTGTGTGTGTATGTGTCTGTTTATGTATTTATCTATGTGTGTGTGTGAGTATACATGTATGTATGCATATATATATATGTGTGTGTGTGTGAGTGTGTATGTCTATGTGTGTGTAAATGGGAGTATGTATGAATATATGTATGTGCATATGTGTGTTTCTGTATGTATGTATGTATGTATGTATGTATGTATGTATGTATGTATGTATCTGTGTGGTTAACAGTATGTGCTGTTCTTAGAAGAACTGAAGTTTGGTTCCCAATGCCTACACCAGACAGCTCGCAATTGTCCATAACTCCAGTTCTAGGGGATCTGATGCCTCTTCTGGTCTTCATGGCTACTGTATGCCCGTGTGCGCGCACACGTACACACACACACACACACACACACACACACACACACACACACACACACAATTAAAAATAAATCTTAACATCATGTTGTATGCCAGGCAGTGGTGACACACACCTTTAATCTCTGCTCCTGGAAGGGAGAGATAGATCTCTGAGTTCGAGGCCAGCCTGCTCTATAGAGAGAGTTAGAGAGTTCCAGGACAGTCAGGACTACGCGTAGAACTCCTATCTCAAAAGACAAAAACAGCTTCCTGTCCGGCTGCCATCAGAGAGCTGCAGTCATGGCCCTGTGCTACCCCATGGCCGTGGGCCTCAACAAAGGCCACAAAGTGACGAGAAAGTCAGCAAGCCAAGATACAGCTGCCGCGCCAAGTTCACCAAGCACACCAAGTTCGTGCGGGCCATGATCCAGGAGGTGTGCGGCTTCGCGCCCTACGAGCGGCGCGCCACGGAGCCGCTCAAAGTGTCCAAGGACAAGCGAGCACTCAAGTTTATCAAGAAGAGGGTGGGCACGCACATCCGCGCCAAGAGAAAGAGGGAGGAGCTGAGCAACCTGCTGGCAGCCATGCTGGTTCTGTTGTTCATGTTGTTCAGGCTGTTCATGCTGTTGGCGACGGCTTTCGCCTCCAATAGCTGAGTTGAGCAGCAGCAGCAGGGACTGTAGCGTGTCCTTGTTTGGCTCTGCTCGGCTGACTGCTCAGACGATCACAAATCACAGTGCTGCAGCGACAACTCACGCACAGTCTCAGTATTTATACCCTGTTGTTCGCCAGTGTCTGTGGACCCCTACCTTAGCTTGTGGCTCACTTCTGTGCTAGAGAGAAGGTTCCACGGTTCAGGGACTTTGTGCCTGTTTATTGTTTGCTTATTTACTGACTTTGGTCGTTAATAGTGTCAACCTGACAATATCCAGAATACCTCAGAGACAAACCTCTGGGGGGCGTGTCTGTGAGGGGGTTGTCTAGATTGGGACAACTGAGGTAGGAAGTTTAGGCTAATTGAGGTAGAAAGACCAACCTCAACTGTGGGTGGCACTGTTTTATAGTCTTGGGTCCTGGACGGGGAGAAAAAAAGGAGAGAGAAAAAGTGAGCCGTGTCCCAGCATTCCTCTCTTTACACTTCCTCACAGTAGATGCTGTGTGACCAGCTGCCTCAAGCTCCTGTCACCATGCCTTCCCGCCATCATGGACCGTGTCCCCACAAACTGTGAGCTCGGATTAACCCTTCCTTCCTTAAGTAGCTCCTGTCAGTTAAATGGTCAGAGCCACGAGACAAAACTAACTGATACACTGGGCATGTAGAACAGTGCTTAGGTCTGCCTCTGCACAGGTGACAGTGACAAGGCCGAGCTTCCTCTCTTACCCTTCAAATACCAGGCGTGAAGAGCTACAAGTGATGTGCTGAAACAGGACCACAGGCTGCACAGAAAGGGGATCCCGCAGGAGAAAGAGAAGGAGGAGAAAGAGAAGGAGAAGGAGAAGGAGAAGGAGAAGGAGAAGGAGAAGGAGAAGGAGAAGGAGAAGGAGAAGGAGAAGGAGAAGGAGAAGGGGAAGGGGAAGGGGAAGGGGAAGGAGAGGAGAAGGAAAAGGAGAAGGAGAAGGAGAAGGAGAAGGAGAAGGAAGGTGAGTAGCCCAGTGGCTATAGCAGTTCATGCTCGAGGACTCACTGAGGCAGATAGAGCCTGGACAAGGACAAAAGATTAAAGTGGAGGTTGTCAACCTCCCTGTCAGAGAGACTGTGGAGTTCATGGAGGAGGACCAAGAAAAATCTGTGCAGGAAGGAGGATCTAAGAGAGACTCGTGGAAGCTTTTCTCTCATGCAGGTAGACAGGAAAGGACCTCGGCTACATCGTGGTGGGGGGGGGCACTGGGCGATGGATGCCCTCAAACAGCCTGCGTGAATTTTTCCCAGACTGAGGCCACTCTGAACTAATGCCAGCAGAGTTTCAAAGCAAGTCCCGGCAAGAGTGAATCTATCACAGATAACGTAGCCACACTCGGCACAAAGTCAGAAATATTCAGAAGACTACAACCCAGCATGCAACAGTACACACTTAAACGTTCTTCTTCTTCTTTTTTAAATCTTTTTAATGGTTCTTTGTGAATTTTTCAACATGCACCCCCATCCCATTCACCTCCCCTCCATATTGCTACCTCCCCTGACAAAGGAAAATAAAATAAGACGGGAAGAAATCTTGTCCTGGAAGCTGTAGTGTATCCCGGTCTGTCCCACAGAATACCGTTTTGCCCACAAGTCTTGACTTGCATATGTTCATTGAATGAGTCTTTGGTCTGTTTTGAGGCTTCTGGCTTCTGCTACACCATCAATACTGGATCCTAATAGGGACTCCTCTACTGTGCTGCCCAGGTGAGGGGCAGGGCCAGCTCTCCTGCTGTCATGACCTCAGGACCAGCTCTCTTGCCTGCCTCAGGTGGTTAGAAGCAGGGTGGGTACATCTCTCCAACACCCACACCATGCCAGAGCACACAAGGGGTGGGGCCAGCTCTCTCTCCTGAGTGTGGTGGCCAGTCCAGTGCCTCAGGCAGCAGTCCAGATCAGGGATATCTC
Source organism: Rattus norvegicus (assembly GCF_021556685.1). Taxonomy (NCBI): domain Eukaryota; kingdom Metazoa; phylum Chordata; class Mammalia; order Rodentia; family Muridae; genus Rattus; species Rattus norvegicus. The sequence continues at coordinate 165,273,926 of NC_141538.1, forward strand.
CATGGCCTTTGGTGGTAACGCAGGCCTGGACATCAACACAGACCCTACCTGCACCCGGACCACAGATCCAGACATGGGCCTTGATGGCAGCTCGGGCCAGTATCTAACCACGGCTTCCTCCTATCTGCCTGTTCCTCACCACCAATGACTCTGTAGTTCTGCCTTTCTCTACAGTGTAAGAACCCCTTGGCTTTGTTTTATCTTCCGTCTCTCCAAGGCTTACCTTGTCTTTCCCATCTCTCCATCACACATTCGTCCGCTGTGGCGGCAATAGCTGCAGGTGCTTGGGGGTCTTTTTTCTGATTGGCCTGGGGCAGGTGACTCCACATTTTAAAACTTGACTAAGAGACTGGTGTGTAGCTGGGTAGAATGCCTTATACTCACAAGGCTGGCTTCCATTCCCAACACCACAAACCGAGCATGGTGACTGACACGTGCCTGGAATCCCAGCACTTCGGTGGTCGGGGCTGAAGGACCAGGGATTTGCAGACACTCTTGATAACATCATAATGACTGTGAGACCATCATGGACTGCATGAGACCCCCATCTCAAAAAATAAAATAAAATGTTGGCTGGACAAGTTAGTGATGAATAGTTCCTGGTAAGGCTAGGTTTCTTGTCGTTGGAAGTTACAGAGAGAAGAAGGGCAGAATTAGCTTTAGAATTGACTGCAACAGAATGAACTCAGGTTAAGGCGGATAAACACAGAGAGCATCCCAGATATGTTGTGCAAGTTGTGAGCAGAGAGTGCACAAGATCGGGTAGCAACCTAATGGGACAGGGTTTCAGGAACTACCCTGCTAGGCCACATCCTGACCCAAGCTGGAACAAACTGGATGGGGAAAAAAATGGTGTCTTATTTAAAATCATTCCAAAATAAAAGGGTTATTTTAAAAAATGTCTTAAATCCACTGGGCACGGGGGTGCAGGTGCACACCTTTAATCCCAGCATTTGGGAGGCAGAGGCGGGTGGATCTCTGTGAGTTCGAGGCCAGCCTGGTCTACAGAGCAAGTTCTGGGACAGCCACAACTTTGTTAACACAGAGAAATCCTGTCTCAAGAAAATAAAAATAAAATCCACCTCCACCAAAACCAACAAAACAAAACAAAAGAACAAAACTTGCCCCCCCCCCAAAAAAAAAGAAAGGAAAGAATATCCTAACTTCAACAAAAGCTGTCCATGGATGCTTAACGTTTTCAAGGTCACGAAAAATAGGAAACAGAGAAAGGGTCAGAGACCAGAGGACACAGAGGAGCCGGGACAACAAAATGCAACATAAAAAAAAAGTGGTTTTGTCTTTTGAGACAGGGTCTTATGAAGCCTAGACCAGCCTCCAACTTGCTACCCGGCCTAGGCTGACCTTGAACTCCTGATCCCCCACCTTTACCCCTTGAGTGCCAGGATTCCAGGCTCAGTGTGATGTTAGATCCTGGCCAGAGGGACCTAACACAGAGCGCCAATCCATAGGCCGCACAGTGGAATGAGCAAAGGAGAAGAGGTGATCTTCCAAAATAATTTCCAGCAGCACATGTGGAGACAGCCTCGAGAGGTGGGGTTGCTCTGCGACCTGCTTCTAAGGAGGAGGGGGAAGGGAAGACTCGACTTTGCTGTTGCTGATGGAGGAAGTCAGCAGACAGCACAGCAGCCACGCCACGGGCCCATTTCACCGGTGATGCCACCAGGGTCCTGTGAGGGACATTCACCTTTGTGCTACTCTTTCCTCAAACGCCTAAATCCAATGTGATCTTGAGATAGCAGCCAAACCCAGACCACGAACATTCTCTAGGATAGCTGGTTAAGACTCCCGAAGAATGTCAAGGTCGTGGGTCTAGTTTCTTTCCTGATAAACACTCAGGCCAAAAGCAACTTGACCAAAACTCAGGCCAAAAGGAAGGGTTTATTTGGTTTACGCTTCCAAGTTATAATCTTTCCCTGAGTGAAGTCAGGCAGAAACTTAAGGCAGGAACCAGAGGCACTTTTTTCTAGCTTGTTCTCTGGCTCACAATTAAGTATCTCCATTCCTCCCTTCCTCCCTCCCTCCTCCTTCCCCTCCCTTCCCCTCCCTCCTTCCTCCCCCTTCCCTCCCCCTCCCTCCGCTTCCCCTTCCCCTTCACTCCTTCACTCCTTCCCCTTCCCCTCTACTCCTCCCCCTTCCCTCCTTCCCACCCTCCTCCTCCTTCCCCTCCCTCCTCCCCCTCCCTCCTCCCTCTATTCCTTCCCTTCCCCCTCCACCCTTCCCCTTCCCCTCTACTCCTCCCCCTCCCTTTCTCCTCCCCCTCCCCTCCCCTCCCATTCCCATTCCCCTCCCCCTCCCTTCCCCTCCCCTCCCCTTCCTCCTCTCTCCCTCTCCCTCCTCCTTGCATCTCTCTCCTCCCCTCCCCTCCCCTTCCTCCTCCCTCCCTCTCCCTCCTCCTTGCATCCCTCTCCTCCCCTCCCCTCCCTCTCTCTCCTCACCCCCCCATATAAGTTTCATTGTGTAACCCTGATTGGTCTGGAACTTATTATGTAGACCAGGCTGGTCTTTCATTGAGATAGAAAGTCTGCCTCAGCCTCCCTGATGTTGGGATTGGAGGTCTGAACCGTCACATCTAGCCTAGCTAGCTTTCTTATATAGCCTGAGACCACCTGCGTAGGGATGGTGCTGCCCGCAGTGGGCTGGGCTCTCCTGCATCAATAAATAATGAAGACAATCTCCCACACACATGACCACAGGTCAACCTGACCTTGGCAATTGTTCAGTTGAGATTTTCTCTTCCCAAGTAATTCTAGCTTGCGTTGACAATAAGAACCAGCACAGTCATGAACAATAAGAGAGTGGAGACATGGTCAGAGACCGGCGGACACTGGGGAGCCATGACAACTAAATGCAATGTGATGTTCTACATTAGATCCTGGGGTAGGAAGAAGAAATGAATGGGACGACTTTGGAGCTAGTTTACAGTGATAAATCAATGCCAGTGTCTGGAGTTCTGACAGTGTTACCTGGCGGTTCGTGATATTAGCAGGGCGAGTACTGGAGGGGCGTGGGAATTATCCGTACTATTTTTGAAACTTTTCTGTAAATTTAAAATTATTCCAAAATGAAAAGTTTATTTTTAAAAAATGTCCTAAATCCAGTAAGAGTTACCAGGCAAGCAAAGGAGGAAAATATGACCCACATCTAGGAGAAAAATGGATCAATAGAGACAGACCCAGAAATGTCACAAATGGTAGAGTTAGCAGACAAGGACACCAGCATCGTGCCCTTCGTAGTCAGGAAGGTGGAGGAAATTGATAACATAGGGAACGAAGTAGAAATGTTAGAGAAGATTCCTGACATCAACTTTCGGCCTCTACATACACATAGAAACCGGCACACACAAGTGATTCACCATCTCTCTACATGTGTGTGTGTGTGTGTGTGTGTGTATGCACATGTGTATATGTGTGCATGTGTATGTATGTGTGTGTGCATGTGCATGTGTATATGTGTGTGCATGGTGTAAGTGTGCATGTGTACATATATGTGTACATGTGTATATGTGTGTACATGTGTATATGTTTGTATGCATGTGCATATGTGTGCACATATATGTGTATGTGCATGTTTATATGTATGCATGTATGTGTGTGTGCACCTAAAACACCAAGACTGGATCTGGGGAGATGGTTCAGTATGAAATGCTTGCTGCTCAGGTGTGAGAACCCACATTTGGTCCCTCAGCGCCCTTGTAAAAGGACAGATGAGGTGGCATATCCCTGCAACCCTACTGCTGGGGAGGTAGAGACAGGAGGTCCTTGGAACTACTTAGCCAGCTACTGTGACTGAATCTAAGCTCCAGGCTCATAAAAAAACTGTCTCAAGAAATGCGGTGGAGTGGTGAGGAAGACACCCGGTATTGACTTCTTGTCTCCACATACAGGGACACACACACACACACACACACAAAACATACACACACAGCACACACACACAACATACACACACAGCACACACACAACATACACACACAGCACACACACACAACATACACACACAGCACACACACGCCATATACACACAGCACACACACACACAAAACATACACACAACATACACACACAGCACACACACAACATACACACACAGCACACACACACACACCATATACACACAGCATACACGCACACAAAACATACACACACAACATATACACACAGCACACACACACAGCACACACACACCATACACACACAGCACACACACACACACAGCACACACACAACATATACACACAGCACACACACACAGCACACATACCATATACACACAGCACACACATACAGCACACACACAGCACACACACACACAACATACACACACAGCACACACATACCATATACACACAGCACACACAAACAACATACACAGCACACACACAGCACACACACACAACATACACACACAACATACACACACAGCACACACACACAACATACACACACATCATATACACACAGCACACACAAACAACATACACACACAGCACACACACAAAACATACACACACAGCACACACACACAAAACATACACACACAACATACACACACAGCACACACACAAAACATACACACACAGCACACACACACCATACACACACACTATACACACACACCATACACACACAGCACACACATACCATATACACACAGCACACACACACAACACACACACACCATATACACACAGCACACACACACACAGCACACATACCATATATACACAGCACACACACACAGCACACACATACACAGCACACACACAACATACACATACAACATACACACACAGCACACACACACAGAGCAGCAGGGACTGGGTCTGTAGCTCTGAGGTGGAGAATGTGTCTAGCATGTGTGCAATCTGGCTTCAGTCTCCACACTGAAATGAAAAAGACTCAATTAAGATTTCAGGGGACGTATGGAGTCAGCATTTGGAATGACATACACACTGGATGGATTAGCAACTGGTTAGACACCACAGCAGGAAATATCAGAGACCTTAAAACCACGGTGATGAATGAGAGACACTAACACGCATGGAAAGGCTGGTGTCAAAGGGCTAGCACCGTGGCTCAGTGGGTTTAAGAGCATTCTCTCTTAGAAGCATGAAGACCTGAGTTCAAATCCCAGAGCCACCACAAAAAGCCAGGCATGGCACTGGTCATGGATCACGGCAGTCATGTTGGATGGCCCTCAACTCTTCTGAACCTCTTGGGCACCTCACAGACACAGACACATAGACATACACAATTAAAAGATAATGATTTTCAAAAGCCAGGCACGGCACAGTGTGTATGTCTGCACTCCTGGTGCTAGAGGATGGAAACAGTCAAAGCCCAGGAGTTTACTGGCCAGCCAGCCTCACCAAACACCCCGAGGAGCTTCTGATGTGGTGGGAGACCCAGTCTCGAGGGTTAAGACAGAGAGCAATGGGAAGATACCCACTGTACTTCCCTGCTCTCCACATGTGCACTCACAGGCACACATACCACACAGGAGCAAGTACTTCCTTCCCGGAAGCAAAAAGCAACCCATGACATGTCCCAGGGTTCCAGCAACCCTTCAGGAGGTCTCCCACATGCATAACTGGATTTCTAGATGGAAACATGGGGGTGGAAAGCATTAGGAGAAATAGTAACTTTTGAGACCAACCTGGCTTGCAGGACATTTTGTCTGAAAAACACCAAAAAAAAAAGTTTATTAAGAAGAGGAGGAGGAGGAGGAGGAGGGAGAGGAGGAGGAAGAGGAGGAAGAAGAGGAGGAAGAAGGGAGAGAGGAAGAGGAGGAGGAAGAGGAGAAAGGGAAGAAGAGGAGGGGGAGGAAGAGGAAGAGAAGGAAGAGGAGAAAAGAGGAAGAGGAAGGGGATGAGGAAGGGGAAGATGAGGAGGAGGAAAAGAAGAGGAGGAAGAGGAAGATGAGAAGGAAGAGGAACAAGAGGAAGAGGAGGAAGAGGAGGAGGAGGGAGAGGAGGAGGAAGAGAAAGAGGAGGAAGAGGAGGAGAAAAGGGGGAAGAAGAGAAGGAGAAAAAGGAGGAGGAGAAGCAGCAGCAGCAGCAGCAGCAACTAGGGGCAATACCTCAGTTAAATGCTGCTGTGCAAGCATGAGGACCTGAGTTCAATCCTCAGCACCTACAGTAAAAACCAGCAACGCTGTGAGGCAGGAGACAGAGGCAGTGGGGCGGGTGCCACCACGATGAGCAAGTCTGTGGTAGAGAAAAGAGAAACAGAGAAGAGCAGCGTGGACACTAGGGAAAGACACAGGACTGGGGACACTATGGAGGTGAGGAACAGCCTGGTGTGAGTAGCCTGCGATGCTCCCTAAGACTAGGGTGATGTCTGGGCTGTACTGCCACCGAGGGCCACGGCCCTGACACAGCAGAGGTCTGAGTCAATGTCTGTGAACCATGTTACCACCGAAGCCATGCTGCAGTCTGTGGTCTGGGCTGCTGCCTGGGGCCACGTGAATGTCCAAGGGCTGAGTGGGTGTGGGGAAGAGCTTACTATGGTAGCATGGATGTGGGAGAGCTGGCAGGCTGAACACTCAGCTACCACCCAGCCCCACATCTAGGGCTTTGAGCAGGCCACCCCATCATTGACTCCATCTACGAACTGCGCGTGAAGGATCCTGTCCTGCAGAACCAACGCTGCAGGATCTCCATGACATGGGGCAGCAGCAGGTTATCAAAGAGGAGACCTGGTGAGGACCCAGTATTGATGGTGTAGAGGAAGCCAGAGGCCGCGAACGAGCCCAGTGACTCATTGCAATGAACATTCGAGAGGAAAGCTGTCTGGGCCAAAGGGTCTAGTGTGGGACATACTGACACACTGTAGCTTTCAGAGTAAGATGCGTTTCTTAATTATTATTTGTTTGTTTGTCTACTTTGGGGAGGGAGGTGGCAAGGGTACAGGGTGGATGTGGAGGAGCAGGGAGATGAATGGGTTTGGGGTGAATGATGTGAAATTCACAAAGAATCATCATCATCGACGACGACGACGACGACGACGACGACGACGACAACAAGCCCAGCATTGCCAGGCCTAGTGGTCACACCTTTAGTTCCAGAACTTCGGAGGCACAGGCAGGCATACCTGTGAGAGTCTGAGAGTTGGAGACCAGTCTGGTCTGCGCAGTGAGTTCCAAGACAGCCAAAGTTGCACAGTCTTTAAAAACAAACAAACAAACAACAAACAAACAAACCAGCTGGAAAAGAAGACATGCTTACTATCCAGTGCTGGGAAGGCAGAGACAGGCAGATCCTGGAGCCAGCAACTCTAATCTAATTGGTGACATCCATGTCCCAGTGAGAGATCTGCTTCAGAGAAGCAAAATGGGACGGACACTGAGGAACAACACCAAAGGATGACCCTGGGCTTCCATGTGCATGTACATACATGTGCATGAATGTCCAAACATAAGCTCAGGACCCCTCCCAAATTTAAGAAGAAGAGAAGGAAGAGGAGGAAGAGAAGGAAGAGGAGGAGGAGGGGGAAAAGGAAGAGGAGGAAGAGGAGGAAGAAGAGAAGGAAGAGGAAGAGGAGGAAGAAGAAGAGGAGGAAGAGGAAGAGGAAGAGGAGGAGGAAGAGGAGGAGGAGGAAGAGAAAGAGGAGGAGGAGGAAGAGGAGGAGGAGGAAGAGAAAGAGGAGGAGGAGGAAGAGGAGGCAGAAGAAGAGGAGGAAGAGGAGGAGAAGGAGGAAGGGGAGGAGGAAGAGGAGGAAGAAGAGGAAGAAGAGGAGGAGGAGGAAGAAGAGGAGGAGGAGGAAGAAGAGGAGGAGGAGGAAGAGGAGGAAGAAGAGGAGGAAGAAGAGGAGGAGGAGGAAGAAGAGGAGAGGGGGAACTCAGGCAGGAGGGAAATGGTTTTTTCTTTCTGTTTTATTGATAACAAGAAGCTTAAATGAACCCCAAAGAGAAGAAATCTGAAGGAAAGTGTATCTGGACCCGGTGTAGCCAATCGTCTGAAAGACACAGTGTAGTCTCAGTAGCTTGTTCAGGAGGCCAGAGCTCTGGCTGGAGACAGGAGTGTCTGTCATTCTGTCCCCACCACTAAGTGCCTGATGACCTGAGGTTTTTGACCTTGAACTAAATGACCTACTTCTTCATTCTCGGTTTCCTGTTTTATTAAACCAGTGGTTCTCATTACAGGTCACAACCCCTTGGGGGAGGTGGAAAAACGTTTTCACAGGGATTGCCTAAGACCATCAGAAGTACCAGGTATTTTACCTTACGACTGATTCATAACATAGCAAAATTACACTTATGAAGTAGCAACAAAATAACTTCACGGTTGGCGGTCGCCACAACATGAGGAAGTGTGTTCAAGGTCGCAGCGTTAGGAAGGCAGAGGACCACTGTATTTAACGCTTCCGAAATTCCCAGTTGCCTGATCTATTAAGTGGGCTAACACATAGCATCTTTCTCCTCAGGTTTTTATTCTTTCTTTTTTTTCCGGAGCTGAGGATCGGACCCAGGGCCTTGCGCTTGCTAGGCAAGAGCTCTACCACTGAGCTAAATCCCCAACCCCTCCAGGTTTTTATTCTTAATATAACTGTATTTTATTTATTCTGCCTATATCCATATGTGCAGGGACCACTTACAAAAACTCAGCTCTCTCCTTCCACCATGCGGTCCCTGAGGATTGAACTCAGGTCATCAGGCTTTATGGCAAAGTGCCTTTACCCACTGAGCCATCACGTTTTTGTGAGACTTGGTCCCAGAATATACAGAAAGAGTGGCATCCAGTGCCTAGCACACAGGACACTAGCTGGTCCAGGCCCCCACAACTGCTCACTCGAGCTTCAGTCTTTGTCTAAGGAGGAGAGTCTTGTGTGGCCCCAGGAATGGGGAGCCGGGGCGAGAGGTGCTCAGGTCTGGTCTCTGCCTTGTGAGTCTTCCGCCAGCGTTCTGGAGAACCCCACGTGGGCTCAGATGAAAACTCTCCCATTTTTGGACAGAGTGAGCCGTCACTGAAATCTAAGAAGTGTCTGCTGAGAAATGTCCCCGCTGTGAGCGCTGCTGGGTGGATTAGCTGCCCTTCCTTCTCCACCATTGAGTGGAGTCACAAGCTAATAAATATTTCAGAATTGGCTGTATTCAATCCAGCCCTCGTCCCGTTTGACGTCTGTTCTCTCGGCTTTCAGGAGGAGACAGGTGCAAAGCATGAAAAGGGATTTAATTACTAAACATCCCCCCAACTCCTGATATGCAAACACACGCCAGGCCGTCCACACACCTACTGCATGGGGTCACGCTTGCCCCGCATACTCGGCCCTAGGCACACATAGGTCCACGGCCCGTTAGTGCGAACATGCCAAGTATTCTCTGAGCACAGTGCTGTGCTCAGCTCTGTGCAGTGCACACAGCTCAAACACCAGCCATACAGAAGCATACGGTTCACACTTGGGTCCCAGGATGATCCTAGGGAGCTTGGGTGTCAGTGTGGGCGGGTTTGTAGTGGACGAGGCTGAGTGTGTGTGTGCGTACGCATTTATAACGTATGCCACCCAAACATACAGACAACTCCTTCATCTGTACACATGTGTTTCTTGGGAAAGCAAAATTCAAAGGCCTTGTCATTGTCCCCTGCGGTTACCCTTCACTACAGGAGAAAATGCGGCCATTAACGGCCAGGCGAACTCAAAGTGGGAATTTAGGACTTTCACCTTAAAAATGGTTGTCCTTGACACTTGAGGAGGTGCTCACAACACACAAATGTACCTTCTATGTTAAGAATGTCTTTCCTCTTGGGTACCCTTGGTTCATGTGTTTTACAATTGAACTGTTGTGCGCGCACACACACACACACACACACACACACACACACACACCTCAGGCTTTTCCTCCTCTCTGGGATCTTGCTGCCTCCCTTCAGGTGGCTGGGGACTTAAAGACCTGGCAAAAGTGTATGTATCCAAAATTGTATAACAGGTGTACAGCCAGTGTCTAGCCCTGATGTGAAGGGGAGAGCCTGCCTCGAACTGTCTCAGTGGTGATAGCTGGGTATAGAGGTGGTTAGTAGTGCAGAGATGGTTGGGTGCAGAGATGGTTGGGGTGCAGAGATGGTTGGGGTGTAGAGATGACTGAGAAAGGCAAACAAAGGTGGGGGGACTTGCAGCCCCTCAGCTTTCTCAACCACCTTCAGGGTTGGTCACAGGCCTAGGGGTCCAGGCAGAAGTGCTAGGTACCCATAGCCTACCCATAGCCTAGACATTTGAGAAGCCTGGGCAGCTGGCACCTGATCTGTCCTCTCCTCACACCTCGTTCATAGTTGGCAGAAGGCATCGAAAGACATTCTTGAGGTCAGGTGACACCACAGAACTGTTTTCTTGTTCTGTACCAGGGAGCAATATCGAAGGGGCCCACTACCCAGTGGGTTAGAATGGACCCTTGGAAGCTAGTCTCAGCCTTCAGTGAGGCAGAGCCCAATCATGAACTTTTTTTTTTTTCCAGGCAAAGCCCTTGCAAACAGACAGGTTCTTGGGAGGCTTTCAAATAACCAATCAGTAGGCCCTATGGAAATATATGCAAATGAAAGATGCAAATCAGCACTGAGTCTTTTTTGCATCTGCAACCAGCCGGGACCACCTGCCCTGGTGATCTCTTTTTCCCTTTGAGAGGAAGGAGGGGAGCTTTGAGTCTAGCACAGACAGGACATCTTCCATCCCCGAGCCCTCTAGGAACTAACAGCCCCCTCGGGTTTTCAAGCTTGGGAGTGAGGGAGTCCTCCTTCACCTGCCCCAGACTCAGGTAGTTCTGTCTACACTCAGGGAGCCACACTCTCCCACTCATGTTCAGACCAACACACACTCATGCTTACGGGAGTGATCACAAACCTCCCCATCACTTGTACAGTCATTTACACAATTGTTCGCAATCCAGACCTACTTACATGCTTGGAGACTCGTTGTGTACACTCAGCATTGTGCACGCGTTCCTACGCACACACATTCATCTCTACCCTCGAATTTGCTCATAGGCATCTGTCTCCTTACACTTACCACTTTGTACATCCTCACACGAGACGTTCCTGTGCAGACTTATCCCTGCCTGTGCACTTGTGTATCATCCAGGGCCCTAGGAGAGGCAAACGCTCAGGCTTAGTGTCCTGAGAGAGCCCTTTTACAGAAGGCCGCCCAGCGGGGCTGGCGGTCAGACTCTGGGCTAGCTTGCTGTGGGTTTTCCTGATTGGGGGTGGGGAGGGGGTGCACCACAACCAGCCGTGCCAGCCTCTGGGCTGGGCGGGAGGTGCTTTGGGATAATGCCTCCCTCAGGAAGCAGTAATTGAGGGGTAGTGAATTAGATAATCAACACCGCCAGGAAGTGGGGATGTGCCCCGGTTGTCTTTGTTCCTAGAATGAGCATACCACACTGCCACGCTGAGCTGAGGAAGAAGGGGAGGGGACTAGTCAGTCTGGGAGCAGGAGTTCCCTTCCCCATCATCTGCTCTCTGGCCACACCCACAGCTGAGTAAGCTGGACATTGCTAGTCCCCAGCCCACTAATGGGGATGCTCTTGGAGCCTGTTGGACACCAGAGGGACCCAGGAGCTGCCTGGTTCTCCTATTACTATCTACCCTCCCAGTGTGCAGCAGAGGCTTCAAGGCACTCAGGAATGAGGTGGCCTTGAGTTCAAATCTTACTTCCTCTATACAGTTTTTATAAACTCTGACTCCCCAGCCATTTCCCAGGACCCTTCCTTCAGGTGACATACTCCCGTGAGGGTCACCAAATACTAAGAATTGTGTTCGCCCGCACAATGACCTTAGACCCCTTGCCCATGCCAGGTGGGGAAGCCTTTAGTACAGCCTTGCCAAGTCTTCCTACCAACTCCGTGAGGTCAGGCCTCCGGTCGCTCCTTTTCCTATTTATAGATGACTGAGCTCAGGCACGGGCAGTCATGCAAATGCCTGGGGCTGTGCTCTAGGAAGAGACAAAACCTGAGTTCGAACCCAGACGTCATGCTGGACCCACGAGTCCCAGGGCTACATGATATCTCATCACCCCCAAAGTGAAGTGAGCAGTGGCGTGTACGTGAACAGCCACCCTTTACGGCCTGTCCGTTCCTCTAAGCACACTACCCTGGGCTCCCTCACACACTCCTGAGCACTGCTCTCCATCGGGGCTCTGGCACGGGGGTTGGGTGAGTGTGGTGGGCATTAGGAAGTTCCCTCACAGACTTCCAACATCATCTCTGTGACTGTGTTCTTTGGCCTTGGTCGGGGACACAAGGGCTTCATCACCACGCCTGCCCCGACAAGACAGTGATTTGCACTCTGCCCATTCCAACCACTCACAGTTGCAAACACTCGAGTCAGGGATGGCACATGCCTCAGTTTCCCCTCTGTAACACAAGCGGCTAGGATTCTCTCCCATGCTTTCTCAGGCCTCCCATTTCCGTCCCCACACATCCCTGGCGCCTCGAGGCCGAGATCAGAGTTTCTAGGACTCAGCTGGACTGAGCATACACTGGTGAGGGGACATGTTCCTTCTGCGGCGTCTCCATCCTGCTTTCTCTGAAGGGTACTGAATGGAGGATAGACTACAGTCAGGGTGAAGGACATAGACACCCGACAGCCCCTAGAAGGCACCTAGAAGGCTCCTAGAACAGAAGGCACATAGGCAGAACTTCTCAGTGTAAAGTGGTATTCCCAGAGGTTACTGGAAAATTAACACGCATGGTATGTGGGCAGTGTGAGCACCCTAGGCTGAGTGTACCACCTTATTCTAGTTCCAAGGGTACCCCACAAAGTGGGGTTCCTCACCACCTACCTGTTGGCCCCTCTGCCTAGCATACTTGGTCTCTTCTGGGACTGCCCGATTTTCTCGAAGTCTGCAGCCCCCTGTGACCTACCTGCTCTTTTGCTACAGCGGGGCGTGGGAGGGGAATAACTGAAACGGAGTGGGGCGGGGCGGGGGTATGGCTCTAGAGTCCAGCCCTCCTATGATCCCCTAGCTGTGAAGTCCATAGGCACCTCCCCCAGCCAAGCTTAGTTCCAGCCAGGTCCTGTGTCCCTCTCTGGAGGGTGGTAGGCAGTCAGTACGCCCACCTACTCTGGGACCAGAGGCTGGGAGGGGAGGGGAGGGGCCACGGACCTGGGAGGAGCTTGGCTGTTCCCCCTGCCCCTCCAGAAATCCTGCTTCCTACCCTAGACTGGAAACCTGACACCCGGAGGCCCATCTGCTCACTGCCCTCAGTTCACAGCCCCTGGAGGCCTCTGTGCCAGAGGCAGCCTAGCCGTGATTGTTCCCTGCTGAATGGGCAGGCCTGGTGCCCACACCAGGTGCACCATTGTGATGGTCTTGACACCTGCCTAGCGGGTCGCAGGGCCTGCAAGCATGGGGATCCTAGCCTGACTGCCTATCAGCCTCCTGGAGTGGGGTTAGGGAGTTCCAGGTCCCTGGTGCTCTCCCGGGGTTAAGTACCCCAACCACACTCTGAATCTCTTTTTGCGAGAATGCAGGGGGCGCTTTGTCACCGCTTCCATTCACTGTTTCAGCCCTGATAGAGGGAGGGCATGCAGCCTCAATTTCTTGACTGTAAAATGGGAATAAGAGAAGAATCCACCAAAACGAGCAGCTGGAAGATCAAAAGCCACACTGAGCAATGGGGAAAAGCAGTTCCTACAATTCAGACTTGCAGTATGCACGCAGGGGCCTCGGGGAGCTGGGCTCAGCCCCACAGGCCCGCCCAGAGCCCTGGCTGCCCCCCTGCCTGCCTCCCCTTGCCCGGCCTCCCGCCCCGCTCTATGAAAATTTAATGCCGGGTAATGACAGTCTGGGCTAATGAAAGAGGCTTCTCTTCTGGCAAAAAGAGAAAAACAAACAAAAATCAACAACCTGCAAGGGGGCATTAACTTTTCATGAGCTCTCTCCCCAGTGACACCCCGCCCCGGCTCACCCCGGGCAGCGCCAAGCCCCCTCCTTCCCTATTTTCTCTCATGAGCCCGACTGGGCTGACAGAGTGAGGACGCAGCTGGAGGGGTCCTGATTCTTTGAGAGTCGTCTTTTTGGGGTTTCTTTGTGGGACACCTGCTAGTCTTAGAGAAGAGGGAGTTCTAAGGGTTTGGGGGAGCTTCCGTGGAGGGCTCTGGGAGTACCGGCGCTGGGCAGCAGGTGGGGGTGGACGCAGTCCGGAGCTAGTGAGAGAGGAAAGGATGAGGTCAGAGGTCCTGTCCCTGTCCCACCTGCCCGCGCCTCAACAATCTGCAACGAGCCCCGCCCCCCACACTCGCTCCCGGGTTCCTGACTGCAAATGGCTAGAGAAAAGGGCATCAAGTGACGCTCCTTCCCTCTCTTTGTGGTGTCCCGGAGAGCCATTGGCTGCTGCCTGCGATATCCTGAGAGATGCGACAATTAATTTTCTTTTAATCAAGGTCGGATGAAGTAAATCGGCGCGGCTGTGCAGCCCTTCATTTTCTGTTTTTGCAGTGGTGCAAAACAAGTATGATCAAATTATACTCCTTCTCACCTTATTGGATTAGGAAGCATGACTGATCAGAGGGAGTGGAGGTGCACTATACCATGTAGAGCGCCCCTCTTTCCTTGACCCATCTGCCATCTCTCTGGGGTCACTGGGATGTAGGGATCCCTGGAGGATATCAGTACTCGATAGTGGGTGCTCAGCAAAGAATTGTGAATGGGTGGATAAATGGATGAATGATGAATAAATGAATGGATGAATGAATGAATGAGTGAATGAATGAATGAATGAGTTGATTGAATGATGCAGTGATAACCTTGGGTTCCTTTTTGTTCTTAAATTTTTAGTGTGTGTGTGTGTGTGTGTGTGTGTGTGTGTGTGTGTGTGTGTAGCGACATCTTTCTAGGTCAGAGAACAATTTTTGGGAGTCCTCTCCACCCGTGTGAGTTCTGGGAATTGGACCAAGTGGTTAGGCAGAGCCTCTCTGTCAGCCTTTGAGACAGGCAGGGTCTCTCTTTGCTGCTGCACCAGTTTGCTTCCTGTTGCTGTGGTAAAGTGCCCTGGAAGGGGTTTGCTTCTGCTTGTACTTCCAGGTCACACAGTCCATCCCGGAGAGGAGTCAGTGAACTCAGGCAGGAATTGAAGCAGAATCCAGGAAGTACTGGCTGGTTATCTGGCTCATCTCCAGTTAGCTTTCTTACACAACCCAGATCCACCTGCCTGGGGATGGTGCCACCCACAGTGGGCTTGGCCCTTCCCCATCAGTCATAAGTCAAGACGGTCTCTCACAGCAGTGGCCACAGGCCCATCTGATCTGGGAAGTTCCTCAACTGAGGTTCCCTCTTCCAAGGTAACTCTAAAGTTACATAAAAACTAACCGATTCAGTGGGTTGCTTCAGGCTCGCTGGCCTGCTGGCTTCTGGGGGAGATTCATCTATCACAGACTCCCATCTCGTCTTGGGTTGCTGGAGTTGCAGACATGCACCACAGTGTCCAACTTTTGCAAAAGTCTCAGGGATTTGAACTGAGGTTGTTAGGTTCGTACAACACACACCTTTTAGCCACTTATCTACCCCTCACTTTTTTTGAGACAGAGCCCCCTATAGCCCAGGCTGGCCTCCAATGTGTGTCTGAGGATGATCTTGAATTCCTGACCCTCCTGCTTCTGTCTTCCCAGTGCTGGGGTTACAAGAGGGAGCTGCTATGCCCAGTCCGTGTGGTGCATACTCGGCAGGCCTTCTACCAGATGAGCCAGCCATTGAGGAGACATTTGGGAGAATACAAAAAGGCGAACCGGCATTGGCCCAGGGACCTCAGGGAGAGAGCTGCCAAGATCCTCCAAGATTAGAGTCAGTGGTGCCCTCAGCTGCTACACAGAGGGCAGCCAGATGCCCAGAAGGAGAGTCACCTGGACCCAGGTCTCAGCTCCATTGTGAGATGCATTAGCTTTTTGTCACCCACCTTAAACTGAGGGTGAGCTTGTCAATCAAGGCAGAGCTAGCTGAGGTAACAATGTATGGAGATGGCCTCACACAGTAGGCGTGCAGTGCCTGTCACCTGGCATCATCGCCTTCTACTAACGTGTGTTCCTTGATGATAATAAGAGCAGTCGGGCTGGATTGGGAAAGGCCCTGAGTATTGTGCCCAGAAAGAGATGGCTTTCCCACCCTGAGGTGGGCCTGACCGTGGTACCCAGAGCAGGGCAGGCAATGTAGGTGTCTACATACAAAATTGTTTTGCCGATGCCAGGAGACGGGGAAGGACCTCCTGAGTGTCCTGATCGAGAGCAAAGGTTCTAGAACATCGAAGCCAGCGCCGAGATGGGTCGCCATCCTTCTTTGTGAGTCTCTGCCTACCTCAAGGTTGCAGGGGGCCCTCTGGATGCTGTGGTCGGAATTCTGCCCTCAGCAGTAGGGGCGGGGTCGCTGATAACACACTCGGCTCACTGTCCTTTAGAAGACTTCAGCCTTGCTCATCACACGCAGTGGTAAATCCCAGGAAGAAACATGCAAGGTGATACCTGCACATGAGCACACACACCCAGAGAGGAAGAAGGCACAGGAGGACGGGGGGGGGGGGGGAGGGAGCGAGAAAGGGGAGGGGAGGAGAAGACTCCAGAAGCAAAGTGGCTAACCCAGGGCTTGGAGAGAGACAAGTGATACAGACACGGTACTGAGCCAGCATGGAGGGGGGGGGGGGTCTTGGAAAGGGCCAAGAGTTTCTGATTTGGGGGGATCCACAATGAAGGCAAAGAGGAAAGGGTTGATCTGGGAGGTTCAGGGCTGAAGTGGGTCCCTGGGGCATAGGGACAGATGGATCCATTTGTCGCTCCAGAGAGTGAGGCCTGTAAGAATTTGCCCTCAACTCTGGTTCCCCAGAAAACCGCCGGGAAGCCCCTCTGAGCACACCAGGCCCTGCCGAGGCCCACAGAAGTCTCTGTCTTGAGTGGATAATAAAATCTGAGGCTCATCTCACATTCCTGGAGTAGACTGGGCACCTACTGTGACAGGCAGCCTCTGGGTTTTCCAGCTCTACTATGTTGGGATCTTGTGACCTTCAACTCCTCTCAGGCCTTGCTATGCGGTGCCCCAGCAAATTCCTCTATCCTTCTGGGCCTTTCCTGACTCAGGGGAGTCAGCTGACTGGCTCTGGGCCCTCCTCCTGGGCTGGGGTGTGAAGAGAGGCAGTGCCTGAGCCCTGGGGCAGATGGGTGACCCTGGGTATCGTTCCACAGCCTCACTGGCATGTGCCCGCCGTGCCCGTGGGCCTGTGCCATACACGGCCTGTGGGACCAGTCTCTGGGTGGAGGACTTCTCTTCACAGCTGAGTCATCAGTCCTAGGGTGCAGCAGTGACCCAGATGGGGCAAGATCATGACATATATTTATCTCCGCCATCTTCCCAGTACCTCCCCCCTTCCCTTCCTCTTCCTGCCATCATCCCCCTTCCTCCAGGCATTGGGTGTGACACCCTGACCTTCCTACTCAGCCCCAAATCTCTCCTGCGCTAAACAAGATCCTCTGCTTAGGCTGTCTGTCTTCTCTGCTCTCTGACAGGAGTCATAGCTGCCACTAATGGGAGGCTGACCAATTGCCAACCGCTTTCCATACACCACATTTAATCCTTCTGCTGCGTGGGTCGTTCTTATTGTTATCCCCATTTTACAGATGCCAGAAAGAAGGCTCAGAGTTGAGTGGTTTGCCCAAGGTGAGGACTAGGAGTGGGTACACTGGGTGACGCAGATGCCGATGGTTATTACCCTCCTATCGTAACTTCCTAGGGGTCCACCCTCATGGCTCTTTTAGCCTCTTGCCCCAAGGACCTCTGCTTGCTTCCCATTAACACTCATTTGCCCTGGACCCCAGCTCACGATGCCGTTCATTCAACCAACTAGTTCAAGTTCCCAGGACCTTGTGAAATTGGGTGGGGGGGGGACTGGTCCAGAGACTGAGCCAGAGGAAGAGAGAAGCCTCCAGCGAGCCCCTCAGTCTGTTCTAGCATAGAATAGGGACAGGGCTGGAATTGTGCCCACTGACAGCTGCTGTCTTCCCCAGACAGGGCTGGGGACTCCTTCGTGGAGGTAATGCATGGGGGAGGGGGAGGAGGAGGAGAAGGGGAGAGAAGGGAGAGAGGGAGAGGGGGAGGAGAGAGATGAGAGAGGGGGAGGGGGAGGAAGGGAGAGGGGGAGGAGGGAGAGAGGGGGAGGGGAGGGGAGGGGAAGGGAAGGGGAGGGGAGAGAAGGGGAGAGAGGGAGAAAGGGAGGGGGAGGAAGGGAGAGGGGGAGGAAGGGGAGGGGGAGGGGAGGAGAGGGGAAGGGGAGGGGAGGGGGAGAGAAGGGGGAGAGGGGAGAAGGGGAGGGGGAAGGGAGAGAAGGGAGAAGGGTGTGCTGGGGCACCCAGCTGGTGAGCAGTGATCCTTTCTTATCCTGCATCAGTGCATCCTCCTGCCTCCCCAGGCTGGAGTTTCAGCTCAGCTCACTTTCACTTTGGTCTTTGATCACTTCAGGGTTGAACAGTTGGGCCTGGGAGTCCTGGGGCTGGGAGGGGCTGGGAAGACTGGATTCCTAAGGTGAGACCCCAACAGATGCTTGGAGGATGAAGACCCAGCCTGAACTTCTGTCCTACTTTCCCCCATGCCCGTCTCCCAGATGAAAATAACTTTGCTGGATTATTTCCTCATCTGGGTCTGTTGCGTGAGAGCTAGGCAACGAAAGAGAGGCGGTGACGATCTGCGCAGAGATCTCTTCTGGTTCTGTGGACAGGAGCCCTCTGTCCTTGCCACTGGGTCCAAACTTTTCCCCTTAGTGTGTTTTGAACGTTTCTCCCTGTCACCACCTTAAAAGCCGAGTTTGGGGATCATGTATGGCTCCTGACGCTTCCACCAGTTCCCGCTCTGAAGCTGTTCCCAGCTTTGTGGTCAGTGGCTGTCCCTTTTTGAGTCTCCTCTCCCAGTTCTTCCTGCAAGGGTCATCTCAGGGCCATCTTCCCTGTCCTCAGGCTGTGAGCTGTGGGAGTAGCCAGGATGCTTGCTGCTGCAGAGGAAACCTGGGTGGGAATCTAGGATCATATATTGCCCTGTGTGTGCCAGCCATGCGGACAGGACTGACCTCGTCACCCTGTGAAACTCCATAATAAAGTAGGGAAGATTAGGCACCTGCTTGGCAGGGCTGCTGTGAGGAAGCCAGGGGCTCAGGGGGATGAGCCTGAGAGAGGCTGAAAGGAAACCCAGGCAGCAGAAGGAGGGCGTGTCTGGGAGGGGCTCAGCAGGATTCCTTCATCCTCACAGCCATGCCTCTCCTCCACCATCTATCTCTTCATGCTGAGGACAGAACCCAGGGCCTCAGGCACTGGAGGCCATTGCTCTACCACTGAGCTGCTCCTCCAGCTCCAATCTGATTTTTGTTCCACACTTCAAAACTCATGCACAGTGGGAAGAACACCAGCTGGGGAAGTGTGAAGAACTGGGTTCAAATCTCTAGAACTTCTGAAAAAGTCAGACAAGGTCACAGTCCTGTAGCCCCAGCACTGTTGGAGGCAAAAGAGGAGAAGGCCTCTCTGGGTTTGGAGGCTGCTGGCTCTGTTCTAGGTGCATTGAGACACCCTGTCTTGAGGGGACAAAGAAGAGAACATTCCATATTCTCCCCAGGCCTCCACAGATCCCTATGGGCACATACACACACACACACACACACACACACACACACCACATATACATGCATATGCACACACACTCACACCACATACACACATATGCACACACACCACACACACATACACACATACCACATACACACACACCACATACACACTCACACACACACCACATACACACTCACACACACACACTCACACCATACACACACATACACATACTATACACATGCATACACACATGCACAGATGCACAACACATACACACACATCACATGCACACACATGTATACACACACCACATATAATACACACATACACACTCACACCACATACACACATATGCACACACACCATATACACACATACACACACACCACATACACACTCACACACACACCACATACACACTCACACACACACTCACACCACACACACACCATACACACACATACACATACTATACACATGCATACACACATGCACAGATGTACAACACATACACACACATCACATGCACACACATGTATACACACACCACATATAATACACACACATACACACCATACCTCACACACATACACACAGATACTCATACACATACACACACCACCTATACACACATACACATACCACACATACACATACTATACACATACACACACTCACACACATACACGCACCACATACATACACATACCACATACACATACCACATTCATACCACATACACATATACACACTCACACACAGACACACACATACACATACCACACATATGCATACTATACACATACACATACATACACACACATATACAGGCACACATACCACCCATGCACACATACCACACATACACATACTATACACATACACACACACATACACAGACACACATACCACCCACGCACACATACAACACACACACACACACTCACTCACTCACTCATAATTGTGGCAGAATGAAAGAACACAGGATCTAAGATGCACACAGAGTTCCCTGATGATCTGACTCCGTGAGTTAGCCACTTCGAACATTTTCTGGCCATGGGGCCTGAAGGAAAAGTTCTGGACCCAGTCTTTAGCAAGTGGGACTTAAGCTAGATTTGGAAGGGACTGTCCCACCTAGAAGGGTCAGCATCCCTTCATCAGATGATGGAGGAAATTGGAGGAGGGATGCTAGGATGGTCTCTAGTTGGTGTCCTTGGGTAGCAGCCTTGGGGACAGGGTCCTGAGAGTCGAAAGAGCATGAATAGGTAGGGGGTCAGTTGCCCTCAGGATGGTTCTTTGGGTAGGAGGGAGACAAGGAAGGGAGAGAAAGGGGTCAGGATAGGACTACTGTGCAGTGGTGTGTGGGGTAGGGGTGAGGGCTGTGGAAGACAGAAGATGGTCTTGAAAATGTGTGTGTCAGCAACGGGCAGCCCGGCCAACACTGGAGCTGCCAGGCAGGCAGGCACTTTGAGGGTGAGTGGAGGGAGAGGGCCAAAGAGCTGAGCTGAGTTATAAATCTTTGGCAGGACCAACTCCCACCCCCAAGAACTGGGTCTCCTCCCACGGTTCTCGGGGGGCCCTGCGTCTAGGGGCTCCTCTGTTGTTCTTCCTCACCCCCTCGCCATGACCATCTCCCCAGAAATGTCCTTCATCGGGCCCTCGGGGTTCGTGTCACCCCACGGAGCGCGGGCTCTGTGCCACTGTACACTTCGGAGAATCATTAGCAGAAGTCATTAGCCAGAATACAGCCTCCTTCATAAATCTCTCCTGCACCTGGATCGTTCGTCCGCGCCTAATTTCCATCTCCCGAGCTTTATGATTTGTCCCTCATTTGATGAGCGATTCTCCCATCAATTGTGCCGTAAGTGCTTGCAGAGAGAGACCCCTCGCACTGACCCCATCTCTGACAGACGGGGTTCGAGCTTCTTATTCTGCGTGCGGGGGAGAGGGGACTTCGCAGCCCCCTCCCTGCTTGTCCCTCAAAGGGCAGCTTAAAGACACTGTGTTCCCAGACTCCCTTAGGGATGGGAGGCAGAGATGGGTCCAGCAGCTTAAAACGATAGGTATGGGAAGGAGAAGGATGAGAAAGGCCTGTGGCTGGGAGGGTGACTCGGTTTCTACATCTATCCCAACGAAGTGACCTCAAACACGTTGCTTTTTGTCTCTGAGCCTCGGTCTCCTTATCTGACACACACGTGTTGCTCATTTTTCCTGGTTCTTCTGAGAGTTGAGGCCTTGTTTGTCCCTTTGCTCGGCGGTTCGTCCGCACAGTCAATAAGCACATGCTTTCCCGAGGCTGTTCCGAGACTGAAAGGGTGAACAGAGACCCACACATCTGTGTAGCTGGGAGCCTCAGTGGTTCACAGCTGAGAACGATGTACCCCGAAAGAGGTGGGTTTGATTGAATCTTGAGTCTACCATTGACGAGCTGTATGAACTTGTACAAAGCCATTTGACTTCCTGGAGGCTTGGTTTCCTCTGAGTAAATGTGTGTGTGTGTGTGTGTGTGTGTGTGTGTGTGTGTGTGCCTGTGCTCACGAGCACACACACACACACACCCACATGTGCCCGTATTCTGTCATGGTAATACTCAGAGAGGGTCAGTCACATCCCTCGAGCCACGTTGGTGGCCAAGTAGATAGTGAACACTTAGGAAGATTCAGGAGGGGCCGAAATGAGGGGGCCAAGCTTTGGGCCTGGGAGGGGTTGTTCCAAGCCTTGCTCTGTTGCCTCAGAGCACTGGGAATGTCAGATGCACTCCAGCAGAGAGGAGGCAGGATTCAGGATTCCCTTCTCTACCCAGGAAGAACAGGAGTAGCAGAGGAAGTGCCTGGCTTCAGCTGAAGGTGTTGAGTCCTGGAAATTGGGAGAGCCTCCCAGCGCTCTACTCTGTGGAGGCAAATCTGCCAATCCGGAGCTTTCTCCAGCTGTGACGCATGTACCTCTGGCTGCAGGGACATGAAGTTCAGCCCCATCGCCCACAGAAGGGTGCTGGGAGAAACCAGGGCCTCTCAGAGCACTCTTGAGAAGGTTGGAGCTGGGGGTGTGGCTGGCAAGGATGCCAAATGCCCCATCAGAACTCGTGGCAGGGGCGGGGGTCATCAGCAGAGGAAGTGTGGAAAGGAACACCTATTTTAATGTTCGGGGACTGGTCCTTTACCTGGAGGCCAGGGGCGGAGCAGGGCCAGGCCCGTGATCATCTCGCCTGGCACTTTTAGAGGTGTCCTTAATTTGCACCGTGGGAGGCCGGGGAGCCTGCCAGTTGGGTATATAAGTCATGTGGCTTCAGGCAAGATACTTGACCTCTCTGGGCCTCAGTTTCCTCCCTTAAAAAAATGGATAATAAATCTCACAGGCTTCGCTCGTATGGTAGTTGGCAGAATTAATTATACCCCTCTTACTACGGCGCCTGGCACACACGGGAAGCACTCAGTAAATGACGGCTTGTCATTGGCCCAAGATCTGTGCTTGTCATGACATACTTCATTTTAATACCGCCTACTTATCCAGGGCAGGATATTTATGTTCACTTTTTTTTTTCACTAATTAGAGAGGTTTCTGTAATCAATTCACGCCCATTTTAAAGGTAGAGAAATTGAAGTCCCAAGGCTGCCCAGAGCTGAACACAGTTCCCAGGTGTAGCTGGGAAGAGAGTCCAGGCAGGTCCACCTCCCATTTTCACCCTTCTGCCTGGGCAGACCCTGAATTCCCAGGAGCTAAAAACAAAAGACCCAGGATTTGGATTCGTCAACAAACTCCCACGGGGTGACTCACCAGAGACCGGGATCTGCCCCAGCACATCACCACCCCCTTCAGCCTGGCAGCTGCCCTGCTGACCTGAGGGCCTGGGACAGGGGTGCAGGGAAGGAGGGGGCGCTGGAGAGGAGGCACTTTACCAGCTCCGTCCACCTGAACAGACCACTGTGGCCGAGGGCAGCTGCCCCATCTCTTCCTTGAGCTCCCTATCTCTAAGGGTGTGGGCCTCAGGGGTCTCCGGGAGAGTAGTGCCCTCCTGTGGGGCAGGAGCATGGAACTGGGGGTGGGAGAGGGGTGTGGGGCCCGGCGCCACGGGCTGGAAGCAGCTTGCAGATTTTACAGGTCATATTATCTTTTATGGGCATCCTAAAAAGAATGTCAGGCTCTGGCTCTCTCTCTCTCTCTCTCTCTCTCTCTCTCTCTCTCTCTCTCAATCTGACTTTCAGCCCTGCAGACACCATTGAGAGATCAATGGCCTGCACCACCCAACTAGGAGCTGTCATTGTCCCCCGTGAGTATGGGGTCCCAAGGGTGGTTGGGTGCTTCTCTGTGGGGTTGCCTGGTGGGTAGGGATAGGCAGTCTCTTTCAGATTGGGAAGGGCTCACGTGCTTAACATCAAATTCCATCTGGAGCAGCCCCCGACCCCCACCCCAGCTCCATGAAGTCAATGCTAGAGGTTGGCTTAGTGTCAACACTTCTATCTACTCAAACTTGGGGTGATGCTAGGTCCTCATGGGGATCCTGACTCTCACTACCCTCTTCACCCATGTCCTAAGAGCTCCAAATTCCACCTCCCAAAAGGACCAGCTCTGGGACCCCCCCCCCACCAAAAAACAGCTTTGGAAGCCAGAATCTCTGTCCCAGCAGCCTCACCGCTCTAAGACCCTTTAGACCTCATTCATCCCTAGTGGCCTGAGTTTGGGGCTTGGTTTCATTACCCAGAAGGAAAAACACCGTTTAGGAACCAGTGGGAGAAAGATCTAGAAGACAAGTGTATCTGTGGATCAGGAACAGTCTAGCCCAGAGAAGACACACCCACAGTCTCCTTCCATGACGGGTGGCTGAAGGCATTTACTCCAGGTCCCAGCCCTAACGCTTAACCCCCTAGCCTCAGTTTCCCCCGGTGGACAATGGGTATAATGAAAGTCCCAACCTCATAAGATGACTGGTGGAAATTGCTGGGTTTCCCCAGTACGGCACACAGTAAATGCTCAATAAATGTCCGTGATCATAGTTAAATCTTGCTGGACATGTCAGAAATGCCCAAGCACCTGCTGTCTATCCCAGGGGGCTCTAGGAAGAAGGGTTGTGGACTGATACTGCAGCAAGAGGCAGCGAGGTTATACAGCAGGAAGAACCGGAGGCAACCATAGTGGGGTAAGGGGACGGGGGTGTGACGGCTCTGATGGTTGAGAAAGAAGAGTGACTGAGTAGCCAAGAAAGCAAGAGACACCCAGGAAAATTAGGCAGCGGGCCTAATGAAAATCAGGCAGCCAGCCAAGCAAGCAATGTGACCTTCCTCCTGCTTTTTCTTACTTTGGAGCCTGGGGCAGGATGGGACAGGGTCTCCCATTCACCTAGGATTCTGACTGGACTTTATGCAAGAACCACGTAGGGGAGGGGGGCCAAGGTGGGCTGAGGAGAGGGTCCTGCCGAGGTGGTGTAGACAGTCGGCTCTGGCTGTGGGGCCTGCTGGATTCGTAGAGAAGGTTCCGATACACATCAGTCCTTTTCCGCAGGAGCTGAGGAAGCATCAGAGAGGTGCTGTGGCCCACCTGAGAGGTGAAAAGAGAGAACCGATTCCACAAAGTTGTCCTCTGACCCCCGCATGAGTGCCTCGGCATGCAAACCAGCACCACACACGTACAGCGATAATATATAAAATGTAGGGAAACACACTTCATTTGTTTAATATATTATCCCGGGGCTGGGATCTCTACTAGTTCGCGTGTTTAATTGGAGGTCCTGGATTCAATCCCGAGCACCCCAAAGTGAAGTCCAAGTCAGGCATGATGGTCCATGTCTGAGTCCCCAGCAGGAAGATAGAGAGTTCAAGGCCAACTTGAGCTACGTGGTTTGAGATCAACTTGGGCTACACAGCAAGGCTCTGTGTCAAGTGAACAAACAAGCAAAACAAACAAACAAAAGAATACCAAGAGCATCGTGAAATAACGAAAATAAAATTTAAAATGCCGTATGCTGGCGAGACGGCTGAGTAGACCAAGTGCCTGCTGTGTAAGCGTGAGGGCCGGGAGTTCAGATACGCAGAATCCATGTCAAATCAAGCACTGGGGCTGGAGAGGTTTCTGCTGTTAAGTGCACACACCGTTGTTGTACGGACCTGAGTTCAGTTCCCAGCACCCATGTGCATGGCTCATAACCTCTTGTAATCGCAGCTCCAGAGAGATCTGCTGCCTCCGGCTTCCATAGGAACTGTACTCACGTTCACATGCCCACACACAGAGGCACGCAGAGACACACGTAATTAAAATAAACAGGCAAAAACCCAAGGCTTGGTGGGGCACATTGGTAATCCCAGTTGTGAGCTAGCTAGCCTGGCATGGTGCCACACACAAAACAAAGAGTCCCTGTCTCATGGTGGAAGGGGAAAGACTGACAGCCCAGGGTGCCCTCTGACCTCCACACATGTGCCGTGCATGCACAGGAAGATAAAAATAAAATTCCTGACATGCAATCCCATAATAGATTATGTTGCTTAAATAAAAGGCAAATACCTTGGGATGACGTGTCAGCTTGATCCTGTGGGTTCATCTTCCTTCAGGATGTGGCAATGTCTTCCCAGGGTGGGAGGGATAGCTCGCTCAGCTGGGGCAGCTCAGAGCCCAGTGGTCCATTCTGGGCCTCAGGCTCTCAAGGTCAGTGGTACATAGCTATCACCTAGAAGATAGGTATTGAGTGGAGGGGCTGGGGGAAGAAGGAAGGAAGGAAGGAAGGCAGGGAGGAAGGAAGGAGCAAGCCTTTCTAAGGAAATGGTGAAGTTGGAAGGAGAGACATTCAAAGGAGAGACAAAGAGAAGAAGAAACAAGCCCTTGAGTCCTAGTGGGCAGCCCGCATGAAGGTTCTGAGGCAGGAAGAGACCAGAGCATTGAAGAACTGAAAAAAAAAATTTCAGCAGTTGCAAGGTTGAGGTGGGAACGCTGTAGGTTCAAGGGCAACCTGAGCTGAGGAGAGAGACGCCATCTTGAGAACAGGAAGAGAGTTGACTTGGGTCCCCTATCTCAGCTCCTTTCCATTCTAGCCATGTTAACTAGGACAGGTGACCGGTTTGCTCTGAGCCTTGTTTCCCTGATCTGTCAAATGGGCTAATGATGGGCCCACCTCACTGAGACTGAGGGCACCTGGAGCCGATGTGGAGCAGCCTAGGCCTTGGCTATTCAGTGGCTGTGAGAAGATTGGGTTGTTGTGGTGACTGCTGTCCCCAGTCACTTCCCAGGAGCTCTGTGCTTTATTTCACACCACAACCACATGCTCTGTCCCCAACCCGGGCCAAGCTGCAGTCCAGAGTGTCACTCTGTCACACTGCTCTTGAAGGTCAGACCTCCTGAAGGTTATCTCTGGTTTTCACTGGATTCTGTGAAGTTGCACAGGTCATAGTCTGGGGCTGAAAGTGTTGCTTTTTATAGCCTTCTCTGACGGCAAGGACGCCTGCGAGGCCTGTCACAGTGTGGGATTGCTGCAGGGCCAGAGACACCTCTGGGGGCTTGGGGCCCCCCGAGTCACACTGGCCTGACACCCTAGCAATCTCTTGGCCAGGCTTCTAGTTCTGCTGGAGTGCCAGAGAAGCCGGACACTGAGGAAGCAGTGTGCTGGAGAGGCAGCCAGGACTTCCAGGTTCCCACTCTGGGAGGGGCAAGCTATTATCCTGTGTCAGACCTTGACTCTTACATCTACAACATGGGAATATGGAACCCCAGCTGCTTCTCATGGTATAAAGTTTGAGGGCATGTTTCAGAGGACAGGGGGCACTCAGCCGGCAACCGTCATCAGCTATCCAGTGACAGCAAGCGAGGGAGAAGGGAGGGGACAAAAGACATAGCAGACAAAAAAATGTCCTGGGGCTGGGTGTCGGCTCCACAGTGCAAGTCTAGGGGCCTGCGTTCAATCTCCAGGACACGCGTCCCACAATTCCCAGTACCGGGAAGGCAGAGACAGAGTTCCTAGGGCTCACCGGCCAGCCTGTTCCTCAACTAGTGAGCCTATGAGGGACCCTGTCTCAAAACAAAATAAGTCCCAAGGTAATCTCATGACTTCTGAGGGATGACACTCAGGGCTGACCTCTGGCCTCCACCCACTCAGGTACACACACTTGTAACCTGAACATAGACATAAGGACACCCCTACACCCCCACACCCATAGCTTGCTCTGTCTGTCTGTCTGTCTGTCTCTCTCTGTGTCTCTGTCTCTCTATCTCTCCATCTCTGTCTCTCTCTCCCTCTCTGTCTCTCTCTGTTTCTCTGTTTCTGTCTCTCTATCTCTCCGTCTCTGTCTCTCTCTCCCTCTCTGTATTTATTTTTAGGGAGGGGATACAGGTGAGAGCACCACTTGCAGCATTTGACTCCCCCCACCCTGCATCACGTGGTTCCCCAAGATCAAATTCTAGCCATCAAGCTCTGGGGCAGGTACCTTCGCTTGTGACCCCCATGTCTTGTTTTGAAAGGCACATCAAGGGGAGGAGGCACCCCCGAACAGCTGGCACTCCATTTCCTCAGATGTCCTTACCCAGCGGGGATCTCTGCCTTTAGAGGTGGGGAAACTGAGGCTGGAAAGAGCTCATCACTTATACCCGAGGTCACTGGACCTGTCCTGGGGCCTGGCTGGGTGTCCGTCCAGGTCTGTCCCTCATACGGATAGAGTGAGCTGGGCAGCAGAGGTCAGAATGGGTGGGCTGTACCCCAGGGAAAAAGCCCATGTTTGGGAGGCCTTGGCCTTCCTCCCAACAGCCTAGTGACCTGGCAGACCCATCAAGCCCTTCCTGTCTCCAGTGTCCCCCACCAAGAAGGAGGTCAGTTCTGGGGTCCCTACCAGGCCCCAAGAACAGCTAAGGGCTTGCTCAGCAAACCAGGCTGCACTTTGATTCTCTCTCTGCCCTCCCCACCCCTGCCTGCGCACCCCTCCCTTCTCTCCGTATAATCTGGTTCTTATCAAGGATGATAACATTCGGCAATAATAAACCCAGGTCCACTTTCTCACAGCTGATTGCCCCCACGCCCTGATTCAGCCACCACTGGCCCCTGTCCCGTGACTCTGGCCAGTGTCCCCAGTTACAGCCCCCTGAAGCCTGCTCACCCCAGTTTTGGCTCTGGGGGGGCTTCAGCCCACATTCCCATCACTCCACACCTGGCAACCCCACCATGGCTCTTGGGGAGTCTTGCGATGCAACTACCATTGTGCCAACTATGTCATCGTGGTTTCCTTGCCTTTAGGACTTGCAGAAAAGGCCCAGGAGTGACCTGCACGCCCCTCTATCCTAACGACAGCAAGTAGGTGGCTATGTACTGAGTACCTCCTTTGCCCTGGATCTGAGGTGGTTTTTGAGTTTATTCTCAGTGAGTCATGAATGATAGCTACTCTTCTTAACCTCTTTTTATCCAGAGATGGGGATGGGAAGTCCAGGGGTCACATTGCCTTCCCAAGGCCACACAGATCAAAGATTCATACCCCATGCTTCTGGGCTGAAGCACCCTGGGTCAGACCTTCATCCTGTAGGTAGAGATCATCCAGCAAGCGGTAGCCATCCTCACGTGACGTGAGGCCTTCCACCAGAGGCTGGACCCACGACCCAGATCTACCTGTGTGCCCCAAAGCCTCAGTTACCAGTGTTGAAAGTGGGGGTTCGTGCAGATGCCAGGGCCTGGGCCAACTGCCAGACTTGAGCCTGGGGTGCCTGCACCCCATGGGACCTTTGTCCCTTTAATAAGTCCTCCTGGGTACAGGACGTCCCAGGGTGGAGGGCGCAGCTGGTGTGCCAGGCCTGGACAAGCCCTGCCCAGGGCACTCCCCAGGCTCCATGACTGGGGGAAGGTACCATTGTCTTTGTCCCAGATTACAGCCATTGCTTTCCTGTGGGAAAGACCCATGGTCCCAGCCACCCTAGGCAGAGTAGGGCAGGAGGGTCCTGGGTATGGCATAGTCAGGTGTGAAGCTTGGCTACTCCTAAATGTTATTTACAGGCAGTATCCTGGACCTCATGCATACGAACACCCCTGTCTACTTTCACTCTCCGTCCCCTGCTCCTCCTATTTCTGTCCCATCCCCCATCACTCCACAGAGCATCTGCCATCTTCCCTTCCAACACCGTTGAGTCTCTGCTTGCTCTCAGGCCCTGCCCAAGGCACCTCCCTCAGGAAGCCCTCCTGATTAAGCTGCTCACAGCAGCCTCTCTTCCCCGTCTGGCACTTGAGAGGCTCCAAGGCACACTCACACCAACCTGGAGGCCTACTGGGCCACGTCAAGCACTGTGCCCTATAGGGCAGTGTCGGGGAGGAGACAAAAATATTGCCACATGGTTCTGGCCTTAATGGTTCTATATAGGACCATGATGGGGAAGGTATCACGCATCCTCAGAGTGCTTTTTTGTGGTAATGTCCCTTTGGTTTCTAGGTCTTCAGGGCTCTAGTGCTTAGGGCTGCCAGCCCCTAGGCTCTGGTAGAAATGCCCTGTTGGTGGAGAACAGGTTGATTGTTTGATCAGCATGAGGTTGCAGAGAGCAGGTGTGTCTGACACTCAGGAAAAGCCAGCCTTTCTGAACTCTTAGAGGATGGAGTAGTAGGTAGTCAAGGTAATGCTGTCTTCTGTGAGGCCAGTAATACAGGAACAGGTGGAGGAGGAAGGGGAACAGACAGAGAGAGCATCTTGGAATGGGACGTGACGCCATCTTGTGAGGCCTGAGGGAGAGCCATTGAGCGGGATGTCAGAGAAGGGAAGAAAGAGAGGGCTGGCTGGAGAAGATGGCAAAGCAACCAAGGACCACGGGACTCTTGTGAAGGAATTGGGACATTGTCCTGCTGGGCCTGAGGCAGGTCGGGGAGCTCTGGTGAGCTTTGAGCAGAGTCCTTAACAGGCAGGAACTGGGCAGAGATGGCCCAGCACCAGCCTTGTAAGGAGGAGCTACTGTCCCCCCAGGGACAGGACTGTTTACCCCTCAGCACAGCTCCCACTCCCTGGGGTTCCCTCAGCCTTGTCTTCCGCCCTGCATGGGGTGTTTGGGGACCAAGCTGGGGACAGGCTTGCACCAATTTGAGAATTACCCATGATGAGAACCCAGGTCTCAGACAAGACTCTTTGCCCTACGCTCCCAGTGAAATAATAAAGGCAGGGTTGTAGGCAGGAGAGGAGGGCCCATGGACACCTGAGCAGGTGGCTTCTGTTCCCACCGTAGGCACTTGTGGCCGTGAACTGTCCTGCAAGATCAGGGCATTTGGAGTGGTCAGAGAGGGCTTGAGAATGAATGGAGCGGTTGGGGAGAAGTTTCTGGAGAATTGGATTCAGACATCTCACAAGGTCCCCAGCCTTCTGAGTGCCTTGGCCCTCCACCCCTACCCCCATACTGCCCGATATTGCTCTGGCAATCACAGTGCCCAGCACCTTGCAATAGGTGCTCCACTCGCTGCACCTTCCCGGTAACTGTGCGAAGAGTGCTATTGACCCGTGTCCTAAACAAAGAAAGGCACAGGCCAGTGAGAGGATTGATGTCACCACTGTGAGGGGCAGAATCAGAATTCTATGGCCTGCCTGCTCGGGCTAGGTTGAGCCAGGCGGGTCTGTTGTTGAATTCGAGCTCTGCTAGCGAAGAGACCTAGCCGTGTCTCAGTTTCCCCCTCTGTGCTAGACAGGGGAATGAGGAGTAAGGCTTTGGGGGCTGCCGTGGGTCTCTGGAGGAGGGTGCCTCTGGAGTGTCCGGAGGGCAGGGGTGAGGCTCCTTGAGAGAACATTTGTGTAGTGACGACGACGCAGGAGGCTGTGGGTTTTGCTTCCAGCATTGCAAAAAAAAAAAAAAAAAAAAAAAAGGGGGGATGAACGGGAGTGTCCAGCACCAGTGCAGCACGAGGAACCCAGGCCCGGCTTCCTTCCTGCGACCAGCCCGGAATGGCTTGGCTTGTGCTGGTGAACCCACACCTGCTTGGCACACTTGATCTCTGCCCTGAGCTCATTTGCATACCAGGCTGCCTGCCCTCGCTGGTGAACCAGGCTCAGCACTGCCCTGCCTCTCCTGTGTGTGGAGAGGAGGCTGCGGGACTGTGAGGTCTCCTCAGAGGGCGTAACCTTCTCTCTACTGAGAGAGAGAGAGAGAGAGAGAGAGAGACAGAGACAGAGACAGAGACAGAGACAGAGACAGAGAGACAGAGTCAGAGAGACAGAGACAGAGAGACAGAGACAGAGAGACAGAGAGAGAGAGGTGCGGGGGATGCTGGACACACAGGCTTGAGAGTCTATGGGATGGACCGAGTGGGTGTCGACTCTAAGTCTGCTTCCCCAGCCGCTGATAAAGGGTGTCCCAACCTTTTACTTCCCCATCAGTACCTTGGGGATGAGGCTGCAATAAACAAACAAAAACAAAACACCAGTGAGTCCTACTTTTTTTTTTTTTTTATTAATTTGAGTATTTCTTAATGTACATTTCGAGTGCTATTCCCTTTCCCGGTTTCCGGGCAAACATCCCCCTAATCCCTCCCCCTCCCCTTCTTTATGGGTGTTCCCCTCCCCATCCTCCCCAGTGAGTCGTACTTCGATTCAGCTAAATGCTGTCCTGTCTCACCCACCTCTTGGTCCCATGCCCCCATTTTGAGCATCTGGGGAAACTGAGGCTGTGACCCCAAGCTCCTGTTGGTGTGGTCTGGCGTGTCCTCGAGGCGGTGCCCCGGGAATAGTCTTCCCTTCCCTTCTGAGGAATTTGGACAGCAGAGAAGAAAACAAGTACCAGTCTAATGTTTTCATTTTTGTCCTGAACAATGCTGTTTCTAGGCTGATTGTTAAGCAAATATTGAGGGAGGTGGAGCCCAGGGCTGACACAAACCACAGGTCAGAAAAGATACTAGGGCTCAGCTTTCTATAGGTCTTGTCCAGACTCTTTGAGTCCCCCTTGTTTGACCCTTTCCAAATCCGGCCACCTCTGGGGAAGGGCTCTAAGGTACCAGAGAATAGAGTCCTGACTCTGATGAAAAAGCCATTGTGGGGAAAAAAAAATAGTTCTGCCCACCAGTTGCCACTGTTTCCTGCGTCCTTCCTCTCTGTCCTCTTCACGACAGGCATTCTGACCGACTGTCCCGATTTAGCTCACTGTCCCACTTTCGTGCTTGCTTTTGAGGGGTTTTGGTGATAACAGAATTCTCGGTGTTAAACTTAAGACAGTCTCAAGTAAACCAGAAGGACTGTTTACCCAACAGTGCTCCAGAGTTATGAGGGTCAAGCCAGGCGTGGTAGTGACAAATGCTGTTGATCTCGGCACTCGGCAGGTGGAGAGGCCACAAGGACATTCGAGACAGCGGGGCTCTACAGTGAGGGCTGCGCACAAGCAGTCTGGGCTACCTCCACAACGCAGGCCCTCCCACAAATAAACACAAACCAGTGTTGAGCATCGACAAGTGGGGGGGATTATTCGACAACATTAGGAGCTGCTGTCAACTCTTGGTTTCACGGTTACTGTGAGGGAGACACTGCACACAGGGCTTCACGGGTATCGTACGTGTCTCGTGGGATACCCACAATAGCCCTGTAGAAAGCTGTCAGCCCATTTCGTAGCTGGGAAGACTGAGGCTCAGAAACGGACCCACATGGGCCGTGCGGCTTGAAGGAACTCAAATCTAACGTGATCCAAACTTTTGGATCTTATTACCGTCTGCGCCACGAGGGGAGTTGTCCTTGGGTAACCACGGACGGTGAAATGGAGGCCCAGAAGAGTGGAGAGCTCCCACTCTTAAGCGGATGCTCCCATAGCAGAGCTGTCTTTAGGGTGCTCCTTCTATTGTTACTGGGAAAAACACAAACCAGCTGACTTGGAAAAGAGGCCTTCGTCTGGCCTCCCAGCTGGACCTGCTATGGGGCTTGGTGTTCTTTTGAGAGAGCCTGTGGCAAAGTCACACAGTGCTTCCTCATTCAGGGAAAGGCACATCCAGGGCCCTGGCACGCTGGACAGTTTCTGAGGGACTTGGAAGGCATGGATTAGAGTTGGCCCAGACACTCTTCTCACCAGAGGCTAGCCCCCTCCTCTCTGTCCACATGCTAGGCTGGTCCTGGGACTGCACGGTAGGGCGGACACGGGCCTGCTGGAGGTCTGTCTGAGGTTTCCTCCAGTGGCTGATGGCTGTGGGTACTGCTCGCTAATTAATTAGCGCTTAAGTACTTAGCATCCTCCTGCATCGTGTCAAGCGAGGATTTGAGTCTTAATTCCCTGTCTAGGTGGTGGTGGGAATGTGCTGGGGAGAGCGGGTCAGGATGGAGAACAAGCCTGTCCCCGTGCTTGGGTGCAGCCTGAGAGCGCGAGCTACCCCCGCCTGCCCCTGAGACAGAGTTCTGAGACCCTGGAGTCCCTAGAATCCTGAAGTACCAGAAGCCCTGTCATATCATGAAGCTAGAATGCTTTATCCCGATGCCTGGGCTCAACCCCCAGCCTGTTTCCTGCTACTGCTGCGTTCCTGAGTTCCTGTTCTGAATGAGTCACTTGCCTCCTTGGCCCTGATTTGCATACGTGCAGGTGAGGGTGAGGAGGGTGGTACCTGCCCACGAGACAGTTGCAAAGGCCGAGCAGGCTCCCAAGGAGAAATCCTCTAGAGTGTGCTGCCGTGTGCCGGGTCAGTCTCTGGACCCCTGGAAGCCCTGCTAAGTATCAGGGAGATGAAGATGGTGACAGACTCTATCCCAAAGGGTTAGAGCAGTGGTTCTCAACCTATGTGGGTCATGACACCTTTGGGGGTTGGTTCCAGATGTCCTATGGTAGTGACTGACTGAGCTTGAAGCTAGAGGGTACCAGGAAGGTAAGAAACATAGATCGGGCAGCAGGAGCTCCTGTCCTCCGTGGAGACGTTCTAAGGCAACATCTGATCCCCGCTTCAGCCCCCTGTCACCTGGTGGGCCCATTCAGATCTGGATTCTGAAAGAAACGAACGGAGTTGAAATCAGCGCTGGAGCGTGACGGGCTTGTGGCTCTGCGGTTGTCATGGCTAGTTTTGTGTCAACTTGATTTAAGTGACAGTCATTTGGGAAGAGGGATTCACAGTTGGGAAAAACATCTCCATAGGATGAACCAATAGGCAAGCCCGTAGAAACATTTTCTTTATTAGTGATTGATGGGAGAGGGCCCAACCCATTATAGGTGGTGCTATCCCCGGGCTGGTGACCCCGGATGCCAAGAGAAATCAGGCTGGGCCTATCATGAAGGAGCAAGCCGACAAGTCACTCCCCCATGGCGTCCGCATCAGCTTCTGCCTCCAGGGTCCTGCTCTGAGCTCTTTTGAAGACTTCCCTCAGCGATGGAATGTGGCCTGTGAGTTGTAAGCCGAAACAAATCTCCTTCTTCCCCAAGTTTGCTTTGGTCATGGTGTTTCATCACAGCCATAGAAACCCTCACTGGTAGAGCATGGTCCTAAAGCTCAAGAGGCTCTAGGTTCAAAACCCAGCACTCTCCCTACCCCACCCCCAAAGAAAAGACACAAACCAAGAGATCAGAAGAGCAGAAACTCTGAAGCAACCAGTTGTTCATCCACTGCTTGACAGCTCACATCCCCTCGGGCACTTGCTGTCGCCTGGAAGGGGTGTTGATGCCTTACCATACAGTGCTCACATACATGGAGACTGGAGACGGGTCTCTCTGACCAATACCAAGCTGCTTGTAAGTAGCAGAGCTGGGATTCAGGCCCCAGTGTCTTGAGGGTGAGGACCAAATAGCTGGGCCTGGCTCCCCCCCAAGTCCTTGTTAGCACAGAGCAGTAGTGTGGGAAAGGGGGGCGGAGGTTGGGGACGGTTTCAGGCTAGTAGCTGCCTTAGCGTGGGTAGCCTCAGCCTCTAGGCAGCCCCAAAGGAGGTTGTACTATTGAAACCAAGGGACTTGTGAAGCCTACTAGAGCATCTTGGAAAACCTCTCTGCAGGTTCCTGGCAATGGCCTTGTGGGAGCCAGCTCATGTATTTCAAGAAAAAAAAAATCATTAAAGAAGTCCAGCCTTCAGAGAGGCCGTAAATGTAAAATATTGGTAGTTTGACAGTGTATCTCGAGCAGCCGTGATCGGAGTTCACGGCAGAGCCAGATCCCCATGCCAGAAATGAATCATGACGGTGTTTCCAGATGGTTCCTGGGACGTCTGCCCTAAAGTTTGCACCTGCCCATCTAACTTGGGACGGGGAGACTGTGTAAAGACACTGGCAGGGTGATGGACGGAACCGGGCCCCACTTTTGGAATGGTGCCCAAAGATCTAATTCTACAAATGCCCCAACTCTTCCCTTACTCTGGCTGTTCGCTAGCTTCCCGAGAGCCAGCTCCTCACTTTGTGGTATCCTAGGGGGCAATCATGTTATTTGGCTCCTGTCACTGGGTGCTTGTGGATGATTGGAGCAGACGCTACGTCTGCTGGCCCCTTGGCCTGGTTAAGTTTCTTATTCTCTTTCCAGTTCCCGGAGGAACGGTTGCTACACAGCTCATGGTTTCTTCTCTTACTTCCTTCATTAAACAAGCCACAGAGAAGGCGACGACCGTGTTGGGGACCTCACCCATTTTAAAGTGCTTGGGACCCCCTCCTAAACTCAAGTCATATTCTAGCTGCTGGCAGCTCAGGTCTGGACCGGGGCCCAGGCAGAGGCTCTAAGACTGGGAAGAAGATTCCCACGACCTCACCATCTCCCTCAGCCCCTCACATCCAGAGTGATTTCCAGCAAAGTACCTGACCCCTCCCCACCTCCTCTTCCTAGCCAGGAGACAGGGAGGGTGACATTGAGCGCCAGCTCTGGGGCGTCCTAAGGGTTAACTAATTAATGGTCGGAAAGTGCTTTGAAAAAATAAAGTGCCGGATAATGGGAAGGGCAATTATGTTGGGAGAAACTCCTAATTTGGCTGGAATTGATGTTAATGATAAAGTATCTGAAACATGTAGCAAGCAGGCGTGATTGTATTTTATATGGCAGGGAAAGACACATGCAGGGGACACGGAGAGCGGTTAATTTGGTTAAATAAAGAGAGAGATAAAAGGAACACGGACACCTTGGGACTATTTGTCTGGACTTGGCGTAATACTTTGGAACGGGAGCGGGCCCTTGGACTCCTATTATGTATTTGTTTGTGACAGAAAGAAATGGCAAAGTACCTGGTGTGTGGTTCAGAAAGAGGCCAGAGAATCCAGCTTCGGTGAGGAAGCTCGGCGGCGCCTCCGGTTGGGAAGGCTGTGTCCAGTGATTCGATTTTACCTTGTAAAGGGAGAAACTGAGGCAGGGGGATGGAGAGTGAGAGGGCTAGGAATCAAAGCAGAGACTCAACATTTACTGAGTGCCTCCGTCTGACAGGCCGAGTGATAGATAGGCTGTTAGGGTCCCCTTCCATTTTTGAGGCAAGCCTCTGTGCGGCCATCTCCTGTACTCCTATCTCACTGAGGGGAAAATGGAAGCTCAGAAAGTAACGCCCAAGGTCACAGGGCCGGAGAGTGGTGGACCAGAAAGTTGGGCTCAGGCTGCCTGATGTTGGAAACGAAACTCCACGAAAGTGATTTTGAGACTAATTAAGTGCTCTTGAGATTCCTCTACGTTCCTCTACTGCATTCTGTCTGCTGGAGCGGAAGACAAGATCACGAGTGTAGGGAAGTCCTGTTGCTGTCCAGGGGATGCTACAAGGGGCTACACAGGCATGGAGGCCTCCCGGCCAGGGGCCAGAGCAATGGCAGGGCCCTTGGGAGAGCCTGAGCCACAGTTTGTGCCTCAAGAGGACGGCATAAGGTTGCCCCAATGAAAGAGAGCTGCCGTGTTTTCTGGAAGGTCTGTGAGGTCCCTGCAGGTCCAGATTAGTATTCAGTATTTATAATATTTCCATAATGGTAAAACAAAAGAAAACAAGCAGAGAGAATGCATTTTTAATCACCAATCATTTCTCTTTGTTTGTTGTGAATGAACAGCGAGGTGAAATAGTATTTCATAATCATCCCATTCGAATTTTCCTCCTCACAAAGCACCGAGAAATCTCTAAATAAAATAAATAAACAAGCCAAGACCTTAAAATAAACTCCAGAGGGCAGAGTGCTACGTGTGGGTTATCACGGCTGTGGGAAGCGGGGACTGGGGGAGGGAGGACAAAGAGCCTGACTTGTCAGTTACCTGCCGCCAGAGACCTCAGGCTGAAGCCCCACATGGCAGGAGAGACAGCTGAGAAATGGTTTTCAGGTCCACAGAACAGGATGCTACCCACATTTATACAGGACCCACCCGGTATCTTCTCTTCACCTTTCTTTCTAGAATCTCCTGACTCTCATCATCTCACTCAAACCCAAAGGCATCCCCCGCCCCTTGGACCTTCACAATCTCCCGGACACCCAAGAGTCTTCTCTGTATAGGGCTGGCTATCTCAGGGTAGTCCACCTCTTGATGGTGGAGGGAGAAACCATACCAGAGAGAAGGGGACCCACTTAAGACCTCCCAGCAAACAGATGCAGGTAGACTGGGAACTGGGCAGCCCGATAGCCAGTCAGGTCAGCCTCTGTCCACCCGCACTTAGCCCGAAGAGGCTTTGAGAAGCTTCCTAGGCTCCCGGATTTCTCTCTAATGCGTTTTGCGCATATCAACATTGCAAGGTCCGTCAGCCCTAGCCCTAGCAGGACACCCAATAGATAAGGCATTCACCAGATATTCATCGGGTAGATCCGTGAGTGTGTGAACAGATAGATGGACAGGTGTCAGGGGCGTGAATAGTTGGATGGATGGATGGATGGATGGATGGATGGATGGATGGGTGGAAGAGGGAATGGACAGATAGATCGATTATTGAATAGATGGGTGGGTGGATAAAAGGTTGCATTGATTAATGCGTGGCAGCTTGGACGTACGGGTGAATGCTGGGAAGGACAGATGGGATGGATGGGGAGACATATGGATGAGATGGTAGAGACTCAGATGAGAAGCTAATGCTGATCTTTGCTCCCTTCACAGCTCTGTGGAAAGGCTACTTTCAGGAGGCCACGGCTAGCTAGTCAGTTCCCGCTGGAGCATAGCCTGTTCAACATCAGGAGTCTGCTGCTCCGAATTTAAGTCTTCAACAACCAGACCATCTTCTGGCAAGACAAGGCCCTCCAAGAAGAAATCTGAGATGAGGGTCTCTAGGAACCACGAAGACCCTGCTTTCAAGTAAGCCATGTGCTAGGAGACAACACCATCTGGGTCAAGAGAACAGGCTCTGCTCCCACACCGCTGCCAACTCCCTGCATGGTCACAGGAGCATGGGCAGCCTCACTGTCTGGGCCTCAGTTTCCACCTCTGGACTGCTGTCCTGGCTCTTGGCTCTGGGTCTAACCTGTCTCTGTGGGCGGCATGACTTTCATAGCTCGGCTTGGTATCTAGGTGGTCTTGTTCTCCAGGCTCCCCCATGCTCAGCGCTGTCCAACACTGCCTCTGCCCCGCTGGGGCAATGGGAATGGGGGAAGGAAAAGCTTCAGGAAGTCAGACTAGATATTCTCTGCAGCCAAGGCCCACACTCCCTCTGAATCCTATTGAAAAAATAATAAAAAGGTAATTACTTTGTCATTACTGAACACTGGTTTGTCTTTTTTTTCTTTCCTTAAGCCCTGGTCATAAATAACCAAGCCATTACCTCTCATAGTGGACACACATGTATACAGGACCTGACTCCTTGCATAATCCACTCTCTCCACCCCCACAGTCCCACCCCATCCTACCCATATATATGGTGTCTGCCACACATTTACACGCGCGCACCCACCCCCCCCACACACGAGAACACATACACACACATACACACACACGAAAGCACACACAAGAGCACACACATGAAAGCACACACACAGACACACACACACACAAGAGCACACAAAACACACACACACAGACACACAGGAGAGCACACACACATACACACACATACATACACACACACGAGAGCACACACATGCACACAGAGACACATACACACATACACACACATGAGAGCACACACACAGACACACACAAGAGCACACACACAGACACACACATGAGAGCACACACCACACATACACACACATGAGAGCACACACCACACATACACACACACACACACACACACACACACACACACACACACACGAGCACCCCTGACTGTCAAACAGTCGCTATTGCTCACTTGACATTTTCTGAGCATTCTGCTAGGTGCTGGAAACGATAAAACAGCTACCGAGTGTGAATCCAGGCTGAGTTCTCTATGAATCCTTCCCACAATGCTGGGAGGCAGATCTGTTGGTGTGTTACAAGTGGGGACGTTGAGGCAGAGAAAGGCTCAAGGTCATACAGAAAAGAGTGAAGCTCAGATTCTGAACCCATGTGACCAAATTATGAAACCCATGCTCTGATACAGAGATTATTTTAAAACACACAGATACACACACGCACGCACACAAGCGCATGCACGCACACATGCGCAGACACACATGCACACATGCACACTCACACATGTGCACAGATTAACTTAGGCAGGGTGTGGGAAGAAGACCATGATGATGTCCTGAGATGGGGTAATCATGGGCTGTGGCAACACAGGTTGAGGAACCGAGCTCAGTCCTGGGCAGGACCGCCTCGTGGAGGGCTCCCCAGAGGAGATCGCTTCTCTTGTTTTGTTCTTGTTAGTTGTTCTAGACAGGGTCTCGTGTAGCCCAGGCTGACCTTGAACTTGCTCTGTAAGGAAGATGCCATTGAACTTCCCATCCTCCCATCTCTCCCTCTGGAGTGGTACTGGCATTTGCTTCCATTCCTGGCATTAGGATTGACATGATACTTGGGACAGAACCTGAGGGCTCAGGTTAGGGAACCAGAGATGTCTCTTCGGCCCCTTGGTTTGGTCTTAACTGGTAAATGTGAGGAAGAAAAGCTTCAGGGCAGAGAGAAGGCCAAGGGCAGCCGCACAGAGGCCCAGAGATGAGGGCAGGGAAGCTGAGTGAGGTTTTATGTAGCTCTGCCTGGCTGGAGCAGAGGGTGGCAAAGGGGTGGGACGAGGTGAGACTGGAGAGGCGGGCAGAGCCTCTGTATACATCCAAGTCAGGCCAGCAGAGCCGGGAGGTCCTCCCCACCCACACTCAACTACCTGGCACTCCTGCCACGTGACACGAGACACTTCATCAGCAAAACAGCCGTTTCCTGCCTCCCTGCCTTCCTGCCTCTGTGGGACTTGGTGCCACCTCCACAGGTCCTATTGGGTAAAGCATGGCTACTTGTGGAGTGGCAGGACGAGTTTCCTTCGCCTGTGCCCTGCCATGCCAACCTCAGGCAGGATCGACCTCCTAGGACTGAGGAGGCAGGGGCTATGCTTACAGAAGTTGGAGCTGATTTCAAATTGAACGAGACGTGGGAGGAAGGAGAAATACTAAGGGCTAGTGATGGGGACATGTGCTATGTAGCAGGGGCCAGAAAGCCACAGGAAGTGTGGCTCTTATTAGAAGGGCAACTAGGGAGAGGGGAGGCAGGTCTCTCTGACTTTTCAATCTTGAGGTTTATCTTGTTCAACAGGCCCTGGTGCCAGGCCTACCCCGCCCTGGCAGGCGTGGGAGTGGCTAAGGTGTTGGCCCATGAGTCTTTGGGTAAGAGGTGATGTCAGCAGGCAGCCCTGCCCCTCACCTGGCTGTCCCTTTGTGTATTCAGGTATCTGGTGCCAACTCAAGTGCCTGCTAGGCTACAGGGCACAGCCATACCTCCAACCCTTCTTTAAAGGGACACAGGGGCCTGGCCTGCTAGTGCGGACCTATCTATAATGCTTGCCGCTCAGGAAGCTGAGGCAGG
The DNA here is from genome assembly GCF_021556685.1 of Rattus norvegicus. Lineage (NCBI taxonomy): Eukaryota > Metazoa > Chordata > Mammalia > Rodentia > Muridae > Rattus > Rattus norvegicus. Next base: position 165,315,226 of record NC_141538.1, read on the forward strand.
GGGATCAAAAAATTCAAGAGAGTTGGGTACCTTAGTGAAACCCTGTACCAAAGTGAAAATAAAAAAATTTGAAAAACTACAATTAAAAAAAACACACACAAAACAAAACACAGGTCTGGGGTGTAGCTTGGTGGTAGGACCCTTGTTTACCATGTACAAGGCTCCATGTCCAATCCTGACTGCAGGGAGGGGCGTTCACAACCTCACCAGAAAACACTTACCCCATCCAGCCCTCTGCCTAAGATGCCTTCTGCACATACAGCCCCGAGATCTGTGGAGGTGGCTGACGTGGGTGTCCCTGGTGGGTTCCCCTCACATCTTAGAGACCATTCAACACCCCAATACCGGAAATGTATTTTTCTTGAAATGTGACACTTTGCTTCTTCTGGTAGAGAGTATGGGGGATGCCAAAGCTGTGAGAAAATGTGGTAGAGATGAGAGAGACTGGGACCAGAGGCTATCCCTATAAGAAAATATTAGTCACCCGGGGCTCTTCTCATGACCAGGCAGGGGTAAACACAAACACAAAACAAAACAGAAACAAAAACAAAACACACCAAACGAAGCAACAACAACAAAGTCAGCCAATGAGAGCAAAGCAAGAAGGAAGGAGAAGCTCTCAACAGCCAGAGAGAAAAAACACCCAGCTCCTTGCTTGGAGCTGAGAATCTGGCAGGGAAACTGAAAGCCAGTAAGTACCCAGTGGCTCTTGAGCTCAGGAAAACAGGTAGTATTTATGGCATAAAAACCCCTAAGGATTTTCTGTCAAGAGGCTTCTGGAAGGTACAGGTAGATCTGTAGGAGGAAGAGGGAGCTCAAGTCCATTGAGGCTGACAGATTGACCCACCCGATTCCCCCCTCCTCAGCTTCCCTCACCCTTGTATGGGCCGAGCACTCAGGCTCAGCCCTTTGCCCCCAACCCCCATGGGATGAGCACATTGGCTCAGAACCTGAGTGCTGGCTACTGGTCTGAAGATGAGAATAAGGACCCCACGTTCAGTTCCAGTTCTGAAGTCCTTCTCCCACCTCTGCTGAAGCTGAAGATCTCAGCAAGGCCACATGAACCTTGAAACAGCCCCTGCATGTGGCCAGCTTGGTTCTAATAAGGATTCATGACTGGAATCACAGGCTCCTTCACCCATTAAATTAGCAGGGGTTAAAGAGAGAGAGAGAGAGAGAGAGAGAGAGAGAGAGAGAGAGAGAGAGAGAGAGAGAGAGAGAATTGAAGGTTGGGGAGAGTGAGGTGGTGGTGGGCTGGTAGAGCTGCCAGAGGGTGGGTAGATCCACAAATGCCCTCCCCTCCTCAAGGGGGCGGTCTGACGATGGGTCTCAAAAGCTTTGAAATGTATGCATGCTCTTTAACTCAGCAAATCCACTTTAAAGAATTCATGTGATTATTTATGGACGAGGATATTCATTAGGGTTATTTATAATAATGAAAAGAATTGGGAACAAGTTCTGGGTCAAAAATGTTCAATAGTAAAGGATTGCTTGAGTAAATTATCGTCTAACTCTGCTGTACAGCCATTAAAAGTCACATTATAAAAGAATACCTAAGCATGTAAAAAAAATACATGTCACATATGTGTGGCAGGCTAGGAAAAAACAATCTAATATGTTCTGTGTGGCTCTGATTTTGTGGAAGAAGACAAGGAACAAGAACAAAATAATTTTTAAAAAACACTAAAAATATTCAAGGTGATTAGTCATGGGCAGTGGGGTTGAAGTGACTTCCGAAAGGGCTGGGGTTGTAGCTCACTAGAGAATGCTCAACCCCTGCATCGCATAACAGGGCATGGTGCACGCTTATAAGCCCTGGATTTGGGAGGTGGAGGCAGAGAATCAGAAGTTCAAGGTCATCTTCAGCTATAAGGACTTCTAGACCAGCCTGGCATTCAAAATTTTTTTTCTCTCTGTTTGTGTTTTCTGATTTTTCTATAACAAATATATGTTATGTACATAATACGAGACAAATAATTGTGTGCTTTGCCGAAGGAATGAGGGTGTACTGGGGTGGGGAGACTCGCTTAGCAGTCTAGATGGGATCTAAGATCTGAAATCAGAGTTTAGGAAAAAAGCCCCTCTCCCTGCCTCCCTCCCTGGGACACTCCCAAGAGAGACATTCGTAAATAAAATGAATGAACTCAGCTCTTTTTATTTTTAATTACAACTCGCCCAGTAATCACCATAATCACGTCTCTGACACTTGTTTATTTAGTCACTAGGCATCTATTGAGTACCTACTGGGGCAGCGCTCCTTGAGACGAGATGAACCCCCAAACTAGCCCCTACCTGAGAAGAACCTCAAGGCAAAAAATAGCCCAGGCAAAATAGGGAACGAGAATACCATATGCCTTTTTTTTTTATTGACTTCCTGCTGTGAACAAAAATACATTGTAATGGTTTAGGGGTTCTGTTTATTTGTTTTTTAGATGGTAACAAGATGTGAAGGAGCCAGACCTGAGAGTGCACACCCTGATCCTAGAACTTGGGAGGCTGAGTCAAAAGGATCTTTACGTTTCTAGGGCACAATAGAAATACCGGACCAATCAGGGCACATAAACAAATGAAACACATGGAGAGATAGCCCTGTCTGGCTTCTTCTCCCGGGACATCTCATACCTCGTTTCATCTGCTTATGAATTTTGACAGAAGTTAGAAGTTCTTGGTGCACAGAAGTCAAGGAGTAACCAGAGTTAATTTGTTGCCCATGTAACTGGTCCTCTGGGATTCAGACTGTCTACCTCAGTCTTGGGGAAGTTGTTCTTCGTGTTCCCATCTGTATAATGGGTATTAGGTTCATCCGGGTAACTACCTCTTACTGCTGTTGTATGGGGCTGTGAGAGGAGCCAAGTGCCCCTCGACACATAGTAACCACTTGATAAACAACACTGGCTACTGATGTAAGGTCAGGTTTTGCTTTCAGTCCTCAAGGAGGATTAGGTACCAAAAAACCAGGAGGTAAGCTCGGCTGCGGTATCTTCCAGGGCTTTCCTAATCATACCAATAGAGGCTGGCTTAAATTTGTTTGTTTCATAATCAATTATTCAGACACAGTATTTGGCTCCTGAGCTCCAGAGATAACAACACTGTCTGCATTCAGTGGGGGCAGTGTGTGTATGGGGGACGTCTCCCTAGAGACTTAGAAATGAGATAGGCTCTTGACTACAAGCATTCCACACAGAAGCAGGGGACTGTCCAGTTTTCTCTGCTAATACAGGCCTCTAGAGACACCTCCCCCCAGCCCACAGTGGACCCAGCAAAATACTGGGGAGTAGAAACTCAAGTAAGATCACTCATCCACCTGACGTTTCCTAGGTTGTACTAAATCGACTGTCCCAGACACTCTGTCCTGGGCTCTTTCTAGTCGCTCTCCCCTAGAGTAGACACTTCAGGACGGCTCGATTCCAGTGAGGGCCTATTACAACCCAAGCAAGCACTGTCATAGGTACCCAGGACACTAAGAGCCACCATGTCCCCGTTTGTAGGCTGCTTCCATTCTAGCAGGGGCAGCCAGAAAGGAAACAGGAATCCACGTATAAGCAAACTCATTGTATAGCCACAAACAGGATAAAGCAACAGAGAAAGGCCAAGAGCTACAGCAGGGGAAATGGCTGAGCCAGTGAACGGAAGCCTACTTTTAGAATGTAATCTCTTCTAGCCATATATATATAATATATATATGTAATTATATATAATATAATATTATATTATAATAATTATATATAATATATAATTATTTTATCTCGAGTTAGTTGTGGAAAGGTGTTGGGGTCCAACAGGAGCCTTCTCTGACCTTCAGCCTGTCCAAGATGCTAGTTACTTACACAGGTAAGGTTCCCATTGAGGAACCCATTAAGAGAGGGTTATAGGACTCCTGAGGAAAAAAGTGGGTGAAGAATAAATGGGTTAATGGAGGTTTAGTGGGAGAGATAGGTTTGATGCTGAGGGAAAGGTGGAAAGGAATATGTAGTGGGAACGCTTCTAGTAGGCAAGGGTGTTGAGGCTGATAAAAGGAACGGAGGTGGGTCTGATGATGACGATGATGTAGAAAGACTAGCAAAATCTGTCACCATCCCCTTCCTGGCCGGGCCTCGCTCATTGTCTAATTCAGCTCTGTCTCCCACTGTGGAGTGTTGTTGGACTCAACAAGTACCCACTCAGTGAACAAAGGAGCAAAAGACTACTCCAGACAACCAAACAAATTCCAGACTGAGGACAAGAAGGGATGGAGAGATGACAGGAAGGAAGGAGTACTGGATGTCCCCAGGAACAATGACAGTTACTGGCACTTAGGGATCAATACCTTGGCCCAAGCCCTTTTACCCCCGCATTGACTTATGTTAGTCTCGAAACACTCCCAGGCAGCAATACTTTTATCGCGCCCATTTCACAGTTGGGTCAACTGAGGTACTTTTATCGTGCCCATTTCACAGTTGGGCCAACTGAGGTACAGAGAGGTCAAATGTCTCTCATCCAAGGTCACCCAGTTGAGGAGTGGCTGGAGATCTGCCCCTGCAACTCAAGTCATTAACTGCTTCTTTATGCTGCTGCTGCCGCTGCCATTGCAGTGGTGAATGTGGACCTTGTCATAAGTTAGGAGGCCTACTTGGCCACCTCTCAGATGACAGTGACTCAGTTTCTCTCTGTGTAGGCTGGCAGGATTGAGCTGGAGATCTCTGGGCGTGGGAAGGGCTGGGGCAGGGAGGGCATGTGTTCTCCTGAGTCACCAGGCTCAAGTATCTCAGAGATACTTGGGTGAGTAAAAAGCCTGGGGCTAGGGAGACCCTTGGGTGGGAGAGAAAAGGCGAGATAGGCCAGGGTCTGCTGTGGCCGCAGACGACTCCTGTTAATTCTTGGGATAAAGAGGGGAGATAACAAAATGAACTGGTGGATTTTGGGGGTGTCCAGACCCCCAAATCTGCTCTTTGGGGGCTGACAAATCTGAGTAGTGGGGGGGTTGGGTTTTTGTTGTTGTTTGTTTTGTTTGCTTTTGTTTTTGTTTCTCTCCAGTTTATTTTCCTGCTAGTATGACACCAGCTGTCACTCACCACAGCATCGAAGGAGGGTGAGACACCTAACAGCTATGAGGCACTCTACCACCTCAGGGCTAGAGAGCCTCAGACTCTAGTCATTTGCGACTGGACCAATGAACTTTGAGCTCACAGCAGGGCCAGGAACACATCCCAGCAGAGGACTGTCCTAGGGCTTGCCAGGCAAGATGTGGGGTCCACGAAGCAAAATCTTTAGAGTAGGCCTCAGTAGCATGGTTGAGCAGCGGGGCGTCATTTCCTCCGAGGAGAACTCACTGTGTAAAGCACATCTTGAAGTTGGGTCCTGCTTTGCAGCTTTGTCCATTTATCCAATTAATAATTTACCTATCTAGAACTACAGTGGGGTGGTCAGTTTCTCGCTCATCTTGCCTGGGGAGGGGGGCGGTCCCTTCTCCTTTTCTTTTCTTTTGTGTCACTTCCTGAATTTACATCCTGAATTTCTGCAGTAGGCAAAAAAATGGGTATCGTTAACGAGTCCGTGCTGGGTGTGGTAACCTGGCTGGGAAAGGCAGGGCCAGGCTGTAGGGCCCTAGGACCCGTGTCCCTGTCCGTGTAGACAGCTAGGAGGCCCTGCAAAAGATGCAAGCCTTCAAGGGAGATGAAAGAGGCCGTCACCTCCCACTGCCAGGCCAAAGGATCGGCTCTCCCGAGACGCTCTGATTTCCCGTGGATCTTCCACTTTGCAGCATTATCGTTCTAATGCACATGATTTGCCCTCCTCCCACGCACAGAGTAAGGTCATTCTGCGTGGCCTGTCTTGCTCAAGAATTTATTTCTCGCATAAGGGGCTAAATGAAAACTCCCCTTTGCAGACAGTAAGAGCAGAGAAAATACCAAACACCGAAGATTTCATTCGAACCTTCTAAACTGTCTGGCTTGAAAAAAGAGTCAATTTTCATTGAAAAAGTGGGAGCCAAACTCGGGGTGTCCAAGGGTTCTGAATAGCTGGAAAGTAACGCACCCTTGTCCCTTTCTTCTGTCCCAATCTCAACTCCATTCAGAGGGTGTAGAAACCTTCCGGAGCAGCAAAAGGGACAGCGGGCTCCGATGCCGCTTCGCTGGCCGATCTTGCCGCGCGCGCACGCGGAGCCCAGCCTAGGTGGTGGGTGGGAAGAATGCTAGAGGGGAAGGTCTGGGGGTGTGAGGGTGGAACGGAGCCCAGCCCCGGGATCCGGCCCGGGTTTTGCATGCCACCCACTCGCCTGTTCGGCCGCGGAGAATTCCATAATCACAGCGGGCGAGAGCGGAGACTGGGAGAGAAAAATCCGGGATCCGGCAACTTTGGTCGCGCATGCGCGCCCGCGGCGCTCCATCCCAAACACACACACATTTTTCCCCGGACTTGGAAAGTCACCCAAAGCCGCCCCAAGTGCAGGTAAGAGACTCGGCGCTCTTTCCACCGCGGCCCCCTCAAGCCCTCCACCTCTGCGGGCATATTGGGGCGCCTCCAGGCTTCACCCCTGTCCCGGTGCAGCCCACTACCCCCGGGTTGCCGCTTGCAGCTGGGAGCGGGCGAACGAGCGAACGAGCGAGCCAGTCAGCCTACGAGCGGCGGCTGCCACCCAACTCCGGCCGTACCGGAGGTAGGGGGCACAGAGGGCTGGCACCCCGGCGCGGGGCGGCGCGTCGCCCGCAGTGACCAGGGGAATGCCCGGCGAGCCGCTCCAATGGAGGGAGGGCTGCAGCTCCTGGGGGGTCACTTACTCCAGCTGAGGGGTCGGCGGGGTAGGGGAGAAGAGGGGGAGGTGCCGGGCACGAGTAAAGGACTTCACAACTAGGGTGGGGGCGCTTTCCGCGCAGTGGGCTGGGGGCGCAGGTGCTTGCCAATACTGGGTGATCGTTCCTTCTCCCACGCCCCCTCCTGCTGCAGGGGGATCGTGAGCTGTCTGGAGGAGAGAAGGAGGAAGGGGTGAGGGGCTTCTGGGGTGACTTTGCAAGACTTTGCCCAAGGGAAGGGGTGGGTGGGGATCTCCTCTAGCCGGCTCTTGTGCCCCGACACCGGGGTGTGTGTTCTGCCAGCAGAGGTAGGCAGTGTTCGCGTAGGCGCAGGGTGTCAAGGGGAGCTCCGGGTGGGAAAATAAAGGCAAGAGGGTTCTGGGGTCGGGGGAGCGGCGCCCCCTTTTCTATCCGTGCCTGGGAAGTTTATCTCAAGTGCGCCGCTCCAAGCGCGGCAAGTGGCGCTTCTCACTCTCTCCCCCCACCCCCAAGTCTCCCCGGGCTCAGGCTTGCAACACTGGGTACTGGCTCCCACCGTTCTGCTGTCGGCTGGAGGTCGCCCTGGGTCTGGGGAAAAGTTCCGGGGGAGTTGTGGCGGCTACTGTGTGAGCGGAGAGAGAAGTTGCGCCCGGGGACTTGGGACGCTGGGTTGGCAGGCCCGATTGCGGGTGGAGCGCTGAGCTCCGGCGCCGGAGGTGGGGGCCCTCTCCAGGGGTTGGAGAGGATCGGGCGGGGTCTGTGACCCTAGGTGGGCTGAGGAGGACCTAGGGGCTTAGCCTGTGGAGAGGACACGGGATTGAAATAGGCTCCTGGTAGAGGACAGAGAGGAGAGTAATATGTAGGGGCACAGGGGACAGTTAAGGGGAGAGGGCTGGGCCACCGGGACACTTGGGTCGACCTTCACTCTACAGGAGCGTCAAGTGGTAACTGACAGAGTGTCGGGGAGCGGGGCTCCGAGGGGTGCGCGGGAATCAGGGGACCCTGCCAGACAGACCCACAGCCGCGGACCTCCCGGGACAGGGGGCTGAGTCGTGCGCCCGGGGTGAGCCGGCCGGGCGGAGCGGCGGCCGGTTTATTTTTACTCGGTGGCATTTGCAGAATGTGCAGCTGATGACCGTCGGCCGCCAGGAAGTTTTGCTTTCTGTTCTTTCTCTCTCTTTTCGAAGCCAGCGTGACCGGGAGCGAGAGAGCCGGGGAGCGGGACCTGGGAGGGGAGTGGGCGGCCTCCTGGGGTGGAGAGATTAGGCTAGGGGAGCACTGGGGCTACGGGCGGGGGTGCCCGGGAGCGGGCCGGCGCTGGGCCGCGGAGAAGCGGTTGAGCGAATGTCTGTCCCCAGCGTTTGGACTCTCCTCTGCGAGGGGAACAGGTGTATGCGCCGTCAATCACAGCGGGAGGGACACTTTGGGGGCGTAGATTAAGATCATAATAATAGATTTTTCTCTAGGGGGTGGGCACAGATTCTTCTTCCAAGTCTTCCCCGACCGGGGTCCCGAGTTGGGGGAGGAGAGGAGTGAGGCCAGGGACCGTTCTTCTCCCTGCAGACAAGTTTCTCCAGATTCAGCCTCTGCTCGCGAAGCCGGCCTGGGTGCGGCGAGGACTTCCATCCAATCACTCTGGGAAGGGTGAAGGTGTGGGTGCCTGGGTGGAAGATGTGTTCAGCAGGGATAATAACCCTCCTCCGAGCTGGAGCTCCCCTAAACCCGGCAGAATGTTGGGGAGACTGAGAGTGTCTCCAAAGGAGTCTGGGGGGCGCGGCCCTCGGTTTGTGTGTAACTGTCCAGCAAATTCTTAGTACAGTCACAGAGGTTGGGGGTGTGATAGGGTAAAAGACCGGAGTAGTCTCTAGACAAAGTTGGTAAATTTAGGCCGCCTCCAAGCTGGTACAGGCGCGCGGTGAGAGCGCACAAGGGAACTGAAAAACAGATCGTCTGGTAACGTTGGTGACCCCCCCCCCCCGTGCCCAGAGCGCGCGCGCGTACACACACACACACACACACACACACACACACACACACACACACACACACACACACACGCCGCCATCCTAAAGGGAGCTGTCCCGGCTGAGCAGGAGCAGCTGCGCCAGGCGTGGGGCGGGGGGTAGTAGATCCCCCGGGGCTGCGCCCTGACTGCACTCCACGTGCCCGGAGGGGGCGCTGGGCAGATCCGCGCCCAAGCGCAAAGCGCTTAGCTCGAGCCCTGGCGGTGGCCAGGCGGTGCGTCCGGGGCGTCCGCCCCGCACTGTATCACACAATTGCAACCACTTTCCCACTTCCCAAACTTTGGCTTTTTGTGCTTCGCCCCTCACTGCAGCTCTCAGACCCTTTCCTGGACAGAGAAGGGGAAACTTCTTCCACCTCTGCAGCGTCCAGCGTCAGTCTTCCCGGAACCTGGCGCATCCGAAAGACACCCCCTCACCCTATCTTGTTAGCCACCTTAGAGGCGGTTAACGAGGGTTTATGGGGAATATTGTTCAACTTCAGTAATCAGGTTTCCAGCGATCTTATGCCTCCTGTTTAATTTATTAGACTAGTTATTTATTCTGTTGATGATAATCTGTTGCTGGTTTCTATGGAGATGTTAAACTGATCTCTTTCAGAAATCAAACTCCATATGCACTAAAACGTTTAAAGAGCCAGTGCCTCCCTCTTCCCCTCCGCCTTGCCCTTTTTTGTTTTATTTTGTTTTCAGACTTTGCACCTTCGCGTCTTGCTCTGAGTATCAGTTCATTTTATTTCCTTCTGACGAAGGAAAGGAGCCCGGGAGACTCCCGCTTCGTGGCAAGTACAGCTTATTATGGCTAACAGAAAGAGAAGGCTTTGATCCCCAAGTTGCGTCACTACTTAAAGCAGATCATCTCACCACCAAGCCCCCCCCCCCATCATAGAAGAGCAAAATTCTTTCAAGATCAAAGGGGCCAATCTGAAAAAAAAAAACTATTGTTTTAAAAAAAGGAAAGTCAGTTACACAGGCGCCTCCCCCTTTCTATCTGCTCCCCTTGTGTTTAAGTGATTTTTTTTGAGTAAGAAAAACAAAACTCAACCCATTTTTCATTCTTATTAATAGTTTATCTTGCCCCCCCTTAATTTAAAAAGAAGTTCAAAGTTAGATTTCTCTGCCTGTGGGGGTTGAGGTATATTTACTTTCTTTGAGATCCTGACCATCTGTTTTTGGGAATTTTGCCTCTGGGAAGAAGGAAGAAGGTTTTCACTCAAAGCTAGTAGGAGACTTTAAATTTCTCCCTTTTGGGAAGAAGTCACCCCAAATTTTTAACTCCTAACTTTTTTCTTGCTTTCTAAGAGCATTAATAACCTGTGGTTGGTGCCTAAAAGTGTATCAACTTTTTCTCCTCAGTTCAGATTGTGTGTGTGTGTGTGTGTGTGTGTGTGTGTGTGTGTGTGTGAGACTTTGATGGTCACGGTTAGGGGGGAAGTCGATGAATTAAAAAAATAAGGCAGAAAAAAAATCATCTTGATTGGTGACATTCTGGAAAAAAAATTCAAACCTTCTCTGGCTCCGGTATTTATCACACTGACAGATATGATACAAAGCGATTGCATTTCGTAATGATCCTTGGGGACTGAGTTGTAGGTAAAACCATTTAATGCATTTTTAATATTAAAGTAAGACCCAGGCTCCATTTTCTTGGAGGTGGGGGAATGGTTGGAAGTAGGGGGAGTAGAGGTCCCCCTATAGAGTGGCTATAGAGTGGCTGCCTTCGGAGTAGGCTGTTTAGCTTTTTCAACTACAGCCCCCCCATCTCCATTTACTTTGTGGGGGGGGGTCATGAGCCACATAGAGGACATTTGCCTTTCATAAATAAATTTATATCTGACCAGAAGGCCCAATACTAAATAAGAGCTCACTTAAAAAAAAAAAAAAAACACCACCAAGTCTCCACCCCTGCTATAGAGAAACAAAAAACAACAACAACAAAAAAAAAAACCAAGCAATACTTGCCCCCCCCCCCAGAGTCTTATTTTGCAGACGGGTGGAGAGATTGTTGCTTTCCAGCTCACAGGAAGGGGGGGGAGCCGATTCTCTTATTTCCCTCTTTGCTATATTTTAAATTTTTGTTTGATTTGGATTGCAAACAGAGCAGAGGCTTAGGGGTAAAAAGAACACTGTGGCTTTAAACTCAGGAGTTTGCATATTCTCCTTGTATCTTTCCCCTTTGCTAATTATTGTGTTGTTTTCAGAGCAAATATGTCATATCCATGGCGACCGGGCAGGTTTATTGTCTTTCTGAAGCAATAGCTCACATAAGTAATTAATGACTTTCTTTTTTTTCCTCTGGCTTAGGTTAAACAGATCATTCAAGGAAAGTCATCTCTCTCTCTCTCTCTCTCTCTCTCTCTCTCTCTCTTTCTCTCTCTCTCTCCACTCTCTTGTTTGTTTTTTCTCTTTCCTTTCTCTCTCTCTCTTTTTTTAAAGCTCAGTAACATAAGAACATGAGTTAGAACAAGAAAATACTTTAGCTAAAAAAAAAAGTCAACAGCTTTTTTTTTTTTTTTTTTTTTTTTGCTCGGTTTTCTTTTAAAAGCTGAAATGTCAGCTTCAGACCTGGGCACTGCCATCTCCCACCCCTGAGTGCAGTCCCTGCGTGGGTTGGCAGCCTCCTGTAAGGTTGTGCACGGGGAGGCCTGGAGGTGTTGGCACTGTTGGTGGGGGTGGGGGTGGGGGCTGAAGGCATTTGCTTTTGGGGGGGGGGACAGCAGTCCAAAATGAGTATTTCTCTTATATTTAGTAAAATTTAATTAAATTGTGTACAGGAAAGAATTAATGACTTGGTAGTGATGTGCTCAGGCCCATCTCCCTTTTTTTTCCCCTCAGTTTGGCTAATTGGTAGGACCAAGTCTTCTCTTCCTGTTCTCCTTCAGCAACCTCCCGTCTTTGTCTTAAGTACATTTTACTGGAAAAGTAGGTTTTGGAATCTTTTCTGGTCAATATTTCCAACATGATAATAGAGTTTGGGTTTTTCTTTTTCCTTCCTTCCTTCCTTCCTTCCTTCCTTCCTTCCTTCCTTCCTTCCTTCCTTCCTTCCTTCCTTCTTTCCTTCCTTCCTTCCTTTCTCCTTTAGAGTTCCATCTTGAAGCTGACTCCTCCTCAGGAGCCAGCAGCTGTGACTGATTGGAACTCAGATATTGTAACTTTGTTTCTCTTGGTGGGGAGAGAGGGCCCTTTCAGCTTGTGGAATTGCCTGATGAGGAAGCTCCCCAAGGCACGCTGTGACAGTGCGAGGAAGGTGGAGACCATCTTTTCTCTTTCTTCCACAGTCACCTTGTATATATTCTGCCTGTTTTAAATGGACCTTCCCTAGCGAGAAGCCTTATGATGTCAGCTTTTAACTTTAGAAATGTGTTAGGTTTTCTACGTGCCAGCTGCTCTCCCTCCCTCCCCAGTAACATTAAGCACACTGACACTGTCTTCCCCACCTCTTTTAAAGATTTCATAGAGAGCCAAGGTTTTGCGTGTGCCCTTCAAAGTGGGGGACGGTGGGGGGAGGCATTTATGTTGTCCTCAGACACATTTTAAAGAACATTTGACTCCCTCTGAACTAGTGCAGAAAGGCTGGGAAGAGTCTTTAGGCTTTGGGCACTGAAACTAAAAATCTAAAGAAGAGGGATTTATTTAGCATCTGTTTTCTGAAGAGGAGAAGAGAAGGCAAGATGCCGGGACTCCAGTAGAGCTATAATTGAGCCCGTAACCTCTTGATGTCTATATCAGAGAAACAGGCGTGAGCAGAGGGAACCGGTTGAGGCAAACAAGCCTTGCTGGAGGAGCCGAGGCTGAGGCACAGGGAAAGGGAGATAGATTTAATTTATAGACATTTTAAAAACTGTAATTTCATTAGGATCTGCTCTTCCTTCTCTCTGAAGGGCAGCTCGACAGACCGATAAGGCCAGTCAGTCCCTCTGCCCGGGATTTGAGTGTGTTTTCTGGGTGCAAGTCTCCATGTCCTTGCCAGCTCTGAGCTCTGCTTGGTTTCCTCTCTGCCCACTGGCTGCTGCCTTCCTCCACCTCACACGAACCCCCCCTCACCCCCCACCCAGTAGCTAAAAGTTAGGCGTGACCCTGGCTGTCCTGGGATCTCCTCTCTAGTCTTCAGAGATCAGGTCTGTCTACTGCCCGGGTAGTGGTATCTGTGTGCCTCCCATCTGTCGCCCGGCTGCCTGTGGTTGCAGTGGCAAGAGTCCACTGGAGGAAGAGGGACAGCCCCATCTCATTACCCCCTCGAGTTCACCAAGTTGAGTTGCTTTGGTCCTGAGGCCACAGCTTGCAGGAGGTTGAGGGGGGGCTTGATTAAAGCCTGTCGTAAATTCTGCAAAGGTTAATCAACCGTTTAAGAACTGCATGTTAACGAGGCTTTTGCAGGCCAGCTGCCCCCACTCCTGTCCAAAGTCCGGCAGAGTGAGGGGTGGCCTGCTCCGGGAGAGAGTCTTCTAAAATCATAATAATTGAAGACAACTAGAGAGAGAGAGAGAGAGAGAGAGAGCAGAGAAAGATGAATCCTCAAGTGCCCTTCGTCAGGTTGCTCGGACCCCCCCTCACCAAACTTTAGTCTGGATTTGTCCTGTGTGTCTTCTGTGGAGAAGACATGTAGAGAAAGAAAGCAAATGGGGGGGGTAGATGGAGAAAAGGAAAGAGAGAGGGAGAGGGAGGGGAGAGAGAGAGAGAGAGAGAGAGAGAGAGAGAGAGAGAGGGAGGGAGGAGAGGCTCATAGCTCCTTCAGAACTCATTATCATTCTTAATAAGTCTTAAGGAATACAGAAGAGCATTGAGTGTAAATGCTGGGTAATCCTAACGCTTCTCAAGGTGAGAGGAGTCTTGAGGACATAGAGGAAAGAGACAGCAGCAGGGAAGGGAATCGGAGTGGGGGCCCAGAGACCGTGGGAGTGTAGAGGCCCAGTCTTGAGGAGGTTCCTCACGAGGCTTGGAGGCTGGGCTTGGGGCACCCCAAGATATCAGAGGTGGGAGGGATGGTCTCAGTAGATGCAAAAAGGATCTTGAGGATAAGCTGGTGGGTTTTTTGTAGTTGGCTTTTTTTTTGTTTTGTTTTGTTTTTTGTTTTTTTGTTTGTTTTTTTTTTAGCAGAGGGAACAGGGACGATGAGGCCAGCTCTGTCTTGCTTAGAAGGTGTCTGGGTGGGGGCACAGGCCTTTGCTTCTTCCTGGACTGTATGCCTAGTACTCAAGCCTCAGGCTCCTAGAGGAGGTCCAGGCTGGGTGGGGTGGGATGGCAGAAGGGGCTTGTCTTGTTCTGTACCCCTGATTTCAGTCCCTTAGGATTCCCTAGCAATATCTAGTAGCTGTTCTAGGGAGCTGGATGGACCGAGTGGTGGCCAGAGCTCAACTCTGGACACTAGGTGGCTTAGAGGATCTGTGAGGCTCACCAAGCAGGGAACTGGCTGCTGGCTTTCCCTGGTCCTCTCAGCTGGTGGGCTCCACTGTGCAGTCGCTCTGCCCGCTCACTGCCAGGCAGCCCTGATGACAGTCAGGAGGGCAGTGGGCACCAGCCCAGGGGCACAGCTCATGGACTGGCCTCTCTCAGATCAGTTCCCAGGCACAGCAAGGATAAGCCAGGGGCTGCTTCCAAAGGAAGCTGCCAGCTAGGGACACAACAGGAAGAATGGGATTCTAGCCCATGCTCTCCCCTCAATGCTGCCTTAGTCACCGGGCACTCTGAGCTTGGGATGGCTCTCTGAGTTGTGCACGGCCTTTATTGAGAATCCTCTTTTTAAAAGAAACCTCATAATCATAAATATCACTTACACTTTGAGGGGCCTCTCAGATCTTATAAACCCAGACTAAGATTCCTCCGGAGCCCTCTGCCCAGTACGCTGCTTTTCCAGTTCTTAGGGATTGGAGCAGAAACAGGAAGGAGGCAGAATAGTCCTCGCTATGGCTCCCACCTGCCTGCCTCGGCCCTGAGAGAGGAGAATGTTTCAGGCTGTCACAAGGGGGACCCTGTAGTTGAAGCCAGGCCAACCTGCAGGTTATCCTTTGTGGAACCAAGCTGCACTTGGCTCAGGCAGATGCCCCAGGACGCATCAGGAGCAGCTTTTCCTTGTCCTGTTTACATTCCCCGGGCTTCCCAGGCGTTACAGAAGGGTCTTAGCTAAGGTTCCGTGCCAACTATGGATGGTTTACTCTGGGGGGAGAAGTGGGTCTGGCAGAGAGCACAATAAAGGTTTCACTTCTCATAATGCGTCTTTTAAAATTAAAAAAAAAAAAAACTCTCTTTCTCCGGAAACTCCTGGGAAGCTTATAGAGCGTGCGTGGGAGTTCGAGGTGAAGGCTGCTGGTGACTGGGCTGGCGTGAAGTCCACGGGGAGCAGGTTGGGTTAATGGTGGGTAGAGTCTGCCTTTCTGTTGTTTAAGAGCAGTAATGGCCAAATTGCACGCCCTTCGAGTGCCTTGCTGACAAGAGATTTACTGAAAGGAAGCTGCGCTGTGTCTCCTATGCTAGGCGGGTGAGTTTGCGTGTAAGGGTGTAAAGTGTGTGTGTGTGTGTATGTGTGATGTGTGCGTGCGTGTGCGTGCATGATATGTGTGGTGTGTGTGAATGTGTGTATATGTGTGTGGTTTATGTGTTTGTGTATTTGTGTGGTGTGCGGTGTGTGGTGTGTGTGTTTGTGTAATGTGTGGATTGTGTGGTATGTATGTATGAATGTGTGGTATGTGTCTGTATGTATGTGTGGTGTGGGTGGTATGTGTGTGTGTGTGCATGTGTGTGTATGGTGTGTGTGTTTGTGTGTGGTATGTGTGTATGTGTGTGTGTATTGGTGTGTGTGTGTTTGTGTGTGGTATGTGTGTATGTGTGTGTGTATTGGTGTGTGTGTGTTTGTGTGTGGTATGTGTGTATGTGTGTGGTATGTGTGTGTGTGTGTATGGTGTGTGTGTGTTTGTGGTGTGTGTGTGTGTATAAATGAGAAGAAGGGGTGGGGAATGAGTTCTGCCAGACCTGGCACCCTTCCCCAGCACTAATTGCTGGCAGGGTACCCACGGGCTGTGCCAGCATCTCAGCCGCCCCCCTCGCCCCGGGGAGCTCAGCTGTGCAGTTTGCTGTGTGAGGGCCATTTCCGGGCCCACTAGTCCTGGAGTTCTTGGGAATTTCAGGAAAATCTTATCCTTGGGGAGATGGTGGGTCACACACCTGCATCTTTGGCTGAGGAGAGAGAAGAGTGAGGTACCTGGGGTCGGACTGTCTACTCCCCTGTCATTCTGAGCTCCGAGCCTCCATGTCCACTCAGGGTCTCCTGAGGTGTGGATGGGTGTGTTAAGCATCAGGAGATTCTGTTCCGGTTCTGGCATTATTCCACATCGGTGCGACCTTGAGTAAATCATCTGATCTCTTTGGGCCTCAGTTTCCTGTCTTGTCAAATAGTCTTTGACAGTCTTCTTAGGGTTGTCTTGACAGTCAGCTGGGTTCCTTAGCCGTGAGTGTCCTTTGAAAGTAATTAAGTGTAATGAAGAATTTATCATGGTCATGTTGTCAAATGAAGGATGTCCCCAATGTCAGATGAACGGGTTTTATGTAATCTCGTATGTGTCTCTAAGGGGACCCCTGTTGAGTTCTATTCCACAAAGGGCCCGGATACAGGCTTTGGTACAGGGTCTGTGTGTTTGTGTCAAATTCTGAGTTGGTTCTTTTGCTAGGACCTTGAGGTTGCTTTTCTAGAAGTATAGGGGATTCCATTGAAGATCTGGGGTGGGCCTTGCCATTTCAGGTGGGAGACAGGAGGGTAACATCCCTGGTTACTGTGAGGGGTCCTGTGTATTTTTCAGCTGGTAAGACTGGGGATCAGAGTCATGTGACTTCACATCAACGACTTAACCAGCCTGTTCTCATCTGTGCAAGGGAGAAACTTGCTCATTTAGGTATCTAGTGCTAAGAACCCACTGGTTGTAGGATGATGGAAGGTTGGTTGAAAATCTGAACTTGGTCTCACTTCTCTGGACATTTTGGACAGGGTCAGGAGGCCCACGTGTGATGTCTTAAGATGGGAGGAGGGCTATTTGTTTCCACTTCCCATTGTGGTTGGACTGGGTGTTCAGTGAGGTGGTTGGAATGGGTGAGAGGTGACTGTGGCAGGACGAGGGAGACAGAAGGCCGGGGCCGACTCAGGAACTGGCCTTGGGTAGCTGTGGACTCTGTTCTACCTGTGGAGGGAGCTTGTCCTTGAGGAAATGGGACCGAGCTGAATGCAGATCCTGCTTTTCCTGCTTGGGCAGATTAATGTCTGCTGTTTGCACATTCTGTAAAATGGGACTGGGATTCTCTCTGTGCTTCACAGAGTTGCTGTGACAGCTGGGAGACAGGAGGGTGTGTCTGCCGAGGTCCCACCTGGGGCTTTGGACCACAGCTTGTACTAGGTGCAATTTTCCTATCTGCCCTTGGGTGGGCTTGCAGGGCAGCACTCGGGTCCTAGGAGGAGACCAGAAAGGCGGGGGTGGGGGTGGGGGTGGGGAGTGTGGCAGGGCCCTAAGGAGGCAAGGGTGGGGGCTGGCGCTGGAGGGGCGAGGGGCACTTATGGAAGATGAGGCGTATGGCACCCCATCAGCCTCTCCCATTTCACCGTGCTACGCCAAAACACCCTGGTCTTATTTCACTATCTGAGATCTGGAGCAGGTTAATTTCCATGACGAACTCCAGGCCACAGGCTTGGAGGATTTATCTAATTAAACTGATGCTTTTTGCTAAGAAAGGAGGAGAGAGAAGGGAGAAGCGGGGAGAGGAGGAGCAGGAAGCACACAGTAGGGAGGGAAGGAATAAAGGAAGGAAGGAAGAGGCGACTGGAAGGAAGGAAGTGAAGGAAGGACTGAGGGAAGGAGGGAGGGGCGGAAGGAGGAAGGGAGGGAGGAGGGAGGGAGGGATGACTGACAATATGCTGTTAGGGAAGCTAGGAACCTGACTGGGAGGACGTGCTCCATTTTTTTTTAACTTGTCTTCTTTCCTTTTTTTCTAAAATAGTTTTGGGCTGGAAATAGCTGGAGGCCTTGGGGCTTGAGGACCGTACTGGCTGATCAAGTAGCCACCTCTCTGTGGACGGTTCAATTAGATAGAAAATCTAGCTCAGCCATTTTCCAGTCACATTGGACATTGCTACTAGGTTGGACTAAACAGACACTCACACACACACACACACACACGCACACACACACACACAAGCGCACAGACTAAGACATGCACTGATACACATAGACACACACACACACTGACACACATACACACACACAGAAGACAGATAGACATAAAACACAACAGGTAAGCATACATATACACACACAGGTAAACCACACACACAAGCACACAGACACAGACAAAGACACACACTGATACACACACACACACACAGGTAAACACACACAGAGACACACACACTGTTCATAGCATCATAGGAAGTTCTGCTGGCAGTATCCCTCTGAGCTAGGCCTAAGTGCAGGAGCCCCAGGAGACAGTGATAGGGACAGAGTGAGGAGATCTTTAGCAGTGACATTCCCAGATGTCTGAGAGGCCTCTGGGGTGGGACTACCTTCTCTGTGATCCACCTTACTACGTTCCTCTGTCATATGCCAGTCTGGAGTGAGGAGGGCACAACCTCAAACTCTTCTCCTGCCTAGCATCGTTGTGGTCTTGGAAGGGTCTTCATGCCGTAGGACTGGGCTGACAGCACACAGAGCCTTCCTTCTTGGGTCCCCGTGGCCATGACCTGATGTCATGTTGGAGGCACTTTACCGAGCAAGGCACGGTGTTGACACTGAAAAACAAATGGGGGTCGTTGTCTGGCAAGGTGGCTCAGCTGGTAAAGATGAGCTGAACTCAGTCCCCTGCATCCACACGGTGGAAGGAGGGAACCAAGTCTGTAAGTTGCCCTCTTACATGCTCAACACATGTGTTAGGGTGAGCTTATGCCCTTCCATGAGACAATATCAAGGGGGAAAAAAAGGGCACCATGATAACCATAATCATTATTGTGTTCATGATAGGTATTGAAAAGCTTTGGGGCTGGGGATTTAGCTCAGTGGTAGAGCGCTTACCTAGGAAGCGCAAGGCCCTGGGTTCGGTCCCCAGCTCCGAAAAAAAGAACCAAAAAAAAAAAAAAAAAAAAAAAAAGAAAAGCTTCAGTGACTACCAAGTTCATAGGGACATTTCCTTATCAAATGCTGATTTATCAAAAAAAATTTTTGCTAGAACTAGATTAAATAGAGACCCCCCCCCCGCAAAGAATCCATGCTTCCTGCGAACCTAATTTAGGTTCTTTCTTTCCATCCATCTCTTTGTTCTTTCTGTAGAGCAACTTAGAGTTTACTAGAGTTAACTCAGTTTCGGTTCCTTGAAAGGTAGAGTCTCTTCACTTCTAACATACTAAGCGTGTGTGTGTGTGTGTGTGTGTGTGTGTGTGTGTGTGTGTGTGTGTTTGTGCGCGCGCGCGCGGGCCTAAGCATGTGTGCACACAACTTTCCACTGTCCGAGCCACTTTAAAACAAAGCAGGAAAAGCCCACCCCAAAGAATTAAAACAGAGGAGCGTAGACGTGACCCTGGCACTGCTGGAGGGGTAGCTTCAGATGGCGGTAGGGGTCAGCGCCCTCAGGAGGGATGTATGTGTTTATTCCCGGACATTGCCCAGTGCCCTGTGTGCTAATGTGGAGCTGAAAAGGCCCCTGCATTGTGCAGGCTCCTTCCCCCGTGAAAAGGCAATTGAGTCAGTGAGTTCCGAATGGATTGAAGCTGACAGTAAACGGAGGATTTGGCAGGGGTAGAAAACAAGCTACCCCTAGGCTCCACCTCCTCCACCGCTCCACCCCCTCCACCCGGACCTCGCCCGGGCTCGCTCATCCCTCAATCGGTTCCCAATGCTTGTTTGGTTTATAGAGGGATTTTGCAAAGACTTAGGATTTCTTTCTGTATGTGTCCATATTTGCCACTGGGATTATGTCTGGACCTGCCTTTCTACCGGGAACGGCCTTCTTCGAACCCACAGGTTGCCGTCTCCCAGTCTCCCAGCCCTTGCCTCCTCCGTGGTTCCACCAACGATCCCGAATGAGTTAAGGGCTGAATCCACCCCGGACCGGCTGTACGGTTTTTTTTTTTTTTTTCCCCTCCGGGTTTCTGAATGAAGCGATGTGCTGTACTCAGCATGTTTGGAGACTGTCTGCCCCAGTGACCCAGCAGCCCCCACCCTGCCGGGTCCCATGTTGCATGGGACCCGCTGCTAGGTCCCAGGGCCTCCTCGCAGGCGACTTGGCAAGCTGATAACCCATGCTGTGGAGGGTCTGGTGCCCTCCCTACACCCAGCCTCCCGCTAGAATCTATTTGAATTTTAAAAGAAAGGGCACACCACTTTGAGCTGGCATCATCCCTGGTTTGCCAAGAAGGTTTGCAGCTTTAAGGGTTAGTGTGTGCCAAGGCCTGGCCCCGGCCATCGCCATCTCTTCTCCATGATGTCCAGACCCATCAATCAGCCCACCTATATTTACATGTCTCAGCCCTCAGCAATGGCCCCCGCAGCCCTAGATCTCCCCGCTTAGGCATTTCCAAGAGCCTCAGAAGGGTGGAACTATGGCCACCCCACACATCCCCTTCCTCCACCCACAGCCACGCTCTGCGAGTGTGCAGCAGCCGCGTCTCTTAGCTTTAACATCCAGCCTCGACAGCGGAGGAAACATTTATCCACGAGAGACAGGAGATGACAAGGAGGACTCACTCGGACAGAATTACAACGTACTCCTTGGGCGCACATTTGTCCTCCCGTGGCTAGGGATGCTTCTCAGGGATCCTTTCCGGAAAGGCCCAATGGGCTCGCCTTGCTTTAGGAGTGAATAACAGTGAAGTCCGTGGGTTCAAATCCCTGGCCTGTTGTTTATTGCGAGAGTGGCTTTGAACATATCTAACTATTCTAGCCTCATTTGTGGGAGAGCGAGCAGAGGTACCAGTGCTTATGGTATGGCGTTAGATGGAACAGGCAGCCCATGTGCACAGGCTTGGAGCATGATTGCATGTGGTAGCTATTGTTGCTACCTTTAGTGCTCCTGCTGAATCCTTTCTGTCACGGGGAAGGCAGGAGGGCAGTGGGCTCAGACGGGCCCCTGCGTTATGACCCCAGGACCCTCAAGGCCAGGCTGGAGCTCCAGTCCATGTGACCATCCAAAGCTGGCTTAAATACACTTGCCAAACAAGACAGTCAAACATATTTATCCAGTCCCGAACCTGGGGCAAGGAACAAGGCTTTGGAGACCCAGGGTCTGTGCTCTTGGGTCCAAGCAGCAGTCTCTGGGCTAGCCTGGACTCTCTGCCAAACAAGGGGTCTACTCCTAAATGCCACCACCATCTTGGTTCTCCTTCATCTCTCCTCATGGAGTAGAACCTGGCCCTCGCCCTCCCCCAGCGGCAGGTGGCCTTGGCAGCCTGGCACCTGTTCCTGGAGGGCGGCTGCCAGGAAGGCGCCAACCCAAGAATCACCCGCCTGGTGTGTCCTCCAGAGTCATTGCATAAGGGAGGTGTCTATGCTCCCAGGAGGGACGGTCCTGGGCCTGTCTTAGTAGAGAGGGTGAGAGTTAGAAAGGGGCCTTGTTCTCTTGAGCCAGGGCCCCCTCCTCACCCTCCAGTCTGTGCGCCAGGGGTGGGGTGGGGGAGATGAGTGAGAGGATGTGGAGGAAGTCATTGAGTTGTTGCAGAGGAAGGGTCTCGTCCTCTCCCCCGGGTGCAGCATTAAAGCTGAGTTGCTTCTCCATTTCCATTTTACTAAAAGAGGAAGGAAACAGACATTTACCGAGCTCCGGCCGTGTGTCAGATCCTGTACCGTGACTTTTTGTGGGATTGAAGGGCACAAGGCAGGTAGTGGATCGATGGCCACTGTACCTCGGGAAATAAGGTTCCGAGAGATCACAGGAGTCCGTGAAGGAGGGCCAGTCGGTCGGCGTCAGTTGGCTGCCTTTGCTTTTATTTTGAGAGGGTCTCTATTTGTAGCCCAGGCTGGCCTTGAACTCTCCATTTGATTCTCCTGCCTTAGCCTCCTGAGAGCTGGGATTCTAGGTGTGTGCCTCCCACCAGGCCTGGTTACCGTGCTCTGCCTCTGCGAAGTGCACACTTTCCTTCCCGGGGAATATAGAACTGTGTCTTTCAAAAAAAAACCGTTGAAAGAGGTAAAAGGAAGAAAATGGACGCTGAAGTTAACTACTATGGCCCGCTTTGTCATGCCTTAATACCTTAGTGCGTTTTCAGTATTTTTTCCCTCTGGTCCCTGTGTCTATTTATATGATGTGCATTTTACATAATTGTGATCTTGAGAGATGATGGTCTAAGGAGAGACCCTGGGTGAGGTAGGAATGAGCTGCAGCCAGCGCTGGGTGGTTGACTCTCTGCAAAATGGGAGCCCATGTGTGATGTCGGGCTACCTTACCAGTCAGTCCCAAGACTCCTGAACTCCGCTAGAGAAGCAAGCCCGGCCAATGGGTGGGCAAGCAGGCCCTGGGTGCTCTCCTGGGTTAGTTTTGTCTGCTTGCTTCACTGGTAGAATGTTCCTTTTAACTCACTTCCCTTTTGCTCTTGACAAATGGGCATATTTGTACCATTTTCCTGAATGACCTTCTCTCCTTGGGGTAATGAGAAAATGAAGGTCTTAGCTAAGTGCTTTGAGATATTCAGATATAAAAGCGGACAGCAGAGTGTTTGCTGCCAGGGTGCTTTATAGAGAGGAAGTGCGGCTCGAGGGGGTGAAGGTCGGCTGGAGGATGAAGGCCATTCGCAGGACTTGCGTCTCTCTGGGTGCAAGGGCAGGGGAGTTCAGGGCCTGGCTCAAGTTGGGCGAGGTTTGGGTGGGGCTCCGGCCCGTCTTCCAGGTACACTCTCTAAGGCTATGCACCCAGGCCAAGGTGATCTGGGTAATTCAGGCAAACCCCCCAGCCTGGGTTTAGCTCTTGTGGATTCCTGATCTGATTTAAAGATATTCCCCTGTGCCGTCATAGCGTCCTCCCGCAGTGAATAAATCCTGCCTCGCCTATGCAGATAGCTTCCGTGAGGATGGTTTTGAAACACAGAAAAACATTTATTATATTTACTGGAGAAAAATACCCCCTGGATGTCCAGCGTTGTGACGGCCACCAGAGAAACTCTATGAAAGCTTGAAAGATGTCCCCGAAATGACAGCATTAGGGAGGTGGGACTCAGGCTGATTTGTTTTTTATTTCATCACATTTTATTTAAATTCCCCCTATGATTAACAGCCAACAAAGCTGAAGTGCCAGCCCAGCGGGGAGCCCTGGCAAGGGTGGGGGGCGGGGCCGCGCCCCAAGAGGGCGCCTGCACCCACGGCCCCCGCAGGGCTCTGAGCTCACCGGCTCTGCCAGCCGAACAGACCTATGAGCTCTCGGGAACCGAGGCGGATCGGTGACTCAGAACTCCGTGTTGTGCTCTCTTCAACAATAGCTTTTGTCCTTTGCCCAAAACCCTGGGCCAGTGTGTGAAAAAAAAAATTAGAAAATTATGAGATAGTTTGTACTTTCCTTACCATCTGGTGCCAGCTTCGGGTGCTTTATTTATTCAAGGTGGGGAGGTAGGGAAGGCAGGGTGGAGGTGAGGGAGAAGGAAAAAGAAAAACAAGGTAGAAACTCGGACAAGGCCCAAGAAAGGTCTACACCTCGACAACAAACTTTCTTTGTTTCACGGTGGGGAGGGAAAAAAAATAAGGAAAAAAAAAAAAACGTAGAAGGCCTGTTGGAACTGAATACAGCGCCATACGTGGCATTCACGCGTGGGACCCCACCCCCACCCCCACCCCCGTTAAATCCCACCGTGGCTTCAGTCTTGTATTTGTGGAGCATGGAAGCTGATTTGGGGGTGCTTAACTCTGGGGTGCCCACAGGGGCCCAGGTAGAAAGACAGAGCCGGCAGCTGGACGGATTGGGGGAGCAAGGATGACCCCCGAGACAGCTAGCTGATGTTCTGACCCATAATGCTTAGCGGTCAATCACCTAGCCCCTCACTTGCCGCTGGATTTTATTTTCCCGAGGGCCAGGGAGATGGCTCCATGGGGGATGCACTTGCCTTGAGTGGACCAGAGTCTGAATTCAGATCTCCAGAACCTAGGTTAAAAAAAGTGAGCAGGACAAGTGTGCACCTTTAATCCCAGCAACGGGGTGGCCAAGATGGAAGGATCCTGGGGGCTCTGGAGCTAGGCGGTCTTGGTAAGTTCTGGATTCAGTGAGAGATCTGGTCCCTTAAATAAGGCAGCTATAGATACAGAAGGATATGGAACGTTGACCTCTGGCCTCCACAAACACTATTGATTGTGTACCTGTACATATGTGTACTATAAACACACATGCACACACACACACACACACACACACACACACACACACACACACGCCTCTTCCTGGTGTCTCTACTAGTGTCTCGTTAGAATCTCAAATACTGTGTAGAGTCAGGCCCAATGTGGCCTTATTTTATTTATTGAAATTTTATTTATTTTTATTTTATGTGCATGAGTGTTTGCCTGGATGCACGTATGTGAATTGCATATATCCTGGTGCCTACAGAGATCAGAAGTGGGCATTGGATCCCCCTGGAGCTGGAGTTACGTATGGTTGTAAGCCGCCGTGTGTTTGCTGGGAGTTGAACCTAGGTGTTCTGGAAAAGCAGTCAGTGCTCATAACTGCTGAGCTACCCCTCCACCACCCCCAGCAGTTTAAACTGGAACCCTCTACCCAGTGTCCTCCAGAAGAGTGAGCGAGTTGGGAATGGGGGATCAGGGCTGGAAAGTGTGTGGTATCGAGTGTCAGGTTAGGTGTGTGAAATGTGGTTGTATATAAATGGTCGTGTGGGTGAAGGTGTGCATGTGACTGGTTGCCTGTGAGGCGTGTGAATGACCAGGTGGGTTTCCGAGTATGGACCATTATCTGTTGCTCCCTGTAAATGGCTGTATAGAGGAGCAGTTGCATATAGGATTGCGACTGTGTGTGTACACGAGAAGTGACTGACTGTGATTGTATGTGGCCGTGTGTGTGTGTGTGTACAAGCAAGTGTGCGACTGTGTGAGTGATTTTACGCAAGCGATTGTGTGGGAGGTTGTATGTGATGGTGTCTCGTGGGCAGGTGAGTCTCAGCTTGTGTAGATGACTGAGTGCGGTTGTGTGTGTGTGTCCCTTTAATTTTAACCGCTTTCTTCCCCCCACCCCGGTTTTAAACGCTAGGTAGATTAAAATTAGGGGAGAGAGGTTTACAACTCCTTTATCAAGAATCTTGTCTGCCTTCCCCAGACCCTCTATCTGAATGCTCCCAGGAAATGGCCTGGGGCCTGGGCTCTGTGGCTATTCTTGCTTTTATTTTAGTGCTGAAGATATTGTAGGGACACTTTGGGGCCTGTGTCTGTGGCCCTGGTTAGGACCTCAACCTCACTTTGCTCTGGTCTCAAGAAGGATTGCCAGTAGGGCTGTGAGGCTCACATGATCTTTTTGGTCATTGTGAGCTCAGGGACTATTATCTTTGTGCAGATGGAGAAACTGAGGCTGGGGAAGGAGTAACCGTGTGCCCATGGTCCTGTGGCTGGCCCATGGAAGTTCTGGAAGCTGGGCAAAGCCTTCGGGCTGCTTGGAAACACAGGAATGTCCCCCAGTGGCTTGGAGCAAAGCTGACCAGTTCCACATCTGAACGCATACTGTGCTATACTTGTCCTTTTGGGGGATCGGATTTTATGGTGGGAGCTGGGAGAAGGAGAGCCTGGTTGAGGGAATATGTCTTTTGAAGGAAGAGCTCTGGACGGGGAGACATCTGAGGAGATTTCTAGCCCTGACACTACCAACATGTAACAGCACATACTAAGACTTCGACTTCATCCACACAGAGAAAGGCTAGCCCCAGCGGTTCCGCCATTCCTCCCCACTTTAGCATGACTGGAGCTTCCTGCCACCACCCTCCAGAGTCCCCAGCTGTGCCATGTAGCAAGTCCTCTCCCACAACCTGTCAAACCAGAGATGGCAGTTTCCCTAGAGCTCCCGCCTCTGTGCCTCTGTATCATACCAGGCAGAGCCTTTAGCAGCCTTGGCGGGCAATGCCCCTGGCCCGTGCCCTGTGCACCTCTCATTGATAACCGTGTGTCTGCCTGTGCCTCGGGTCAAAGCCCTTTGGTTTGAACTTGCCTCATGCTGAGAGGCTGAGACGTGAGAAAATTATGAGCAGGGGAGAGGAGTGGGACCTTGTGACAAGTGGCAGCTGTGGAGAAAGGGGCAGGCTCCGTGCCCAGGGTGAGCGCCATCTGGGCGGGAGGCCTGGCTTCCAGCTGTGGGGGCTCTGGAAGGGCAGAGCCTAGGAGGAATGATTTTGAAGCCACTACTATGGAGATTAAGGGGATGAGAATGTAAATCTCAAGTAAAAAGGTAATTGAATGTAATAGCAAACACTGCTCGCTCTATGTTAATTTTAGCTCTTCCCCTGGATACAAGACGCTGTATTAGTGTTTTATTACCATTTTGTTTGCACTAATAAAATAGTAAAATTTATTTCAAGGAAGTTGAAGGATGGTTTTACAATGCAAATTTGAAGAAATTGGACTTTTCATTTATGCCTCAGCTATTTTAAACCCTGACGGGTGTAAATTAGCTACAGGGACCAGGCAGACCCCACCGATGGGGATTTTGGAGGCGGGAGCCCTGGCAGAGGTTCCGGACTTGCTGAGGGCAGAAAGTACAAAGCACTCTTCAGAAAAGCCGAGGCCACTGAGGTGTCTAACTGGGTGGGACAGGGTGGTGGGTGAGAGTGTGCCCCAGCATGAACGACTGTGGCCGTAGGCAGGTACATCACACATTGGGTTGGTAGAGAGACTCATGTGACCATAGATCTCAGATCTTTTTCTGTCCTCTTGATCCTTTGGCCTTCTTCCTGTCCTGATGTTGGCCTACATTAGCCTAGTAAACCCCCAGGGGAACTGAGCAACTTCTGTTTTGGTTGGACATGACAGGTAGACCAGTTGTCTAGACCACACTCTCCCTCTGAAAGGAGACTACAGATTTTGAGGAAAGGAATCATCAGACTTTGGAGCCTAAAAGCAACGTGAGAAAGACAGGCTAGAAGCCGACAAGACCGAGGTTGACAGGCGCATCTGTCCTTCCTTGTTCTTTCTTGTAGCCCAGGCTACCTTGAGAAAGTAGAGCAGGACTTCCTCAATGAGCCAGCGTCCTGTCAAGTAGGGACAAATGGCTAGCCAGACGTAGGTGTGATAGTGCCTGTAAACCAAAAAGGTTTGATTTTTTTTTTTTTAAAGTCAAGCGACCTGAATTTCTTGGAACTAAAGGTAGGTAGAGAGGGAAAGAAAGGAAAAGGGTGGTAGGTGAGGTTCTTTCTTTTTGAGTTTTGGGTGAAGAATTCAGGTTGGATCTTGTTTTATCCAAACCGGTTTGTTTATCTCTGAAAAATTATCAGCAGCAATGGCCCAAAGGGATGCATTGAGGACCCACTTCCAAAAGGTAGGGAACCAAGCAAACGTTCTAATGTCTGGCAAAGTCAGTGGGGTGTATTGCCCAGGTTTTTCTGGATATCTGCCTGGTGCAGGGGAAACAGTGAGTTAATTTAGCTTGTTTCTAACACTCCCCCCCCCCCCGTCTCTCTCTCACACTCTCTCCCTCTCCCTCTCACTCCTTCCCTCTTCTCTCTCTCTCCCTTCCTCTCTCTCTCTCTCTCTCTCTCTCTCTCTCTCTCTCTCTCTCTCTCACACACACACACACTCTCTCTCTCTCCCCCTCTCCCTCTCTCCTTCCCTCTTCTCTCTTTCTCCCTTTCCCTCTCTCTCTCCCTGTCCCTCTCTCCCTGTCCCTCTCTCTCTCCTTCCCTCTTCTCTCTCTCTCACACACACTCTCTCCCTCTCCCTCTCTCCTTCCCTCTTCTCTCTCTCCCTTCCTCTCTCTCACACACTCTCTCCCTCTCCCTCTCCTTCCCTCTTCTCTCTCTCCCTTCCTCTCTCTCTCACACTCTCTCCCTCTCCCTCTCCTTCCCTCTTCTCTCTCCCTTCCTCTCTCTCTCTCTCTCTCTCTCTCTCTCTCCCTCTCTCTCTCCTTCCCTCTTCTCTCTCTCTCACACACACTCTCTCCCTCTCCCTCTCTCTCTCTCCTTCCCTCCTCTCTCTCTCTCGTTCTCTCTCTCTCTCTCTCTCTCTCTCTCTCCCTTCCTCTCTCTCTCCCTTCCTCTCCCCTCTCTCTGTGTCTCTCTGTGTGTGTGGGGTAGTCTAGTATATTCTCTCTCCCTTGCTGGGCGGGGTGTGTGTATGTATGCATAGTGTCAGAGGTAGATGCAGTTAAGGAGAAGATTTGGTGTTGACATTGGCTAGATCAAAATGGAAGAGACTAGAGGGATCTGTCAAGGAAATTGGAGCAGTCTACAGAAAACCCTTAAGGATGATGGTCTTTGCTGCAGATTTGGCATTGGAGCCAAGAAGGACAGGACATGACAGGCCCCTAGCTTCTCCTGGCGGCTAATCTGCAGGCCCACATCTGGGGCAGAGAGTGTTCACCCTGACTTAGGTGGTGGGATACATTTGAGGTCAAGCTAGCCTCCAGCCATAGGGCTGGCTTTCCCATGGGGGGCGGTGGGTTCCATCTTGGCTTCTTTGGAGCTCTTTCAGATGAAGAAACCGGGGATGGGTTTGTGGGGATCACAGGGTTTAGAATGTGCAGGTCGAGCATTAGTAGGCGGGAGCCTCCTCCTCTCCCACCAGCGCACTTGGGAGGCCCAGAGCTGACATCTGAGGACGACAGAGGTAGGGTCCATACGCACCGCTTGAAGGAGCCAAGGCCAGGGCAGGAAGAATACAAGAGGAGCAGATTTTAAGGGGAGGGTGTGCTGTTTGGCTGTGGAAATGGTCTGCAGCTCTTTGAGACAGGGAGATGCCCTGCTGTGTACCCAAGGATTTAGACAGGGCATCAGGCAGGGGGTTACCCTCCAAGGAGATTTCAAACCCAAAACTGTAATTACAGGCAGAAAGAGGAAAGAGGATTAGTGGGTGCCCTGCTGAGGCTGGTGGTGCAGGTGGCAGCAGGAGCGTGGCCTGGGCATGGGCATTTGTCAGGTCTCTTCACTTGGCCTCTGGACTTGGGTCAGAGCTATGGTGGTCTTCCCTGAGAATGACCAGGACCCCCAGGCACCTTTTTTCCTGCCCTCTATTCTTACCTCTCAGGACCCTCTCATGTCCCCATATCCCTCTTCCTAATGTATGGGCATCCTCTACAAACAGAAGGACACCCTTTCCCAATGGATTTGACTCTGGGCCCTGAGGTGTACACGTGTGAGCCGGCGAAACAGTGTTCTGAAGGATACCAGCCCACTGTCCTTCTACCTGGCCTCAGTAAGCTCCAATCTGTGTGATTTGCACGAGCCCAGGCTAGCCCGGTTTCTACTTTAGCCTGACGACAAGGAGGTTTTAAACTCTTTTACCCACAAAGCTCTACCCTTCCTTTCGTTCCCCTTCTCCCCACCCCCACCCTCCAGGTATAGCACCAGTACGCTCCAGTATTCTAGGCCCTGTCTCAACCGCCCCCCTTTCCTGCACCTGTCAGCTGTCTCGTGGACTGTCTGGCTTGGCTGCCTCCCATCCTATCCTCCCAGGCCAGCCCCACCCAACTTCCACCCTTCAGTCCCTTCTCCCCCCTTCCTGTCTTTTCCTACTGCTGTCTCTACCTGCCCATCCCCGTCGCCGACACACCTGAAGAGCTCCAGCTGCGGAGTGGAGTGTAGGCACAGCTCAGGGTGTTTACCAGACAGCCCGGATAAGGTGTTAAATCCTATCGCTGTCTTCCCAGGGCCAGCTTCCTCAGATGGGCTTCCAAATCCCTAATCTTGGGGTACATCCATGCCCAGCCTGTGTTTGATGGGAGCTTCCCTTTATGATTGAAGCTCAACTCCGCAGGATCTGTCGTTGGGGTTTGGTCTGGGTTCCTAACCGGTGTGTAACGACATGGGGTCCAGCCTCTTCCTCTCTTTGGTCCTTCCTTCCTCCCCTCCTTCCTTTCTTTGGAATCTTAGCGAGTAGAGGTCTGGATGGTCCCCTAAACCCCTTACCACTGTGATCACAAAGCTACCTATCACTGGGAATGTGGGTGCCAGCAAGAGGATCTAGTTTAAAGCGTCTAAAATGGAGGCGGGGATAGGGGAATAGCATCTCCGTTGAGTCCTCTGTTGTACTTCTTCAGACTGGCACAGTGGCCAAAGTGGGGTTTGGTTGGGACTCCAAATGCCCTGGCCAGGAACAGGATGACCGATCCTCAGTGGTGTCTCTGCGTTGGTTTGGGAGGTGACAGTGCCAGTGCTGCCATGCTGCGGTCCACCATGTCCTCCTTAATCTGGCCAAGTCCTTGGGGTAATTAGGAGTTCTCACTCTGCTCCCAGTGAGCAGAAACTCTGAGGCAGCACTGTAAGTCTCTCCTTATCGTGCAACAGAGGGATAAGGTTCTTCTGCGTTCTCAGCCTGCTCTGTTCCTGGAACCGGACTGTAAGAGACTGCCAAGTGTACTTCCCAAGCCTGGAGGTTGGAGAAGGGGAACGCTGGGGACCTCTGGAGATGCCTAGAGACCCCTGAAGTCTCCTGAGCAGTGAAGGGGTGTGCCTGGATCACCTCTGTGCACGTCTGGGAGAGATATCAGTATCATTTCTCTGAAACGACCTAGGCAGAATCTTCTAGCTTCAGCATTTCTCCATGGCCACAGATGGCTTCTTCTATCCCCCCACAACATGCCCCTTTCTCCTTCCCCGGGGCAGCTAGCAGGCTCTTGGGGTTCACATCAGCTCAGTCTTCCTCTCTCTAGGTCTCCTCACCCCACTCCATGGCTCCACCCTCTCAGTCTTGCCTCAGTCATCCCTGTTTCCAGTTTTCCTCTCTGCCCTCTTTTGAGGTTTGTGCCCTGAGAGGAACACAGGGGTCCCCTGAGAGTCGGTTCTGAAGAGACATCCTCCTTCATGCTTTGTCCACAGACAACTTCAAGGTCAAGGAGAGTGACCTGTGGGCCGGGACTCCCTTGGGCTCCCATGGTACTACACTTCCTCATTTTATTTGGACTATGTGTTGTTGAGCAAAGATTAAGAACAGGGGATAGAAGACAAAGAGGGCGCAGGGAAAATCTGAGGGTGATCTTTGCGTTGGTGAGGAGGAGGAGGGAGGTGAAATTAATTCATTAGAAAACCGTGTTTACTGGCTTTGCTTAGGTGCCTCCATTTTAAAAGTCTACGTTTACAATAAGTCGCTAATTAAAATATGAAATTAAGCAACAGCTCTGTTTTTTTTTTCCCTCGTTACACTTTAATTGCATGATTTTTTTGTGATGTAATTTCTGGAAACACCCAGTGTACCTCATAGGACTGATCGTGTGATAAACTAGAAGCACCTGAAACTGGCCCCAGAAAATAAATATATGAATTCAGGGGAACTTGGGATAGGCTGGAAATGACAGAGAACCTCGGAGAGCCGGACCACAGCAATGGCACTTTCTATGTGAGGACATTCATCCTTACCTCTCCCCAGCATCTCAGGGAGGGGGAAGCCAAAATCAAATCCAGACTAGGTGAGGTGTCACTTGGTGTCCTCTGGCCCCAGTTGGATGCCCCGGAAAGCAAAACTACAACGGCGAATCTCCCGGAGTCTGCTCTGACTTTGTCTCAGTCGTCTGGGCTGCCCACATCCAGCCCTGACTCGGAGGGGAATTTCCTATGCCCTCCTCATTCTGAACCAAGCCCAAGAGTAGGCAGGTGACCAGGAATACTGGCTGTCCCTTTCAGAAAAAAATAAGTCTGACCTTGTTCAAGGCCTTGCCCCTGCCCCTGCCCCTGCCCCTGCCCTTGCCTTGCTTGCCCTGTGTTCCAGACTCTGATGAAATCTTAGGTTCCTGCAAGAGGAGGTGGGAAGCCAGAGCCTAAGGTGAGAAGTCAGTGCAGACTTTCCCAATCAGGCCCCCAGCACTCCATCCTCCTCCACCCCAGCACCCCCATCCTCTCCTATCCCTCGCCCCCTTGCCACCTCCTTTGAGATAGGGACCTAACTAGGATCTCCAAAGCACCAAGGACCTGCTGTGAGTGGTGAGTGGTGAGCGGTGAGGGGGATGTATGTGACTGGGAGATCTCAGGCCGGCATCACTGAAGGTGTTGGCCCTTCTCGACGTAGGGCGTGTGGGGCTTTCTTTCTTGACTTACCATGAGTTTCTCGTCAAGGACTCCAGTAACTTCTTCATGCATTTTGCTCCTAGGGAAAAGGCATTTCCCTTTAGGGTGTCTTTTTTAAAATTTTTATTTCGTGCATGTTACTATTTTTGCTGCATGTATGTATGTCTGCATGGGGGGGTGTCAGATCCCCTGAAACTGAAGTTACATAGTTATAGCTATGAGCTACCATGTGGTTGCTGGGAATTGAACACAGGTCCTATGGAAGAGAAACCAGCACTTTTAATCGCTGAGCCATCTCTCCAGACCCCCTGAGGGTGTCTTCGAAGCTGAGTGATAGTGGAGTCGGTGGCCCACGCCTTTGATCCCAGCACGGGAGGCAGAGGCAGATGGATCTCTGGGTTCGAGGCCAGCGAGGTCTACAGAGGGAGTTCCTGAACACCCGGGACTACATAGAGAAACTCTTGTCTTGAAAAACAAACAAACAACCACTGAGGAGGCTCAGTGGTTAACAGCGCTGGCTGCTCTTGCAGAGGACTGAGGTTTGATTCCCAGTTCCCACAAGGCAGCTCACAATGGTCTGTAACTCCAGTCCCGGGGGATCTGTCATCCTCTTCTTAGGCACCAGGTAAGCATGTTGACATAGTCCACATGCCCCACATGTGGTTTCTGCACATACATACATACAGGCAAAAACCTATAAAATGAGATTAATACAATTTATACTTCTGAGTGAATATAATTTTTTAAAATGTTATAGAAAATAATTTTTTAAAAAATAGGCTGGGTATGGCTAAAAATAGTTTAGGGAATTGCCAAGACTCCACTGAGGCACAGCCGTGTGACTCTGGATAAACGACCTGGTACTTTGGGGCCTCAGTTTTCTTATCTGGAAACTGGGGGTAACAGTAACCATAAACTTAGTTGGTTAGGATTCCGTGGGACAACCCATCTGAAACACTTAACGCCGAGCCAGGCCTGCCGCAGCACATTTAAATGTTCACGATTATTATAGTTAATAATGGTTATCCCTGTTGCATTGGGATAAAAGGGCTTTTAATTTTTTATTAAGAAAAGCTATTTTTACATCAATGAGATTATTCCTCTAAACCTGTCTTGTTCAATACAGTTACTCTCTGGTCACACGTGGCTATTTAAATGTAAATTAATTAAAGTTAAATAAAATTAAAAATTTAGTTCCTTAGTCATACTCACTCTATTCCGAGTGCTTGGTAGCCACAAGTCTCTTGGTGTCCAGAGACAGCCGCATCGGTCAGCGCTGGACATTCTGCTAGGCAACCTTCAAAACAATCCCATTCAAAGTTTTTCAACAAATCTAAGGTTTTTGTTTTTTGGTATTTAATTTGTTTGTATGTTATTTTGTTTTGTTTTATTTTATTTTATTTTATTTTATTTTATTTTATTTTATTTTATTTTATTTTATTTTATTTTATTGAGACAGGGTTTTCTTTGTGTAGCCCTGGCTGTCCTGGAATTCACTCTGAGAAGATTGGCCTACAGCTGTAGTACTCCATCACGTGACTGAAGCACAGTCTCCTTATTGGTTTGAGCTCTTTCCCCTCCTCTCCCTTCTCTGGAGTCACCTCTTCCTAGCACTTACCCTGTGTTGTTCTCTGATTGGTGCAAGATAGTGAGGGATTCTGGGTAGAACAGGCAGCCTGCTGATTGACTTCCAAGTAGGAGGCGCCTGGACAAGAGTCCAAGCACTCTCCTCGGAGTCCCGTGCTTCCACCTGACTGGCGTGTCCACTCTTTCACCTCACAGGGTGAGAGGCAAGCGAGACAGGAAGGGTTTGCTGGAGCTAGTGAAAATGAACAGTAGGTTGGGGATTTAGCTCAGTGGTAGAGCGCTTGCCTAGGAAGCGCAAGGCCCTGGGTTCGGTCCCCAGCTCCGGAAAAAAAAAAAAAATGAACAGTAATGTCTCACCCTTCACTGACCAGAAGCTCCAAGATACAACATAGAGCCCAGAATAAGGAGTGGCAGCCTGTCTCCTTTCTCCCTTCCCTCTCTCTTCCCCTACCCGTCCCCCAAGGTTTTCACCTTCCAAATAGTGCCTGTGTGTGTGTGTTTATATGTTGTGCACATATGTGTGTGCACATGTGTTCATGTGTGCATATGTGTGTGTGGAGACTAGACTGTGTCTTTCTCTTTTGCTTTCGACTTAATTTTTGAGATGGAGGTCTTTCACTGAATCAAGAATCCACAGATTCGCTAGACTGGGTGACCAGTAAGCCCCAAGGTCTGTGTCTGCTCTCTCTCACCCCCTACCTCATCCCCATCCCCATCCCTACTCCCACCCCAGAACTGGGGTGGCACACATGCTAGGTCTGAACTCCGGTCGCCATGCTCACAGAGCAAGATGATTGAAGCATCATCTCCCTGATCCTGAAGCAGTCTCTCTTGGTGGGAAATGCCACCTAGTAAAAATTTGGGGACTCCCGGAGGGCATGGAATGAAGGTGTGGTGAGCTCCCAGGGTAGGGGTACCAGGGCTTCAAGTTGGGGTCCACTCCAGAAAGGCCTGTGACTGTCCTTTGACTGGGTTGGCTGAGTAAGCCTTTGGGTCGTGGCCCCGCTTGTGTGAGCTCAGGGTGAAGGGCCGTGGGCAGGGCCGGCAGGGCAAGCATTCCCCGGGCAGCTGGCAAGACGGATAGGGAGAGCCAAAAACGGACCTGCTGATGTGGTCCTTTCTGCTCGCAGCGGATCATAAAATATGGCTCAGATTTTCATTACGGGCTCTATCGATTATCTTCTGGGATGGATGAATTATAGAGAACATTAAATTTTTTTAAAAAGGCAAGTGAGAGGAAATATCTGAATGAGTTTGGGTGGTCGATCGC
Source organism: Rattus norvegicus (assembly GCF_021556685.1). Classification (NCBI taxonomy): domain Eukaryota; kingdom Metazoa; phylum Chordata; class Mammalia; order Rodentia; family Muridae; genus Rattus; species Rattus norvegicus. The sequence continues at coordinate 165,349,992 of NC_141538.1, forward strand.
AGAAAGGCTGAGCCACCAAACCTGGTCTTCAACCAGGGCGAGAACGAAACCTTTCAGGGCAGACAGCGTGTGTCTCTAGCTTGGCTTGCAGGACTCCTTGGGTATGGTTTTTCAGAGGGGAAGATCTGTGCTCTTCCAATCTCCCCTTACCTGTGCCCTGCCCTTTCCGGGGATCTGCCCAGGTTCCAAGAAGGTCAAAACTCAGGTTCTCCGTGGAACTCCAACTTGGAAGAAGGGTTTTTCTCAGGTTGTACGGCTCCGTTGCTAGGAGTCAGGTAGCCCACACTGTTATTCCCTCTCCAGGGATCTCCTGATTCTGAGATGCTAACTGGGCACAGAGAGAGGGAGTTCAGCAGGTAGCATTGGTCTTGTGGAGTGAGTGGGTCCTGGCACGCTCTCCTGTGGGATGTAGCCCTGTCTGCCAGCCCATCTTCCCCTGCTCCTTCTGCTTGCAGTCACTGGCACAGAGGGGTCCTTTATTTGCTCGTCTGGGAAAACAATCCTGGACCACTCCATATCTATCCAAGTCAGGTTGGAGAGAGCCTCTCTCCCTGGCTTGCCCTCACCTCAGCCCATTCCAGTCCAACTTCCGTCCGTGTGTGACCTTGGGTGTGTCCCAGCCCTTCTTTTGACTCTTTCTTTCTCAACTCTCCAGTTGAGATGAACGTCTACCTCATTGGACCCTTGGGGTGACCGTATATGATGGTGTTTACAACCCCAAGCACACAGGGCAGAGTCGTGCGAGCGACGATTATGTTCTCCCTCCGTTGAGGCAGCGCCTAGGGGCGCTCTCGCCTGCCCACCCCCCTCTCTTTGTGACCTATCACCTATTTCATGAGCTCAGTCCTTTCCTTGGAGTGTCACCCACAGTAAATGATTAAGTCCTCACGCCTCGATTCATGAGTAACTCTTCGTATCTCCATTTTAGGATGGAGAAACTGAGACACAGAAGAGTCAAAGGAAAAGTTTTCCAGGGCCGTACACCGCAGGAGTATTGGGGCTTGGATTCGTACCTGGGCAACCTGATTCCGAAGCTTATGCCCTGAGCCCCTGTGGCCTGTTGCCCAGTGACCTGGCACAGTGGCATATAAAATTGTGTGTGTGTGTGTGTGTGTGTGTGTGTGTGTGTGTGTGTGTGTGTGTGTGTGTGTGTTCAAGTGCATGCGCAGACAGCCCTGCCTTTAACACGTTGTCTGGTTGGCTTTACTTCCTGACTCTCCACACTGTGTCTGGTCACCTCAGTTTGTCAGCAACTCCCGCCTTTCCTAAGGCCACGTTCTGGAAGGAGCAGATTTCTCCACACCCCCACCTGGTCCACCTCACCCAAGCTTCACCTAGGCCTCTGCGAAAGGTGGTGGTTTCCATGGATATCCGTCTCCCTCTGGTGACACACCCTTTTCTGTGTAACTCTGTTCCCCAGAGTTGATTGTTTTTGGCACAGTACTCCGTAAATTCATCCAACAATTAAAAGGGGGAGGGCGAGACAAGAAGGAGACAGTAACCATGGGGGTGAGTGATCTGTAGGCAAAGGCTCAGTGATGTGTGGGCCCCATCCCTTTTCCCTCTTCACAGCAGGGTAGGGCATAAACTTAGGAAGCCCCTGGAAGGGGCTGGCTGGGAGTTAGGCTCTGGCAGTTCTGGTTCCTTCTATTTGAACTGTGTTCTAGTCTCCTGTGTCTCACCTCCTTACATCTACAAGGGCCCTTCTCAGAGTCAACGCAGGCAGCTCCAGAGGTCATGTGAAGCCTCGAGATGCCAGTTTGGAGTGATTTGAATATTTACTGCCCTTGTTTTGGTTAAGCGTATACGTTTGCTCGGAGTGTGTACCATCAAATACCGGCCGTGCTGGGCGTACCCGTCGTAGGCTGTGTGAGGTCACGGAGGAAAAATGCAGTGTGGAGAACGCGTTCATGCCGCAACACATCACGGAGGATTTTTGTATTTAAGATGTGGATTTTTTATTGTGTTTTTTTTTTCTTCTTTTCCATACAACCCTGAAGTTGGGCAATGTGCATGTCTGTGTTTTTGTTTTCACTCTGGGTGGCTTATGAAATCTGTTCATTAGCACCCTGTCCCCTCCCCACACCGGCAGATCCTCTACCGTCTCTCCTGGCTCGCGTAGATCTCTCCCCGCCATCTCTGTGTCTTCTCTCCTTTGAAGACATGATGGGTGCCTCCCTCCCTGTGGTGTACACACTCGCCTAAGATAAAAACCAAGGGCACACTAGGCGTCTTCCCCAAGCCCACACCCTGAGGCAGGTGTTCATTATGGTGGGAGAATTTCTACCTCTCTCAGAGGAGAAAGATCCTCAGTGGTCCCCTCTCTGGGAAGAAGCAGAAGCTGTCCCATTCTCACAGGACCTCTTGAAGTGGCATGGTCCTTTGGTCATCAGACACAGCAATGGGCAGGTCTGCAGCCGAGAGCCCATTTACCAGGCAGATCCAGGTGCCCCTCTTGCTGGTCTGGTGTGCTTCCGTAGGTCTGCCCTTCCTTCCCCTATTAAACCTGCCCGGTACACTTGAGCACAGACATTGCCTTTGGCTGCAAGGCCCTGGTGTATTGCTGGAGGCCTGTTTCCAGGCAGGGAGAGGTGAGAATTAAGAGTGGGAGCAGACCCTGGACAAGAATGAGTGCTGAGGTCATGGGGAGGAACCAGAGAGAACTTTTGGTGGGTCACCAACCCTGCCTTGGCTTCCATACCTGTGAACCATGTGACCTTTGACTGGTCACCTCATATCTCTGTGCTTACTCTCCTTAATCTATCCGTGGGGCCCATACTGTTCCTGCCTTTGTGTTGTAAAGATTCATCTCGATCATGTGCGTAGAACACTTGATACCGTGCTTGTCGAATTAATCTAGTTAGCTAATACCGTCCGTCCTCATGTGAGCTGATTGGCAGAGGGCGAAAAAAAAAAAAACAACAACAAAAAAAACAACCCACTCACCCACTATGCCTTCTCCTCCCCTGGCACATAGTAGGTGCTCAGTCCTTTCTGAGATAAGTTGGGAAAGGCTCCAGTAAGCAGAAGTCCCTTCGAACCTGCACACTGGGAACGAAACGGATTCGTGGCGGAGGAGAGAGACCAGCAGGCAGGTTTGGGGTCAGGAGTCTGGAGCGTGAAAGTGGCCAGTCGAACCTTCTGCTGGGGGAAGGGAGAAGCTGCACCAGGCTCATCTGATTGTGACATGAAATCAGGGACTAGTTCAGCTCCCCCAACACTCACGCCGCCCACCGTGGGCCAGCTGCTGTGCTAAGTGCTGGAGACGCAAAGATAATTAAGACCTGGGCTTTGCCCTTGAGGAGTTAAGAATCCGGTAGTGAAGACAGGCTTGTGAACAAATTACTCCAGTTCTGTACGGAGTTTAATTCCATGAGAACAGATACGTGGAGAACAGAGCACAGGGGGCGTACGTGAGTCCTCTTGGGAGAAAACCTGGAAGGTTCTTGATGAGGTTTAAAAGAAGAGGGTAGTTACGATCTGGGGGCTTTCTGGAGCTTCATTTGTTTTTCCTACTGACTTGAGCCTGTTGGGTGGGAGGGGAGATGGCTCCTGCCATTTTCTTCCTTGTCCTTCCAGATCTGTGAGGAACCCAAGCCTTAAGGCTACAGCCTGCCTCCGGGGAGGCCATCAGAACCCCGGCCTCAGAACCCCGTTTGGGATCTCCATGTCAGGGTTGACTGTCAGTGTTTGGCTTCTTACCTCTTTACCTGGGCGTCTGCTTAGAGATTCATTAAGCTCTGTACCTACTGACCGACACTGGCGCCTCAGCCCTGGGGCCTGTTGGTGTGGGAGGGCCACGGTGCTTGGAGGGCATTGGGGCCCATGCCTTGGTTTGGTAAATGGGTCAGGCCACTTGCTTGGGGAGTCTTGGAACAAGGCAGCAATGGTAGGGGAAAATGGAAGAGGAGGTGGGCCTGATCATACCCTCTCCACGGGGGTCTGGGGTATCCTTTTCCCACCTAACTGGAACCCTTCTTGTCCAGAACATGAGACTCTTAGACAGCTCTGACATGTGGTTCAACTCCTGTGTGAGAGGTGGGTGCTTCTCCTGACCTGGGCCTGGGCAAGTGTGAATGTCCCAGTGTGTGAGACTAGAAGGGGTGTGTGTTAGCTCCGGTGTTAGATGCTGATGTTGGGGTACAGACTCCCCACAGGAAGGTGGGTCTAGGACTCAATCTGTCTAAGATCCAAGGTACCCTTTCCTCTGGCCCACAGCATATTTTTTTTTTTTTTGGTCAGATTCAAAAGCTGCCTAGGTTGCCTGTTCTAGACTGACAGGCAAGGGAGTTTCAGAACTCAAAGGAGTAAGTCTCTCAGTGGCCCTGAAGTTCCCATTAAAGTGTTTTTTCCTCTTTTTTAAAGAAAAAAAAATATTCCCAAACTGGAAAACAAAGGAAACTCACTTCCCCCAAATCACACGAAACTCACATTAGGGGCCTGGCAGGAATCCACGGGAGTCAGGAAACACACTGTTAACCCTGTGTGATGCCGAAGGGTGGGAGGGGAGCCAACCGACCCAGCCCCAGCTTGCTGTCACCTTACAGCCCAGTCTTCCCCCAGGGAGTCCTGAAACCTTGTCTCAGCAGAGAGGAGGGTCCGGTGCTGAAGCTGGCCTTCAAAGAGACAGCCTCTTTCCACTCACCCAGCCTTGGGAGTCAGGAGAGGAGGGGGCTCACATACCCTGGGGGAGAGCCCCCTGAGAACTTTGATGGCTGGGGCAAGTTAGAAAACTAACCAGGTTGCTGCCCGCTCCATGACAGACCGTGCAGTCAAGGATAAGACACTCAAGGAACACACAGACACTGTGTATGGGATGTCGGGGAACACGCGGACACTGTGTATGGGATGTCGGGGAACACGCGGACACTGTGTATGGGATGTCGGGGAACACGCGGACATAGGATGTTACTAGCCCGTAGGAAGGGAGATGGAGGGCCCGAATTTCAACTTCAGTTCTAGACGCAGGATGGGTCTGAGAGTGGATAAGGAGAATGCCCTCGGGGCTCGGGGCCCACATCCTTACGTGCACAAAGCCGGACTGCACGCTCGAGAAGTTGTGTACTTGTTGGTATGCTTGTATTTGCACGCGCTTGGGCTCTTTCTTTTTTCCTAAAAAGGCTGAAAATATTTACAGGTTTCAAGCCGAAATGCAAACAGGAAAAGCCCTTTAGAAAGTGAGCGAAGTGGATATTCAAAACAGGAATCACCATGGAAACGCCACAATATTTGCTTAAATTGACACAAAGGTTGGCGGTGGTGGGGCTCCCGACTTTCTGTAGGCCACTGTTTTTGGCCCAGCACCTATCACAAAGGAGTTTCTTGGGCAGCCTCTTTTGAGGGTGTGCTCACGCCCTCTTTCCTGTCTGTGACACAAAATAGCACCTTAGTAGAGCAGAGAGGGAAACGGAGAAGAGATCAAATTCACCATCCTGGGGGTGGGGGTGGGGGGCAGACCCACCTGTAAAACCTGCCAATTCTTTAGATTTCCATGAGGCTGCTTGTGGAGGGTCCTAGGGGCAGCCGGGAGCCCACCAAGCGGGGGTGGGAACCCAACGCTGGTTGTTTCTGTTGCATGGGTCTGATCCGATGCCACTTTTGACCCGATCCGTTCCCGGGGTGACCTTTAACCCCAGGTGCCCAGCCTTGGGTGTGATCCTTCTGTTGTTACCCAAGGGTGGCATCTGATTAGCCTAGTATGGTCTCTCCCTGCTTGATTCTTTTATTAGGTACGACACCTCATAGCGAGTGGCTAATAATTGTGCAAAGGGCACACTGGCTGTAGAGTCAGGCATGGCACGCACCGGGGCAGTGCCATCTGCTGATTGGCAAGGCGGGCCCAAGAATCTCCTGTTTCACTGGCTGGGTACTACACAGGGTGTTGGGACTTTCCCATTGTCCTCTTGGGTAGTAGTTTGGTGGGACCCAGCTGTATCCCAATCATCTTTAAAATGTTTTAATTGTATGTATTGTTTTGTGTGTATTTTGTGAGTACACATGCACACATGTACACACACACACACACACACCCCTGTACACGTAGGCCATGGTGCAAGTGTGGAGGTCTAAAGGACAGCTTGTGAGAATAGATTCTGCCATGTGCGTCCCAGGGATTGAACACAGTCATCAGATTGGTCCGCAAGTGCCTTTATCAGCCAAACCATCTTGCCAGTCCAGAAACCTAATCTGTTAACCTTTCTCCTCTCTGGCAGGCACACAGACCTTGCTGACGGAAGGCAGACCCTCTCCATCCTGACTGCCTGAGCCACCCACTCCTCCTTCTCCGGGGGGGGGGGACCCTGCAGCTCCCCAGTGGTGTGCATTGGAATGGACTTTGGACCTTGGCCTCTTGGGATGCAAAGGTACTGCTCCTGGTTCCCAAGGTGCTCCGGGAAGTGTGGGTTGGCCAGTTGGAGGATTGCCACTCCAGCCCTTACCCTTACCTCTCTCGCTGGACTGTGTGCCCCAGTAGCTCATATGCCATAGACGGGGAAAGGGTCACATGAACACCTACATTCTAGCCCTGGCTTTGCCATCAAACTTGTTTCTTGCCCCGCTCTGGACCTTGGCTTCTTCACCCATGAAACAGAGAGGTTGAAATAGAGAGGTTGGTACAATTGACCTTGAAGAGTCCTTCCAATGATCCCAGCGCTATACACGGTGGGCAGATACCTCAGGCGATGCCCTTACCCCATCTGATGCTACCCCAAGATCAAAGGGTTGGGTCATTCTGAATTTCACCGCGGGGACAGCAGGTGTGCACACCGGCTGGCATGCACACAGGCAGACTCTCGGGCTGCTCTGCCCTGAGTTTGTTTGTGGAAGGAGCTGGGGTGGGAATGACCTGTCCAGGGTTATCTCCAGCCCAGGCTAGACCTTCCTTAGTGGACAAGATGTGACTACCTTTGCTCAGGGCATGAAAGTAGCCTTTTGCCTATGGCAAATCACTTTAGCCAGCCACAGAGAGTGTCTGTAAATCGTGCTCTCAGATATTTGCCTGTGATTATCTTGGGGCATATTGGCCATTGGCAGTGTTCTGGAGAGAACCAGCCCAGGGAACATGTGTCCACACAACTGATGGACTCACGTGATCTTAAAATGGAACCTGGAGTAGAGAAAATTAAGATTGACTATCTAGGAGAGCATTGCTGGAGACCACTCATCCTGTGCCTAGCAAACTAGAGACGGCCTCCCTGGCATCTCCATTTGTATTCTCCTACTCCATAGGCATCTGGAAAGGAGGGTCCTTCCTTTCCTTCTGCAGTCTGGCTCTGTAACTCACGCTTGTTTGTTTGTTTGCTTGTTTTTGTTTTGTCTTTTGAGGCAGGGTTTCTCTGTGCAGTCCTGGCTCTCCTGGAACTCACTCTGTAGACCAGGATGGCCTTGAACTCACAGAGATCTGCCTGCCTCTGCTGGGATTAAAGGTGTGTGCCACCACAGCTGGGTGTGGGAAGAGTTTGGAGAGGTGAGCACCCTGGTGTTCACTGAGGGCTTTCCAAGGTCTTCAGAGCAGCGAGCCCTACTACACTTCAGGCTGGGGTTCCTTGGGAAACAGCAGAAATCCTGAACATAGCCCAGGAACTTGCAGATCAGATGCAAATGTAGCCTTTGGTGGCCAAAGTGTCCGAGGCTCTTCTTCATGGCATCTAGTGTGACCGTGCCCCAGAAACCTGTCCATCTGTACTCAAGGTGTGTTAGCGCTGTCCTCCTGCCCCCCCCCCCCAGTAGCATCAAGGCTGCTTAGACTATTGCCTGAGAAAGGCTGTGTGTGGACAGTTTGCTGCTCCAAAGTCTTCTTTGGGTCCGGTGCTAGCTGGCATCTTGATTTTTTTTTAATTAAAAAAAATATTTATTTTCTTTTATATGTGTGCCTGCCTGTATGTCTGTACACTGTGTGTGTGTGTGTGTGTGTGTGTGTGTGTGTGTGTGTGTGTGTGTGTGTGTGTGCGCGCGCGCGCGCGCCTGGTGTCCTCTGAAGTCAGAGAGGGCGTCAGACCCCCTGAGACTGGAGTTACAGATGGTTGTGAACTGCCGCGCATGGGGGGCTTGGAATCAAACCCTTGTCCTCTGCAAGAGCAGCAAGTGCTCTTAGCGTCTGAGCCACCCTTCCAGCCTGGCATGTGGCCCCCATTGCCCTCCTGCGATCTTCTGGCCTGACTCTGCTTCCTGGGAGGATTAGAATATTGGGAAGGCAAGAACCTTGCATGCCCCACCCCAAGGCTTTCTGGTGCCCAGCCACTAGCAGGCTACTCAGGTACCTGTGAAGCTCCTTTATGGGGCCGATGAGCGACTACACCTTTCTTCGAGATGCGTTTTTTGTTTTCTTCTTTCTCTGCGCAAAACATGCCCATTAATTTTTCCCTTTCCGAAGTTTCCACTCACTGTTGGCTCCCAGGGGCCATGCCCGCTGGGATTAGCAACCCGGCAGAGTGGATGGGCCCAAGAGGTCCAGCGGGACTCCTGCATCCTGGCATCGGCTGACTCCAACTTTGGTAATGAAGCTCGGGGCTCTCCAAAGACTCGGAGAGGGAATGACAAGGCCCAGTCTCTTGCTCACTGACTCAATCCCTCTCAGTGGACTTGGCCAGGGACTGGGGTCCTCTATGGCAGGGTGTGGACCAGGGGAAACGTCTGCACTGCAGGTTCTGAGGTCCACAGACCCCACTGTGGCTCAGGCTCAGGTCTTGATCTCCCCCATTTCTGAAGGTTTTGCAGAAGATCCGGTTGTATTCAGTATCCAGAGAAGGCAGTGTAGTGTCTTCAGTTCACCCACCAGCGGATGGCGTGAGGGAGAAGTCCCTGCCATCATAGATTCCTGACAGAAGAGGTGGTGACAACCACACTCAGAAAAAACAAAGGTAGACTTTGGGCCAAACGGAAGTAGGATGAGGTGATGAGAGCCAGGACATGGTGGGGCGGGATGCTCAGAGCCAGACTCTGAGGAGTTGGCAGCAGAGATTAAAGATGTGAAGTGGACAGCAACCTGAAGATGAGGCAGGAGACTGCTGCAGAGAGAGACCAGAGATGATTTAAAGGCCCTCGGCTGGGAGAAACTAACTCCATCAGTGACCGGATCATGTGGCCGGGGGTGGCTGGGGAGGGCCGGGATCTGCAGCACTCTGTGTGCCAGGGGACAGGTGGAGGGATGCCTCTGGGGAAATAAAGTAATCTGACTTGCTTTAAAAGACAGCTGAAGGTGTCTTGGGGACAGTGCATCACAGGAGCAGCAGTTGAAGACACCAGGAGTCAGGGGAGCAGTGGCTGCAGCCACCGGAGCAGGAGGAGGATGGGCTGGGATGAGAAGGTGTGGAGGCTGAGAAGGGAGCGGAGCCCCTGTGCGCTCCAGGGAAGAGCTAGCATGACTTAGCCAGTGTCCTGAACGGGGTGAGCAAGAAAGGTCCCCTGGATGCCTGGAAGGCGCTGAGCTCCCCTTGTGTCCGTGTCTCCTCCGTCTCTCGGATCTCGTGGGGTTCCTCTCGTGTACATTAGGAGGGAATTGCGGTCTGGCTGCTAGGAATTCTGCTGTCACCGTCCGTTTGCTCTAAGGCTGCACACAGCGTAGCTGATTCGGACCTTTCCGCCATGTGCAGGGCTTGACCGTCCTTCTGGCTTCCTTCCCTGTGGCTTTAAATGTGTCACCAGAGCTGAGCTTCTGCCCTTTTCCTGGCCACACAGCTCCTCAGATGAGTGTCTCTAAGGGCTGATAGATGTTGGCTAATACTGACACGTACATGGGGCCAGCTTAACCTCGGCCCAGCTCGACGGAGGAGATCCTAACCCTCTTTCCACATAAAAAATAGGCACTGTTAAAGGCATGCCGGGAGACTTGAACCCAGGCCCTCTCCCAGTGTCTGAGGCCTCTGACACAGACTTTCCTTCCCTGTATCCTGGCATTACCTGTATGGTTTAGATTGGCTATGCTTCTTCTGGCTGTGATACTGTAATGACATCCTTGACATCTTCCATGCAGCCCAGGAGCAAGCCAGAGGTCTGGCTGGGCCAGTGGAAAGCTGCCGTCGTCGCGGCCACTGGGCCCCACAAGTGCTTACTGGTGCTGGCAGCATCTCCCCAGCCCTATGAACCGGCTCAGCCCTCCAGGAAAGCTCAGGAGACTTGACCTCCAGGGGGAGTGACAGGAAGGCAGGCTGGTGACATCTTGCAGGGGGCATAGGAGGGTGTCCCAAGTGGGAAGCAATATGTGGCACAGCAGCTCAACCTTTCAGGAAGCTCTGGAGACCTGACCTCCAGGGAGAGCGTGGGACTGAGCAGAAGGGGAGGTTGATGCTGTAGGGGCTGGTGGGGATATCCCAGGCCCGCAGAGAGTGCTTCTGTCTGACTCCGAGAGGGGGTGGGTGTCAGCTGGTTGTCCTGGGTGTGTCTGCTTGCCTTAGGGGAGGGTGGATCTGGGTGGAGAAGCTTTCGTCTTTGCCTGAGTGGGAGGTTTCTCTGCTCTCTGCCTCCCTGGTCTGTACAAGATCCATGACCTTCACTTCTAACTGGACTGGACAGTTTTAATGGCATCCTCCGGGGCTTTGATCTGGCGAGAGGCTGGCAGCTCTGGAGCGCACAGCTGCAGTGCAGGATGCAGAAGGGTGGGGTTGGCAGAAGGAGGTACCTGGGAGGGGAAGTAGGGTAGTGTGTGTCTCCACTACCCCTGGGAGAGGTGGTGCTCTGAGGAACCCCCTTAGGAAGAGTGGGTGTGCGACTAAGAGATGGTTCAAAAGAGTGACTGGGCTTTGCATTTCCGTCCTGGATAAGAAAGCTCTCTTACCCACGGGAATGCTCTTATGATGCCGGTACCCACTGCCAGTCCTTTTCCTCAGTTTCCCCTGTGCCCCTGCCTTCCCCTGGAGAAGGCCTGAGTCCCAGTTAGTACCGGGCCAAGGGAAAACATGGAAGGCTGGCAGTGTCTGCCCTGTTTAGAAATACCCTGGAGATATTCATGTCTCCAGACATGGGGGCTTCACCGGACAGACGGCAGGATTGTCTCTCCTTCCCCTGCGTGGGTCCCGGGGATTGAACCCCAGACACTAGGCTCACCTTGACCTGCTGAGTTATCTTGTTAGACCCATTTTATGTCTTTTTGTTGCTGTTTGCTTGTTTTTGTTTTTCAAGACAGGGTTTCTCTGTGTCGCTTTTTGGCTATCCCAGAATTCCCTCTGTAGGCCAGACTGACCTTCAGCTCACAGGCGATCCTCCTACCTCTGCCTCCCAGGTGCTGGGATTACAAGCGTGCACCCCCGGTGCCCAGCTGTGTTTTGCCTTTTTGAGATTAAGCTCTCACGACACAGCCCAGGCTGACCTCCAACTTGAGATCTTCCCGCCTCGGTTTTCCATGCACTGAGATCACAGACGTGTACGACATGCCTGGCCCCTTGTCTTATCTAATTCTAGAATCTACAGAGTTATATATCCCTGGGCGCAGGCGAAACTCTCTAGGGATGGAGGTGGGAGGACCAAGTCGAGGCTCCAACGGGACACTTGCAGCCCATCTCCCAGGTCCTCCGACATCTGCTCTCATGTAGTTCACTCCCTGTTTGCTCCAGATCTAGTAGAGGTCCTCACCCAGCATTCTCTTCAGTTTTGTTCCTTGGCCTCCCTCAGAAATGGGAGTCTCCTCTGACCCCGTACCTTGCAACTTAGGGTTGGGTGAGAGGAGGGAAATATATTTACATATGACTTTCTCCTCCAGAAATGCTAAATCGGGTTGGGGGGAAGCAATTAAAAGCAACTTTTTTTCCCCTTAGTAATCTATGTTATGAGCCAGTAATGAAGTTTCCGGCCGTTGTGACTCAATATTTCAGCTTCACCGATTCAAGTCAAAACAATCCAAGCCTGGGAGTTTGCTAGCAGCTGAGCCGGGGCCCTGGCAGCAGCTGTGAGTCCTGATGTTGCCTCTCGTCACTAGTGGCCCACCATGCACTGCTCACTGGGCAGAGAGGAGCGGTCCCAGCTGGGAAGGGGGCCAGTCCTCCAGGGCATCTGTCAGAAGCCCAGGAGTTCACGTGAGCAGAATATACCTAGGAGCAGGAGGTAACAGCTCCAGTGTGGGGGCGGGACCCAAGAAAGGGGGCGATCAGAGGAAGTGGATGCTACAGGGGACCACAGGATGGGCCGGCGCTCAGTCCTGACCTCTGACCTTTGCTCACCCTTCTCCTATTTTCAACCATTCATCCAACCGTATTGAACAGCAAACAGTTCGGACCCCTCATTTAAGGACGTGAACAGAAAGGGTCAAGAATCCGTGTCGTCTTGGAACTTTTCATAAGGTGGAGAGAAGCAAAGGGAACACTAGAAGAAGGGGTGGGGGAGGCAGGAAGTATGTCACTTTAGGTGTGGCTTCTGGAGAAAGGGGTCGCTGAGATGGAGCCAACGAGGAGGTGAGGTAGCCATTCACACTGATTGCTATCTGGGGAAGAGCGGCTCCATCAGAGGGAATAGGAACTCTGAGATCCTAGAGGCAAGAGCTTGACCCCACTCTGCTCCTAGTACAGGTTTTGTGCTGTACTGAGAATTCTGTTTCATTCTTGGTTTTTCCCAAGCGAAATCAAGAGTCTTTGAAGAGTTCTGAGGGACATGATCTGATTAGGTGAAGGTCCTTTATTAAGACGAAAGCCTCAACTGCCAGACTCCTCCTCGTATGGTCCCCTGGGTGATGAGTCCCGCTTTCATCAGGGAGCAGACACAGGTGTCTTTCTGCAACCCTCCCCCCCAATCTCCAGCCTCAGTCTCCTCCCAGAAGCAGGTTCACAAACAGGCTCTTGTCACTTTAAGTAGCCCCCCAACCAGCTTCCCTGGCCTGCTTTATCTGGAGCCCAAGTGCATGTTGTTCTAGGACCGATCAGCTTTAGCTAATTAATAATCTGACAGGGGACACCCAGGGGATTAGCTGCTGAGCTGAGCTCTACCAAGCCTCGGCAAATGAGCCCTGTGCTCCTCGGGGACATGGAGGTGACTTTGAGGGTTACGGGCAGAGGGGACCCACCATAGGTGAATGGTGGCATGGGGCAGTGTAGGAAGGGCTGGGGACAGTTAGGTTAAGAGTCTCTTGAAGGGAGTCCACTGTCCCAAGATTGGCAGAGATGGGGGCTGGGGATTTAGCTCAGTGGTAGAGCGCTTACCTAGGAAGCGCAAGGCCCTGGGTTCGGTCCCCAGCTCCGAAAAAATGAACCAAAAAAAAAAAAAAAAAGATTGGCAGAGATGGGTAGACACGTCCACCTCCCTTTGTCATCTTGTCACGGACCAGAAGTCATCGCCACCTGTAGGATGTCCCTGCCAGAGTTAGCCAATTAAGATACAGGACTGCTAGTGAAATTTGAAGTTAGGGTAAATAGCAAATCATTCTTGGAAGTGAGTGTATTCCAGGTGATATTTGGGATATACTTATACTAAAAGAGTGTTCATTGTGTGACTTTTATGTTTCCCTGTGCATCCTGTCTTTCCTCTGACGTCATTCTGTCCTGGAGAAGACTGGAAGCTTTGAGGCTCCCCTTCAAGGGAAGCCTGGGGTTTCATCAGAAAGAGAGGACACTCCTTAGGGATCTGAGGACCGGAAGGGGGCTGGAGTCACTGTGACTTCCACTGCCTTTGTCCAGGGGGAGGACAGTGGGAGCAAAGGGCTGCCACTTGGTGGAATTTCTCATCCTGTATTTGGGTCCAGGTGATCCTTGGATGTATGGACAGTAAGTCCCATTGGGGGCCTCTTAACCCCTGGGCAGGAAGCAATGTTCCGTGGTCACTTCTCCCCAGAGAGACTATTACCTAGAAGCAGGCTTCAGGCCTCTCTTGAGGGTAGGTGTGCCTGAGGTCCCTGGGGATAATTTGTATTGGATACTGAGGGTTCTGTTCTGAGCCCAAAAGGGGTGGGCAACAGGGCTAAGGGGGATGGGGCTAGACAAAGGTAGTACCAGAAGCCTGCTATGTAGGGACTACCTCCATATAGCCAGGCCTCTGAGCACTAAACAGAAATACCCATATTCAGACCTCTGGACACCCACTTCTCTGAGACCTCGGAGTAGCCCTGTAACCAGCTTCAGAAAGGGCAGGCCATCCAGAGAGCTAGGCTGCCTAGAATGTCATTCTGGGTGCCAGAATTGGAAAATCTTTATTGGAAAACTCGATGGGACCTAACTGCTCCCTCTCGTGACCTCTGTCACCCTGGCTCTGTTCCCCGTGGTCAGGGAGCTCAGTGTAGTCAAAAGGGCTCGCCGCCAGCTGGTGGAAGTCCAGCTTCCAGCAGCCAAGGGGCCTGATGCCAGGAGGGCAGTGCCCGAGGTGGGAGTTCTCTGGGCTGGGCTCTTTCTGCAGGAGTTATCATCATCCTCACCCTCGAAGGGTTCCTCTCCCAGGCCCCCTGGGCAGCCTCCTCCCAGCTTTTCCCGGCATCACTAGCTTCGGGAGTCTTGCGGTGGGAGCAGAAGGGGTTGGGGGGGTGCCGAGCTGGTGGGAACCGCTTCCGCTTCCTGAGCTCTCAGCCTCTTCCCCAGCGTGCCCAGCGGTTTGGCCCGGGTTCTTGAGCCGTCTGCTGCCCGTGCTGCCTCTGACCGACATCGTTAGCATGGGTATTTATATTTCATTAACGACATTAAGCCCAAATGGCATTAAAAGCAAAGCTGGTGATAAATAGCTTATTAATAAACAGGGAGTGCTCTGTGCTGCCTGGCCTCTCCCAGCCCCAGTGTTAACCCTTGCTGCCCTAGATAAATAGGCTTCACCCCAAAGATCATCCTCCGAAAGACGGGACCAAGAAGGTCCCGTCACGTGACCAGGAAGGTCCCATCACGTGACCGTCTTCCATCTGGTTCCGGTCAGGTCCATGTGTCTTGGAGCGCATGGGGCCAGCTCTAGGTCACTGGGGCTCACACAGACTGGTCAAGCCCCTCACAGTTTCTAATCAAATCTCCCCTGCCCTACTGCTCACTCATTTTGATTCCAGGGATAAAGAATTCAGAAAATGTAGCTTTCTAGGCCGCTCACCAGTCTCCCCTCCTTTCCTGGAAGCCCAATCCGAAAGAGGGTCTTCTATACTGCCTTTAGAGCCGTGACGCCTTTAGAGCCGTGATGCCTGTGAAAAAAAGAAGCAGCCCAGACATGTAAGCCCAACTAGCGTAGTCTGCATGCTGTGAGCGAGTGTGGTAGCCCCAGTCATGTCTGAGGCGTCCCACTCGGCTCCATTTTACAGAGACAAAAAAAGTCACATGTTGCCAATCAGGGGCGGCTCGGTTTCCTGCATGAAGCTCTGGGTCCTGTTCCCAAGCAGCATGGAAACCAGTGTGTGGTGCATAGCTATAAGTCCCAGCACTCGAGAGGTAGAAGAAGGTAGATCTCAAGTTCAGTGCCACCCTCGGCTACATAGCAAGTTCCAGGCCCCCCTGGGCTACTCAAAACTATCTCAAGATGATGGCAAACTAGAAAGGTAAACCCGATGCCCAGGATAGCAAGCTGGCTTCAGCAGCCGGGGCTTGTAGCACACAGCCGCTCACCCCCAACCCAACCTCCCTCAACTCTCCCAGAGACACGATTTGTCATGGAGGGGGCCATCCCTGGCTCCTGAACGTTAGAAATGCCAGGGCTCCCCACAGCAGAGGCTTCAGTCTTTGCTTTGCCTTTTTGAGCCCCTTGCCTTTGGGACCCTGACATTTTATCATTGTGACGCTCCTGCGTAGGGAGACAGGACTGCAGGAAGACTAGTGAAGCCTCTCGGGTCAGCATCTTCCTCCAACTCCGAAGAACCATCTGCTGTCCACAGGAGCCCTCCTGCAGAGAGGAGCAGCTAGGCTTGGGCTTATGCTTGGGGCTTGTGTCAGCAAACATGGCCGCAGGGTCACCCTTAACATATCTGAACAGCAGGGGCAGACTCAGTCCCTGATGCTCACAGAGCTCCAGCCGCCGTCAAAATCAGACAGAGATCAAGAAAAGGATGTAGAGCCCCACGGAGACCCTCCCAGCTCTCCACCAAACAAGGTTCTGGCCATGGGCCTGCCCATTTGGGATTGTTTTGGACCCGTCTGGCTATAGTGGAAACGGGGTTTTCTCAGAGTCTTTCATTGTAGGGGAAAAAAGAGGGAAGAGTATAGAGGAGGAGAAAGTGAAGCTTCCACATGGTCCCACCCAGAGGACAGGGTAGCAGTCACATCCCTGCCTGCATCTAGCACATGGATAGAGCATGCGTTATGTTAGTAAGCTGGACGTCTGCTCTCTGCCAGGGGACCTGACTCCTGACTCTACTTTTTTATTTTTGGTTTTGGTTTTGGTTTTTCAAGACAGGGTTTCTGTATCCATTGCTGTCCAGGCTGGCCTCAAACTCACAGAGATCCACCTGTCTCTACTTCCCGAGTGCTAGAAGGCCTGGTTCACCCATTTCTCCTATTAAGTCATGTCTGAGTAGGTCTTGGCTGTCACAGTGCGGCTTGGTGAGTGTCACAGCCAAGTCATGATTGTCACTTACATTCTACTTCAGCTGAGCATGGCACATGCCTTCTAGCCACCATCCGAGAACCAGGAGACAAGGGCCACTAGTGGTCGGGAGGGATAAGGGGAAAGATGGCTTCAGGACTGGCTGCCCCGTGTGGTAATGCAGGCTCTCCATTTTGTAGTTGCATGGCTGTCCCTTCTCCCCACTTGGGCTCTGTCGCCCTCCTCGGTGAAATGGGCACAGTTGTTGCTAAGTTGCAAGGATGTGTTCTCTAAAACACCCGGGGTAGGGCTTCACACTCACAAGATACCAAACGAGGGACTGCTTGCTGCCCTGGCTCTCGGGAGACCTCCTCCTTAGTTGTTTCTGATTCTTGGCCCATCTCAACATCCCCAAGTCTGTAACACCCAGGACTGGACTATGGCTTCTGCCATAGCTTGGCAGGAACTAGACTAGTCATCTGCCGCACTGGCTCACCTGAGTTGTATCAATTTATAGGAGAGATGAGAGCATCCACACCCCTCTTCCCTCTGCAGCCCATTGCCTTCCCGAGGAGGCGTCTCTTTTCCCAGTCCCACCTTCAGTATAGTCCCCACTGTGTTCTCCAAGGATGGGGGTCTGGTCAGGGGTTTGGAAGTAGAGTGTCTGTTGTGTGGTGGCCCTGTTTCAATGAAATGGCCTATCACTTGACCTCCCCCAACAGACCCCTCATCAGCTCGAGGATTGTTGAACATTTGTATCTGCCTGGGACGGATCATACAGGAGAAGCCGGGGGGGGGGTTACCTGGTTTGTCTATGTGGCCCCAGAGCCACCCAGGCATATGTGACTCAAAAGGAAGAACCATCATGATAGCCAGGAAGAGAGAGACCCTGGGAATGAGAGACAGATAGATAGACCAGCCCACGGCTAAAGAGAACTCTGTGGTGTTACCATCAAGGCCACTCCACTGCTCTCACTCTGTCACACGCAAGGGTACTAGAAGTTTCTAACTCTCCCAGCAACAGGTCAGCCTCAGTGGCCTGGGATATAAATAGGTAGATAAGGGATAAGACAACTGGTTCCTCCGTATCTGCCTCCAGCAATGGGCACTGGCATCTGGTTTGTGCCCATTTGGTTTCCCCGTGTCAGCCACCACAGAAGGCATTTGGGCTGGGGAAAGTAGGAAGGGTCCTGAGTTCTTCTCTTCTGGAAGCTTCTCTTACTTTCAGTTTCTTTTTGCAACTGTTTTCTTTTCTCCTTGGGGTCTAATTAAAGACCTGGAGCCGTTTACAGCCTGTGGTTGGCTTTTTATTTGAAGCCTTGGCAATTACCTTCTGCCTTAAAATAGGTTTCGATGGGACAGGGGTAGGATTTTTCTTATTGGCTAAGTTCTCGCTTTAATTTTGCGTCGTGTGTGTGTGTGTGTGTGTGTGTGTGTGTGTGTGTGTGTGTGTCTTTGTGTGCATACGTGTATGTATGTGTGCCTGTGCGTGTCTGTCTGTGTGTGAGTGTGTTGTGTCTCTGTATGTGTGTGTGTCTGTATTTAAACGAGTGTGCGTCTGTGTGTGCATGTGTCTGTGAGTGAGTGTGAGTGTGTGTCTGTGTGAGTGTGAGTGTGTTTCTATGAGTGAGTGTGTGTGTCTGTGAGTGTGAGTGTGTGTATGTGTGTGGGGGGGCTCACAACACCTTCCCCACTGTCCTTTTCCAGTTCCTCCCTCCTTGTCACTGCCCTCATCTCATGTCCCTTGGCCAAGGCAGAGGCCTGGGCAGTGGGAACAGTCTGTCCTCAGCTTTGCTCTGCCTTAAGGGAGCTCTGTGACAACAGGTAGGTCATCTGTTGACTCTGTCCCAGTTTCTTCATTTGTGAGCGGGGCAGGGGTGGGCACGCTCGAGGCTCCTCTACTCTTTGTAAGCAGATGTCTTGCCACAGCTCCACGGGGTGGGAGGAAGCCACCAGCACCAACCCTGATACCATCCAGCCACATTCCTCCTCTTTGCTGACACACGAGTCCTCACAGGAGCACGAGGTCAAGTTCCCAAAGCGTTTCTTACCCTTTTCCACCTTAATTTGCCTAGCATTGTATGAATGGGAGCCGGTCACTCCACTTCATAGCCAAGCCCTACAGCCAGAGATAATTAGTGGCTTTTCTGATGCCACTTGCTTAGAGGAGACAGAGCCTGGGAATCCAAACCCAGGCCCCGAGGCTTTAGGTCACTCAGAGAAGAGGAAATCAGAAATGGGCAAAGAGGACTGGAAAAGCACTGTTTTCTTGGGGTGGAGGGTACAGCTTGGGGGAGTCAGTACCCCAGCCCCGTCAAGCAGATGTGTGAGGTTCCTTTCTGTTAAGCCAAAGCAAACGGTGACCTGCCAAAAAAAACCAGGTCACAGCAGGCTCTGATTGCTGTGTTGAAGGTAAGGCCGCTCACTCTTTGAATAGATCTAGAAATTTCTTAGACTGCTTTGGAGGGAGAGTTGGAGTATCTGTGGAATATTGTAGAGTGATGGGTAGCTGAGTGGTTAGCTGGACGGATAGAGGCTGGGGCTGAGTCTGGACCTGAGTCTGAGGGTGCAGGAGAGGCAGGCAGTGGATAAGGGTACACACCCACCCAGGAAGGGTATGGCTCTGCTGTGTGCTTGGCAGCTACTTAAGTAAGAGCTGTCAGGATGACCGGATCTTGTTGGCTTCCTCGGACAGAGTGAGAACATGTTCTCTTGTCACCACACACTTGCCCATAGTCTAAGAAACCCAGGTACCAGAGATCTGGGCCAGGACCATCCCTTGACTCTCTCTGATATGCCTGACACCCATTTCACACACACACTCTCACTCTCTCTCTCTCTCTCTCTCTCTCTCTCTCTCTCTCTCTCTCTCTCCTAAATTCCGAACCTTGGACAAGCATAGGGACGAAAGACGCTCTAAAAGCCTGAGTGGCTGTTTTTGATGTGCTGGGAAAAGCTTTGTCTTAGTTCTGGGACAGGGTGGGAGCGGGAAGCCCCCAGGTATAAGGTCTGAGGCAGTCGGGATCGTGGAGGACAAGAGTGCCTGAGTTTCCAAGGACTGATTAGATGGTATGCCAAGTGTATTAAATTTTGCAGACATTTTAACAGCAATATGCTAGATAGTTGGGTGTCCCCTGAGGCGGCTGGATTTTTTATATCCTTCACAGAAGGTCAGAACCCTCTTCTGCCTGCCTCTTCCCCCTCCACCCTAAGCTCTCGGCTCCTCTCTCACTCACCCTCCCTTTCCGCAGCAATTTCCCTTGCTTTTTGCTCTCTGCTTGTGGGAACCTAAAGGGCAACTCTGGCCCCTGCCTCAGAAAACGCTGGGTCCCTCCTGCCCTGCTGCCGGGGAGCGCTGGGGGCTCAGGGGCTCAGGGGCTCAGGAGGGGTATAGAGGAGACTTGGCTTCTCTTTTAGTGTCCCCTGCCCCTTCCCCCCCCCACCCCGTATTTCAGAGGCTGTTGTGAGACCTGCTCTCCCCCTCCTCATTTTTATAGAAAAAAGGCAGGAAAAGAATCCATCTGGCATATGAATAATTGAAATGCTCAACTCTCTTCCTGTGGCTGCTGTTTGTTCTCGGCTCCCCCGGCCCCCCGCCCATCCCCCTGAGCTCGGGTCTCCAAGTGGAGGACTGTGGGCCTTCTTTGGAGGGGCTCCGGTGAAGCTCAAGGCTCTCCTCAACCAGGAGCCCTTTCTCTGAATCGATAAGCCTGAGAGGGCCATTTGGATGTGCAGATTTTTTTCCTCACTGTCTACGGGGACAGCAAGCCCCTGGCCAAAATCTCCCTAAATATCAGTCAAAGTCACGAGGCTCACTTGGGCCTCCAGCTTCAAGGAAGAGTTTCCTTTGACCCTGACGGCTCCCCACGTTCCCTGAAATCCTCTAGTTTATACCATACTCGTGCTGTCCCTCTACCCCGAGGGATCAGTGTGCAACTGGAGCTTCAGGGTTTCTTGTTGGGGGACGTTGGGCTCTGTGGCACTTGGCAGTGCTTTCTCAGCCCCTCATCCAGGCTTCCTTAGATACGCAAGACCACACAGTTCTCTGCCTCGGCCACCTCAGCCTAGCCAGGGTTCACCCTCTTCTCCTCAGCTTCACTCAGCTTTACTTTGCGATGTAAATCCACGAAGATAAGAGCTTTGATTTTATCCTCTACATGTCGGGAGAGTATCGCAAGAGTGGGAGATTGGGCTTGGGCTAGGGACATCAGAGACTCAGGCCAGCCTGGAGCAGGCTGCCTGTCTGCTCTCTGGAGTTGGGACCAGGTACGCCCTCCAGCCCGGTGTCCAGGTTAAGAACTCACTGTCTCTTTAAAACCTCTTAGAGGAAAAACAAAAGAACTTTAGTGCGGTAATTCTAGATGAAGATGGGCCTGCAGGTGACAGGCAAGGGGCAGGTGAACTACATAGTTCCCTGAAAGCCAACCTCTCCTGTCCCCTTCTCCCCTCCTGCCTTCCTGTCCTGTTCTGCTCAGAAGTGGCTCTCCATCCTCATTATTGTGACAAGCTGCCCCGGGCATTGTGTAGTTGTGTGGAGTGTAAGCGTGGGTTCTCTGTTTGAAAACTCAGGACTTTTGTTTGTCTGTTTGGGACGTGGTGTTTGTGCCCCAGATGACGTAGTGATTGACTCGGAACCATAGGGCCTGTGGTTATAAAGGATTCGGGGCGGGGGGGGGGAGGACACTGGCACAGATGGCACTGCATGGAGACCCTTATTGCTGTGCCTTCTGGGTTTCGGCACATTGTTTCGCAGAAGATAAACCTCCACTCCAAGAAAGAGGGTATATACGAACAGAACCAGAACATTCTAGACTCTTCTGGGTTTGGGAAAAAGAAAAAAAAAACCTGCCTAGTAAGCAAAATATAATTCGGATGAAATTTAAATCAGGGTTGTTAATATATAGCTATAAAATACATATATATATAAAATGTATAAAGTCGTTTGTAAAGACTCCTACACCTGTTATAAAAACTGCAAAATGTCTGGTATTCCAGGTCCTGGTAGGAATAATTAGATATTTATATCCAATAAAACTGGTTTGGTTGGGAAAGCATTTCCCTCCATGTGAATTCTCAGTCGAGGGCGAGTTTCGGTGGTTGGTTTTTTTTTTTTCCCCTGACAATAAAACCAAAGGTTTGGCACCAACAAATGTATTTCCCGTAAATATCTAAATCTCTTTTTTTTTCCCAGCTTGACTCTGCTAGACGGGCCCTGTCATGCCAGCCTACTCTCCTCTCCTGGCTTTTCCTATATACTGAAGAAAGCGGCTCACAGTCTGGTTTCCTCTGTATCCCAGGCTCTGACCCAGAACCAGTGTAGGGGGTGGGGGGTGTCCCAGGCATTTGGTGTCTGCTACCTGCCCTAGTAGGTTCAGTGCTTTGATTTTGCTCTCTCCACCCTCTCCTTCTTCAAATACTTTTCCTGGGATGGAACTTTAGTCTTATTAGCCCAGAAAAGACTAATCTAGGTATTTTTCTGATTTTTACTAAGCACCTTCACTGGTTTTCAATTTCTCTTCCTTGACCTACTGTTTGTAGACCCTTCTCCCCCCTCCTTCGCTTCTTCCTCCCTCTTCTCCTCTCTCCCCTCCTCCCCCTCCCCCTTGGTCCCTTCCCCTTCCCCTTCTTCCCCTCTCCTTCCTTCCCTACCCTCCTTCCTCCTCCTTCTTCCTCCTTCCCCTCCCTTCTTCCCTCCCTTCCCCCTCCTCTCCTGCCTTCCCTTCCCCCTCCCTCCTCTCTTCTTTCCCCCCCTCCTCCTCCCTTCCTTAGCTATGTTGGACCTCCTGGCTTACAGCCTTCAGGTTCTCCACTCTGAGCAGTGAGGCCCCAGGGAGGCAGTTACATCATTGCCCTGGCCCAGGGAGACCCGCCCCCACCCTATCTTTTCTCCCATCTGTTCTGCAGAGGTGAACAGATGGGGCCAGAAGGTACCATGGATGAGCTGTGATTTTTTTTTCTCTCCCATTATATGGATGTAGAGCTGAGGCTCTGGGTGGTGCAGATGGCTTGAGTGGGGCCAGCTTCAAATTCTGTTTTCGTTTGTTTTTTTCGTGACAGCATTCCTTTGGCTGTCCTGAACTTACTCTGTAGACCAGGCTGACTCAGAGATCCACCTGCCTCTGCCTCCCGAGTGCTAGGATTAAAGGCTGCACCACCACTGCCTGGCTTGGGTTCTTAAGTGTGCCAGGCAGAGCAGGGCCAGGTCTCTTGCCTTCTGGCTGGTTCTAGCAATGGAGAAGATGCAGGACTCACAGTCGCTTGCTTGATGGACAGTGAGGCTCAGGGCAAGTGGCTCACCTCTGTGAGTCTCAGTCCTCTGGTTGATGACACAGGCTTAGTGCTGCTTCTGATTTAGGGACACTGAGAGGAGTGTGTGATCTCATGCAGGCGTCACAGCGGGAGCCGGGAAGTGGGATGATTTACCAAAAGGCCAGGAGTCATCGGCAGACTGCCATAGCCTCTGAGAGGACACACTCAGATAGTTGTGATGGAGGACTGATACCTTGTCCACAGACCTCTGTGGGGTTAGGGCTGCTTTTTCCTGCCTCCCCCTACTCCTTCTCAGGAGAGGTCAGAACACTTTGTAGTCTTCAGAGATCTGTGGTGTGGTTTAACTTCACCCAGGAAGGAAAGGTTCCATCCGACACATGCAGGAGCTGGTCAAGTATGTATGCCAGGATGGTCAGGGTTCCAGAAGCAATCTGGCCTCCAGAAGGACTGCTCAGAGAAACAGAGAGATGGATTGCTGTGCTTCTGAAGTGATAGGTGTTTGGGGCCAAACTGTAGTCTGGGGACTACAAGGGCGGTTGTTCTGATGGAGACCATTTATGTCAAAGATAAGAAACCTCTGGAGCCAGGTGGTGTTGGGGGTTGGGGTGGGGCACACCTTTGATCCCAATACTAGGGAGGCAGAGGCAGGGGGATCTCTGAGTTCAAGGCCAGCCTGCTCTACAGAGTGAGGTCCAGGACAGCCAGGGCTACACAGAGAAACCCTGTCTCCAAAAACCGAAAGGGAAAAAAAAAAAAGCCACTGGAAGGCTGTGTGACCAGCATGGCCTTTTGAGAAGGCTCTGGAAAAGATCTGCTGACTCTTGGGGAGATGCTACACTTGATTACAGAGTGATAGGTGGTGACGGTAGCCCTAAGGTGTGTCTCCAGATGCTGTGCCTGGCCACCAGCACAAACAACACATTCCACACCCTTCCCCCATTCTTACTCCCTCCGTCCTTCACAGAGGGTCCTGTGTGTTCACGCTAGGCATGGCCAGCAATCCCTGAGCCCAAGGAAGATGTGCCCACCAGTGATTACAGACAGTCATTGAGTATAAGGTTCTGTGGTGCCACTGCCCAAGAGAGAGCAGGAGCGACCCGGACACCTCCACCATGCAACTCTTCCTGGCCTGTAAGTTTCATGCAGGCACAAAACTGGACCCTGGCCTGGAAGCAAAAGTCACCTTCCAAAAGACGCCCAGGTGACTTCTTGAGTGTTGTCTTTTTCTCGTGTCTTTCCTTCTTTGCCCCAAATCCTAGGCAAAATAGAAAGAAAGAAAGAAAGAAAGAGAGAGAGAGAAAGAAAGGAAGGAAGGAAGGAAAGAAGGAAGGGGGAGAGAGAGAGAAAGAGAGAGAGAAAGAGAGAGAGAGAGAGAGAAAGAGGCTGCACCCAAGCTTCCTGTTACTGGCTCCCGAAGAAGCCAGTCAAATCTCCCCTTGTTGAGAACATTTTGACAGCATAAAAATTGCTGCCGGAATGTGACTTTAACGAAAACTTAAAAAAAAAAAAAAAAAAAAGGAAAAAAAAAACCTTCCTTCATGCATATGGAGTTTTTTGGAAAAAAAAATGGTATTTTAATGCTTTCTATTAAATTGGGACTAAAAGTGGTGTCTTAATTTGCATGCATTAGCATATTTGCATATAGATCACTGAAATGGTAGAAGAGAGAAGAGCCTTTAAATGAAAATTCTTTTAAAGGCACAGGCCTGCCTCCCTCCCTCTGGGATTTGTACTTGATCTGTTCCGTGCACCTAGAGCCCTCCATGTCTTGATCTCCTTGGGAATAGGGTAGCTGCCCCACACTCAGAGAAGCTTCACTGTGGAGTTAAAGGCTGGAAGAGCCCTGGCTCCTGGTCACCACGGCCCTGAGGCCTCCTAATGTAGCCAGGACTCAAGTTGGCCTGTCCCAGCAGTGGCTCTGCCGAGAGGGGCTTGCGGCTGCCACCAACAGCTGTCAGCCTTGGTCCCTGGGCCTCTGCAAGCCCTTGTCTTCCCCCAGGTTGGGTTGTCTCCTCTCACCTATCGTAGGCTATGTTTTGTGCCACCGGTTGACTGTAGACACGGGTGCTACCAGCTACTGTCCTGGGCGGGCTTAGAGCCATTTTGTACCAAAGGAAGGGGCAGGTGGAGTGCTCTGCTTCCTCTGGTTCTCTCTCTGCCGGCTTCCCCTACCCATCAGACCCAGGCTGCTGGGTCTCCTTTATCGTTTAGGCCTCTAGTTGTTCAATGTCTCCTCTTCAGACTGCCTAAAGTCACCCCACCCCACAGCCACCTCCGTCACTCTCCTCGGTTGTCCTGCAGGAACTTGTGTGTCTCTGTGTATTCCGTGACCTGTCCCTTTCTCCAGCATGTCCATCCTTGCCTGGGGTACAAAGGGGGTCCAGGGGTTGGGGATTTAGCTCAAGGGGTTGGGGATTTAGCTCAGCGATAGAGCACTTGCCTAGCAAGCGCAAGGCCCTGGGTTCGATCCCCAGCTCCGAAAAAAAGAAAAGAAAAGAAAAAAAAAAACGCGGCCCGGCGTCTGTCTGACTTAACCAGTGCCAAGTGAGTGTTTGTGGAGTAAGGAGAAGGGGGTCAGACCCCTTGCCA
Organism: Rattus norvegicus; assembly: GCF_021556685.1. Classification (NCBI taxonomy): domain Eukaryota; kingdom Metazoa; phylum Chordata; class Mammalia; order Rodentia; family Muridae; genus Rattus; species Rattus norvegicus. Next base: position 165,375,246 of record NC_141538.1, read on the forward strand.
GGGCTGGGCTAGTGTTCTCAGTGTCACTGCCCGACTGCACAGCAGCCTCTGTGCCACTGTGGCCCTCCGTAGATGTCCTGAGCTCAGGGCTGGGGACCTCCAGGCCACTCAGAGGCACCCTGGATGACAGGCAGGAAGCAGGCAGGGGTCTGGCCTTGGGTGAGCAGCCAGAGAGGTGCCTGTGTGCAGTGGTGCAGCTGAGGGAGCAGTTTTGACTAATGGAGCTAAGAGTCCTCTTGTGGCAGCCCAAGGAACCCCAATCCTCACAGCCAGGTAACTCCGCAGACGTCTTTCTTCTGGGTACCGGAACGCCACCGGAACTTCAGGGGGTGCCGTCGAGAGCCCCAGCATTCTGTATGTGGGCTGTGTTGCTGGCTCGATTTTGTACGGCAGCCCTATTACGCTCTGCACGCAGTCAGGTGAGGCCTGACCACCAAGTCCAACGCCACCTCTGATGATTCCCTATTCCGATGGGCGGGGATTCCTGATAGGCCCCCTCCGAGCTGACAGCAGCCTTGCAGCTTTGGGCTCCATGCCCAGCCCGAGGAGGGGAGGACCCAGAGGAGGTGAGGGGGACACCCAGGACTGGAGGGGGCCGTGCCTTCACCACTAATGAAAACCGGAAACCAATTGAAGGAGGACAAGGTGCCCAGCCAGCAGGTTGTGGGAACGAGGGGACTAATGGATGCGGCTGGTACGTGGGAGCGGATGCCCCATTGATCGTCGACTGCCTATTTTTATCCACCTTGGGTCCCTGGCCCAGCAGCTGGATGGTACGGGGATAAATAAATGGCCGCTGAAATATTCATGAGCCGCACATGCACATCCGTGGTCAGAGGGACTGCCAAGGGCCTTTGCTTCCTTCCTTCGCCCCGTCTCTGCAGAAGCCTTTCAGGAAATTCCTCCCACCTGGGCCAGGTGAGGCCCGGCCCAGCCGCACTGGGCACTGAGCCCAGCCTGCCACCTTGGGAACACCTGCGAGGCCTCAGCCCTTCCTCCCACTTGGGGCCAGGCTGATCCTCCCGCCTTGCTTTGTCCCTTCCCTGCCCCATAGTGATGGATTGGACATGGGCCTTGGCGGCTTGCTTGACCCTGTGTGCCCTGCTGGAACTCTACAAGGGCAGACTTGTAGCTCATTTGTTCCCGTGTTTCCTGGGTGTCCTGGCATGGTGCGGATTTGACCTTGAGAGAGGGCCATTGTATGTCGGGAGGGAGGCTCAGACATGGGCCGAGTCCCTTTTGAAGCAAGTGACTTTACCTCCCAGGACTCAGTTTCCTCGTCTGCAAAATGGGGTTAAGAGCAATGTGAAAGCTGGGCAGCGGAGGCGCACGCCTTTAAGCCCAGCACTAGGGAGGCAGAGGCAGGTGGATCTCTGTAAGTCCGAGGCCAGCCTGGTCTACATAGAGAGTTCCAGGATAGCCAGGGCTACGCAGAGAAACCTTGTCTCAAAGATAAAATAAAATAAAACAAAACAAAATATAATAAACAAAAAGAGCAACATAGAATGTTTGCTTGTGGACATGGGCCTCCTAGAATTAGAATTCAAGAACAGAATTTTAGACCAGTCTAGGCTGTTGAACCAGCCTCCCCCAGGTAGGAGCCTGAAAACCTCACAGATTTACCCAGCTTCTAAGAGACTTACTGCTCAGTTGAATTTAAATGTTCCACTTTGTGGCTCTTGATACCTGTGTCTCGGTAGCACTTGGTCACCAGAAGCTCAGAGACCTCCTTTGTGTTATCGGAACTCTGAGACATTGGATCAGGAGTGTGAGAGACAGAGAATGACGCCGGAGTACTTAGCCACCAGATATTCTGGTGAATCTGCCTGGCAGGCAAGGACGGGGGGGGGGGGGGGGGGGGACGGGGGGAGGGACATCAGAGCCGGACTGAATTGCACCTAGCAGGGCTCGGAGCAGGGCTCCAGATACTGCTCATCTGCAACAGGTTGGGACCAGGATATGGGCACCAAGAGCATCATGGGTAAGAGCTACAATCCTGAGTACCCAGGAAGGCCTGGACTCAGTGCTCTTTGGGATCTGCCTTTAACTCTTCAGTTCCCCCACTGAAGGAAGGTCGGTAGGGATGGCGGTGAGAACACCATTGATACAGTCCAGTCACTTGACAAGATCTGGCTAACCAAGCATATTTTCAAGCAGATGTGCCCATAGCTGCCCATAACCACAAGGCCTCCCCTCTTGGTGCCTACAGCTCACACTGTCCCTTTGGTGCAAGAGCCTTGTACTGCTTGCCTGTTGGGTTGTGCAGGACCTGTCCTTTGGTAGGTGGATGACTGTGACTTGGAAACTGTCTGACCCCATTTAAGGACCGACGGTTAAACTGGCCATCTGCTGCGAGTCTCTGAGGGCTCAGAATACAGAGAGCAGGAGTCATGGGGTGTACAGAGGCAGAGAGCCTGGGGTGAAGACAGAACTACTGTCCCTCGCACTCAGCTAAGAGGCGCCTGCCAGCCCACTCCCTCCCCCAGCCAAAGTTTCATCCAAACAGAAGCAAACTTCGGGGACAGCCTTGGCGCTGCCTGGAGCCAGGCTGGGCCTGCGAGTGGCAGCGAGAGCAGAGGGAGGCAGCCCAGGCAGCCCTGGCGCCTGACTCCACGGTCCCAAGTCCCCTCCCTGAGCTCCCGGTCCGCGCCCGCGTTTACAGGCGCCTCTCTAGTCAGCTCAGAATGCAGCTTGGGGCCCGTGGCGGCTCAACCTTTCCCTCTCCCAGAGCCCCGGTCTAATCAACCCCTATAATTTATGCAGAAAATATGATTTATATTTAATTTCACCACACTTGCATTGTTAATTTGAGATGTAATTAACCCGTCGCCATGACAACTAATTTTGTGATGCCGTAAATTACCGCCGTCTTTTCATCAAAATTCAGTTACTTTGGCTCCTGTGTGCAATGTACTGATGCAATTAGGTTGCTAAGGGCAACTCAAAAGTGTTCAATTTCTTTTGTGCAACTGCAATGGGATAGAAGCTCCCTTGCGTCCTCCCAGGGTCCCGTCGGCCATGGGCAGGGAGCTGGGGGCATGTGGCCGCCCTAGAGGAATGCTGCTGGAAAAGGCGGACTGGGTGGGCGCCTGCTGCCACTGCTTCTCTGCCTCGCACCCGCTCCTCAGTAATTGTTTTTAAACAGTGGCCCCTGGACATATGCCCCAATTCCCTACCACAGGATCACAGGGCTGCAGAAGGGTTTCAGCAGCTCTAACTCAGCCTCAGACTTTTCCTGTCCCAGGTATCCTGGCGTTTCACCCAGAACGAGCCAAAACTACCTCCCCTTTCTTCTCTCCCGGTGTCTAACTTGTTTATATAGATCTTTCCCTCTCCCTCTCTCTTTCTCCCTCTCTTTCTCTCTCTCTCTTTTTTCTTTATTTAAAACAAAAACCCTCTGTGTTGCTTTTGTCACGTTAATTCCCATTTTGCCAACACCAGGGGCCCAGGCAGACGAGTTACCAAGGAACACAAAATTTTAATTAGTGTATTTTAATCATTCAGGCTTTCCGAGCTAATCCACACGCCCTAGAGAATTCCCGAGATGCAGCTCTGCCCTGCTTTACCATTTATTGTTGAGTCTATTATAATTACTGTTAGCAGGTGGGGACTGGGAGATGTTTATTATGAGTTTTTCATCTTTAGTATAATTACCGAAAAAAACAAAATAAAAAGATGTCGTTGTATTTTGTTTCCTAGAATTTTTTTTTCCAGGGGAGGGCATGGCTGTGGGTTCTTTTCTTTCTTTTTTTTTTCTTTTCTTTTCTTTCTTTTTTTTTTCTTTTGCCTGCTTCTTCCAAGGCAGGCAGGTGACTTAAGAGTTTTAGTGCCAGAGGACTCCTCAAGTTCAGCGCTGAGCCCTGTACCACGCTTCCTAGGCCCGGGGAAGTGGAATGGCTGCCAGCTTTGACGGACATCTGCTTTACTGGGTCCTAGGTGTTGAAGTCTGAGGGTAAGGTCTGAGGCTAATCGACTGAGGCTACTGCCGTGTCCGTACTTTGGGCTAGTGACTCTCTGGGTCTGATCTCTCTATCTGGAGATCTGGCCAAAGTGCACCTGTTGGAGGTGAGGCTAATATGCTAACTCCTTATAAACAGGCTGTTAATATTTATTAAGTGTGTAGTATGAACCAAGCCCCACGTCGTCTTTTTTAGCTGCATAATTTTGCTAAATCCCTCAGCCGCCCTCTGAAGCGGATACCAGTGTCAAATCCTATTTTGCGTGGGAAGGCCAAAACGCACAACCCAAGCGAAGAAGCAGCAGAAGAGAATTTAAAACCAAGTATGTGTTCTCTCATACCACAAGCAGATCTTCCAGGTCTCATCTGAGATGCCTCCTCCCAAGAGCCTTCCTGGATTTCCAGAGGCCGAGGGGCTGTGGTAACTTCTCCTAGGGCCTGACTCCTGGGGCCTCCTGGGTCTCTGCATGCAGATATCCCTCTGAAATGCCACTCTCAGAAGAAGCCAGGAGCCACCCAGTTTCTGATTCCCACTGGAAAATGTAGCTTAGGAACCCAGGCCAAGTGTAGGTCTCATCCTGGAAACTGTATGATGCAAACCTTTAAATTTGGCTTCTGTGTCTCAAGGATGGACGAGGATACACACACAGACACACACAGACACACACACACACACACACACACACACACACACACACACACACACGCACACACCATATAGAAATCTAGAGCTTTTCCTTCCTTCCTTCCTTCCTTCCTTCCTTCCTTCCTTCCTTCCTTCCTTCCTCTTTCTTCGGGGTCAGCTTTCAAATGTTTTCCTCTCTGAGTGATGATTTTGAAGTTTTTCTGGAAAATTCCACATCTCTGCACCAGCACCCAGGTTGGGGCTGAAGGTCTTTTACTTTCCCAGTCAGCATGGAGCAAAATGCCTTGTTCCTTTGCAGCCTGCTCCCCCAGGAATGGAGGGGTAGATAATTAGCACGTCCCTGGGAACCGGCCCAGGGCATGCTGTGTGCTACACACTGGTGGCAGGACACCTCGCTACACTCTAAATCCTTGGGTACATCCCCACCCCCACCCAATCTTGTCAGGGCAGGAGGGTTTACCCAGCACCACCTTCCGCTGGGAGACAAGACTGCATCAAGCCAAGAGTGGACACGGCCCACTCTCCCAAGGCGATGTCTTTAGATCTAGCCAGTAGCGTGTAGCATCTGACCTGCTGAACCTTTGTACTCCTCAAGGTCACCATCCTGCCAAGTGATATATAGATTATCTCAAATCTGAAAACACTCTAAAATCTGATACAGGAGTACGTCCACGATGCCCAGTGTGGAAAACTACCCGCCCCTACCTCACAATCGAGGGCAGAAGCATTTAAAATATTGCTGGCTGGGTAGCCCAGTTGGTAAAGCGTACACTCTGCGTGCGTGGCACCTTGGGTCCTATGCCCCGCACTGCATAAACCAGCTGTAGAAGCTGGAGGGTCAGAGTTCAAGGTCATCTTCTACTATATAATGAGTTTGAGGCTAGCCTGGGCTACATGAATCCTTGAAGGAAAAAAAAAAAAAGGAAGAGGGTTAGTGATCTAGATAGCTCAGCTGGTCAAAGTGCTTGCTGCCAAGCCCAAACCTAAATTAGATCCCTGAGACCCACACAGGAGAAGGAGAGAAAGTACTGGAAAGTCTGGAGCTTGATAGCTAAGGCCACACGCTCCCTGTGGCATGTGCATCCACACAGACACGCATACATTTTTTTCTTTTTAATTTAGTTAGAAAAAAAAATTTTTTTGAGTCAGGATCTATGTAGCCCTGGCTGACCTGGAACTCTCTGCGTAGACGAGACTGGCCTGGAGTTCACAGAGAACTGCTTGACTCTGCCTCCCAGGTGCTGAATTGAAAGGCTGTGCCTGTAAAATAAAAAGTAACTAAATATGTTTTTTAGAAAAATACTGGGTGGGTGATTGGGGGAGAACCCTCACAGAACCAGGGGGAGGAGGGATGGGATAGGGGATTTATGGGTAGGAAACAGGGAAAGGGGATAACATTTGAAATGTAAATAAAAAATACAATTAAAAAAAGGGGGAAAAAAGAAAAAGAATGCCAGGAAGGAAGAGAGGAGGGTGGGGGAGGAGGGGTAAAGGAAGGAAGGGAGGAAGGAAGAGAGGGAGGGAGGGAAGGAGGGAAGGAGGGAGGGGCTGTGTGTATAAGTTAGGCATTAACACAGTGAATTTCACTTTTGGCCTTTAGTACCCTCGTCAAGATATCTCATGATATATGTAAATATTCCAAAGTCCAAAAACATCTAAAAATCTAGAAGTACTTTAGGTTCCAAGCATTTCTGAAAGGTTTCCACCTGCATCTCTATAGGAGATGGTGTTTTCCTCAGATGCCCCCGCGGCCTCGGCTAAGCAAGCCCTTGAACTGCGGAATGAGAAAATTGTCCCTGCTGGTCCTCACTACAGTCTCAGGGCATCAATCAGCCTGTGATGCTGCTCTGTGACAGTGGCTCTCAAATGTCCTGGGCACTTGGGATTCTGTCCTCTCTATGTCTCTGTCTCTATGTCTCTGTCTCTGTCTCTCTCTTGTGTCTCTGTGTCTCTGTCTCTCTCTCTGTCCCTGTCTCCCTGTCTCTCTCTGTGTCTCTGCCTCTCTGTCTCTCTGTGTCTCTGTCTCTCTCTCTGTGTCTCTGTCTCTCTCTGTGTGTCTCTGTCTCTGTCTCTCTCTGTGTGTGTCTCTCTGTGTGTCTCTGTCTCTCTCTGTCTCTCTGTCTCTCTGTCTCTCTCTCTGCATCTCTGTCTCTCTGTTTCTCTCTTTCTGTATCTCTGTCTCTGTCTCTCTGTGTCTGTCTCTGTCTCTCTCTGTGTTTGTCTCTCTGTGTGTCTCTGTCTCTGTCTCTGTCTCTGTCTGTCTCTCTCTCATGTGTGTACACGTGTTTGGTTTGGTTTCTCTGGACAGGGTTTCTCTGTGTAGCCCTGGCTGTCCTAGACCTCACTCTGCAGACCAGGCTGGTCTCAAACTCAAGCTCCTTCTGTCTCAGGTTCCTGAATGCTGGTATTACCGTGTGTACAAGCACAGCCCTTTGTAGCCTTGAAAAGTAACCAGCACAAATTTTTAATTTGTATAAATTTTATCTATTAGTACTTATTATATTAGAAATTAAAACCGAGATAAAAACCATTTGCTTAATATCTTTAAATGTAATCATCGAAAGCCCATTACATTGCCATGCAGGGGTGGCCCACTCCTTTAACCCTAGCACTTGGAAAGTAGAGGCAGGCAGACCTCTAAGTTCCAGGACTACATAGAGAAATCCTGTCTCCGAAAACAGAAACAAAAATTAAAAAGCCCATTACATTAACATACATTTTTATAAGAATGGTTATTTTTCAAAACAAAAGTTTAGTGATAATGTCATTGCTGGCTTATGTTTGTGTGTGTGTTTGTGTGTGTGTGTGTGTGTGTGTGTGGTATATGTGCATACATGTGGTGTGTGTATGTGTTATGGATGTGCGTGTCGTATGTGTGTTTATATGTGTATGTGTGTTGGTTATAGTATGTGTGTATTAATTAGTTAATTAATTAATCATTAGAAGACTCACTGAGCCTGAAGCTTGCTCTTTTCAGCATGGGCAGCTGGCTAGCAAGTTCTCTGTAGGTGCTGGGATTATAGTCACGTGTAGCTATGCCTGGCTTTTGCAGGGTTTTGGGGATTTGCTTTCTTTTTTTTTTTTTTTGGTTCTTTTTTTCGGAGTTGGGGACCGAACCCAGGGCCTTGCGCTTCCTAAGTAAGCGCTCTACCACTGAGCTAAATCCCCAGCCCCGGGGATTTGCTTTCAAAGCAAGTGTTCTTACTCACTGAGCCATCTCTCCAGGTCCCACCTTACGTTTTATATGTCTGACAAGAGAAGGTGGCCGGGTTCTTCTCCTCTGTGCTTCTGGGATCCGTTGGGTTTGCTGCTGTGAAGAAAGTGCTACTTTCTGTATCCGCGCAGGAACTTGGGAGGCAGAGGCAGGCAGATCTCTGAGTTTGAGGCTAACCAGGGATCCACAGAGAAACCCTTCTCAAGAAAGGATATCCAAAACCAAAAATAAACAAAAGCACTGTTTTGCATGCACGTTCGCGCGCGCGTGCACACACATAGAAAAAGAAGACACCTTTGCATCCTTGCAGATGCAAAGATCTACACTGTTTTGCCAAACACAAGGACTTCTTTCTTAGAGGTTCTCTGCCAGTGCGGAATTTGAAACCGCATCAGTGAGCTTGAGTGCTCCATTGCAGTAAAACCCACTAGTCTATCTCACACTATTCCAGTAAAACCCACTGGTCTATCTCACACTCGGGATGACTTATTTCCTAGTTCCGGGATCTTGTAACTTTACCCACGGGTCACCGAGGGATGCAGATCTCAACGTTGACACGTTTCGTTATGTGATATTTAAGAAAAAAAAGAGTCACAGCTGTTAATATCATCTGTGATCTCATCAGAAAAGCTATTAAATATCAGGACACTGTCAAAGTCACCAGCGATACAGGTTTCCAAAAGCCTGTTTTTTTGCCGGAAGGCTTGGAGTTTGACACTGGTGACAGTCCCTACCCCCACCCTAACCCCCCCCAAGTAGCAACCACTTTAGAGAATGCAGCTGCTCCTGTGCTCCAGTCTGATGAATCCTGGTGTCTTTCAGGGGGAAATGGGGGTCTCCCCAAGAGGTGGCTTGCTATGCTTTTGCTCTCTCATGCTTTGCTTAACTCACCCCGGCATTGGATTTGGGGATACAATCAAAGGGCTCCACATATCAGTCTTGTTCATTCCTGAGAATCTTAGGGAGAGGGCTGGGGGACGTGGCTCAACTGGCTGAGTGCTTGCCTAGCACGCATGAAGCTCTGGGTTCAATCCCCAGCACTGCATAAACCTGCTTGGTGGTTGCACATCTGTAACCCTGGCACCGGGGAGGTGAAGACAGGTTCGGAAGTTCACAGCCATCAGCTGCAAGTGAGTTCGAGACCTGCCGGCTTTTGGGAGTATGTCACAGAAAAAGAATCAAAGGGCCAGGATCTCATCCAGATTGGCTATTCCTGTCTTTGTCTTGGGTGCTTAAGCGGCACAGTTTTTCGAGGGAACAGGGCTGAGGAGAGCGATGGCTCCCTTTGCCCTTTCCTGCTGGAAGCCCTCATCCCATCACCGCAATGTAAAGCCATGGGGTGACCACCAGTTATCATGAAAGGGATTTTGACTTCATGGGGCCTCTGAGGACTGCTACCCTTGGCCGTCACAATCTCCCTCTTGTCCAGGCACTAGCTTGGTTTCTGCTGTCTGACAGGACACTGCCCTTGTTCTGAGTCCACGCTTGGGTGTTCTTGACTGATTTGCTTCAGCCTCTCCTCCCTACGCCTGTCTCCTGCCTCTGAATGGTCCATCTGAAGTGAAGCTACAGGAGGGGGAGATGGGTATTGGGGCTGGGCGGGGGTGGGAGGGGTGTGAGGTGGTGGTGGGGGGTGGGGTGTGTGAGGTGGGGGTGGGGGGTGGGAGGGGTTTGAGGTGGGGGTGGGGGGGTGGGGGGTGTGAGGTGGGGGTGGGGGGGTGGGAGGGGTGTGAGGTGGGGGGGGTGGGGGGTGGGGGTGGTCGGGAGGAGGGGAGGGTGAGGGTGTAGAGGCATTCTAGGGGCTCTAGGCAGTGGAGAGAATGCTCCCTAAACCTGACTGCCGGTGGTGCAGCCAAATCCATGGACTCTGGCAATAGATGAGGCATTCTCCTGTGGTTATCTTGCCCCTCAGGGATCAGACCTATCTTGAAATTAGGCTCCCACTACCTCCTGTCTCACAGGGGCCCGGTTTCCCATCAGACACCTGCCTCTCACTCAGGGTCCTGGAGCCAAAGGCAGGCAGGCTCCTTCTCTCCTCCTCCCCTCCCCTCCCCCTCCCCTCCTCTTCTTCTCCCTTCCCCTCCCCCTCCTCCTTCCCGCTGCTGGCCTCAGCCTCCCTCTGCTTCTATCCCTTCCCCCATCCCCCTCCCCCAGCATGGCAGCTCGTCCAAGACACTGAGTTTTGTGCCTTCTATCAGGGCACCCCGAGAGCGAGAGAAAATATCTGTCCAGTGAGGGGGGGGATGGAGAAGCCTCTTGTTTTCACCTCTCAGCGACTGGTTTTCCCAACTTTCCCATCCCAGCTCCTGTGGAACAAAGGGCCTCTGGCCCCGTGCGCTGGGCCAGTCCCAGCAAGGGGACTCACCAGCGACTCTTTATTGAGTCTTCAAGCGCAGGCCAGGCACTCCATTAAAAAGCCATTCCCTTTTGTGCTGCCCGGCCCCCAGCTGTCCCCCCTCTCATGTGACGGTCGGTCACAGTTGTAAAACAACAACACACGGAGTTGGCAACTAACGAGGCTTTTTTTCAAGCCCGGGTCTCCATGGCAACCTCTGTCAATCACCCCTCAGGAGCGCTTTAACCTGACCAAGAGAGAGAAATAAAATAATAATAATAATGAAGAAGAAGAAGAAGAAGAAGAAGAAGAAGAAGAAGAAGAAGAAGAAGAAGAAGAAGAGGAAGAGGAAGAGGAAGAGGAAGAGGAAGAGGAAGAGGAAGAGGAAGAGGAAGAAGAAGAAGAAGAAGAAGAAGAAGAAGAAGAAGAAGAAGAAGAAGAAGAAGAAGAAGAAGAAGAAGAAGAAGAAGAAAGAGTAGGAGACCAAGAGAGGCCAATAGACAACCATGTGTGTGTGTGTCGGGGGGAGGTGTCAGGAAGTTTCTAGAACACACATGAACATTTAATCAGTTAGGCAGGGCTATGACAGGAAGGGACAGTCAGGTTAGCACGTTAATTCGCACAAATACTTTTTACATTGCCCTAACCTTCGGAAGACTCCTAACATTGTTCTGTGGTCCGTAAAATGATAGACCATGGTTGTCTGTGGGCAGAGCTGTAAGAGGAAGAAAGACGGTCCCGTGGGCGGCTATAGGAAATGGATGGCACCACAGGTCCAAACCTAAAGGTGCCCAGTTGATGGCCTTAAGCCAATAGGGACAGCCATTTGGCACTTGGCTGAAGTCCACCAGGGTGCCCCAGCCCTTCCATGTGCGGCCCAGTGCCAATGGGGATAGCCCGCAGTACGTGGCTGGCATGGTGCCAAAGGGACACTTGAGGGACCCCATCCTGGGCGCCATGTAGTGAAAGGCTCAGATCTACCATTGTAACATGTTGAAGGGGAAGCCCAGTGTGGTGGGCAACAGTAAGACCCTTCATTCTTCACGTGCTGCTGTGCCAACAGATGCCCAGTCCTTGGGCACGTGGCATCATGCCCAGGGTGAGTTCAACCTTCCACGTGTTGGCATGATGCCGGGGCATGGGAAGCCTGAGCCCTCCTCCCAATCCCCCACCTTGCCCCCTGACACTCATACATGCTGTCTGGCTGCTAGCCAGGGACTCCACAGGTTCCCAGGTCTGAGCAGTCTGGGCACGGGCTGTGGGCAGCCTTGGCAGCTGCCGCCTGGTTCTTCTGCTGCCTCTGATTGGGAAGAAGGCAAAGGCTGGCTTCTCGGGCCAGCCCTCATTGCTCAGTATCCAGAAATCTAGCGTGTAGACACTTTGCCTGGAGTAGTGAGAGGGCAGAAATTCCTATTCTGATTGCTGGCACCTTGGGCAAAAGTTTTGCTCAATCTTGGAGTCTAGAGGCTCAATCTGAGGCCTGCGTAGAGCAAAGAAGGTGATCTTGGAGCCCTCCTCCCAAACCAACCCCCCAGAAGTGGGGAATCAAAGGGGTGTTGGCTCAGAGCACTGTTGGTCAGTGCTGCATTCCCAGAACCCCAAGGATAAGATGCTTAAATCTAGGTGTTGGGAGGCTGGACTTCTTTCTCCAACTTACAAACCTCGTGTCAAAATAGCAAACACACTTACGAGTGAGTAGGTGGATGTTGAACTAGAACACCGAGTTTCAGGATTATTTGCTGTGCATAAAGGCTATGAACTAGGCTCTGTGACGGGTGACAGGCTCTACCGCTCATGTTTGACACCCTGCCCTGATTACTGAGCCTCCCCTGCCCTGCCACGGACCCTGTAGTAGACCACTCCCTGCCTCTGCCCAGCTCACCCACCTCTCCTTCTCCTCATCCCAGGCCCCCACAACTCCCCCATCGGTCTTACTCAGTCTGAACCCTTCCTGCTCCAGCACTCTGCTCACTTCCAAAGAAGATGAAGCAAAGACCTCTGTGGTTGATTGACTCTTCTCATATTCCTCCCCTCTGCCCCAGCATCCACAGTAGGGACGCTGGCTGGGGACTTGACACAGTGACGCTTCGTGACATCTCAGTGTGTTCACAGTGGTTGACTCATTCCCTGAGTCCACTTCTCTAAGACAGCACACAGGCCAAGAAAGACCCCTGGGCTCACTCTTGTCTCCCTCTTTCCTTTCGTGGGAGTCCCGTGTGACTGCTTTGGGAGCACCCTCCAGGGACTACAGTGGCCTTGGTGTGTGTGTGTGGGGGCATCTGTTTCTCTCCTTTCCTGGGTGCCCTGGGAAGCTCCTGCAAGAAAAGAATGCTAGCAATCTGCTGGTGTAGTGAGCTGGCACGGCACCCAGGCAGGACTGTGCTGTGCCAGGGCCTAGTAAAGACATTGGCGAGAACTGCCTTCCCCATGCCTGGAGTTTCCTCCGGCCGGCTTGGCACGCAGCCTTCAGCTCGGCCTGAGGCAGAACAAGGGCGAGGTGGCCTCCTTGTCAGGACCCAGAGGGCTGTGTACACTCTTCCTCTGGCTCAAGAGAGGGGGAACGCGGTGGCGGTTAGGGTTCTGTAACAGTGGAGGAAGAGACAGAGTGCATGGGAAGGACAATGTCCCGGACTCTCTCCGCCAATCTGTGACTCCAAAGCCTGGGGACCAAGCTTCGCCTCTCCCAGCCTCTTGTTCTCCTCTGTAGACTGGGGTGTGGACTGTCCCCCTCTGCCGTTTCATGAGTCAAGAACTTAAAAAGGCTTCGCTCAGCCCTGGATGTGTCAGCCTCTGCTGGGTATAAACTTTTTTTCTTTTCTCTTTCAGTAATATCAAACCCAGGGCTTCTGCATCCACTCCACCACTGAGCTGGATGCCCGATTTTTTTTCATGTGTGTTTTTGGATGCCCCCCCACCTCTGTTTGTGTTATTTGTGTGTGTGTGTGTGTGTGTGTGTGTGTGTGTGTGTGTGTGTGTGTGTGTGTGTAGACTAGAGGTAGACTTTGGGCATCTGTCTCCATCACTCTCTAACTCTACCTTAGATATTTAATATATATGGGTGTCTTGTCAGCACAGATGTCTGTGTACCGCATGCATGCCTGGTGCATGTGGAGGCCAGAACAGGCCATGAGATCCCTCTAACTTGAGTCACAGACTGTGGTGACCATGTGGTTGCTGGGAATCAAACCCGGGACCTTGGATGTGCAGCCAGGGCTCTTAACCATTGAGCCATCTCTCCAGCCCCCATCCGATTCTTTAGGACCAAATCTCTCACTGAACTTGGGGCTTGTCATTTTGGCTGGACTGCCTGGTTAGCAAGCCCCAGGAAAATACCTGTTTCTTCTGCCTTACCAGCTGATTGTGGGTGCGCACTACCACACTGGGCTTGTATATGGGTACTTGAGATCCGAACCCAGGTCCCAATGTTTATACAGTGGATACTTGACCCACTAAGCCATTTCCCAGACCCTGATTTCCAATTTTCATTATCTATCTATCTATCTATCTATCTATCTATCTATCTATCTATCTATATCTATCTATCTATATCTATCTATCTATCTATCTATCTATCTATCTATCTATCTATCTATCATCTATCTATCTATCTATCTATACTTTTTATTTTGAAATATGATCCAATTCAAGTAGCCCAGGATGACTTTAAACTCACTCTTTTTAGCCTCATAATCCTCCTGCCTCAGTTCCATGAGTAGCCTGGAATATAACTGTATGCTGGGCTAAATATGAGCCAGGAAGGTGATGGCGAGAGCCAGAAGGCGCCCGTTCTAAGGGTGGTTCGAGGTGTCCGCGCGTTGGCACGTGGAAAGCCTTTAACACTGAGTTTGACGACAGTAAATGCCAGCCAGCATCAGTTTGATCACTGTCTCTGTGGCTATTTCCCAGTATGCTGAGGCAAAGCTTCGCTCAACCCTTGCTTCTGAGTGACTTGGAGAAGACAGCTCCCTCCAGAGGTCACCTGCCTTTCTAGAACACTCAGCAGTGTCCCTGGCCCACGCAATTATACCTCAACACCTACCCTGCTATCTTAAGCCCCGACATTTCCCCTTCCTGGTCTCTGGCTATCATCTACCTGTCCAAGATGCCCCGGGCATCATCCTCTCTGGGGTTTCCTAGCAAAAAGGACTTTCCAAAGTGCCCGCCCCCCAAGGCCTCCTCCCCAGGCCTGGAGTCTAACTGTGTACAGTAACATAGTAGCTGAATGAACTTCAGTTTCAAAGGTTAATATCAAAATCTGGAGTGGATTACCTAAAAATTACTTACAACACCATTAAAATTCTGAACTCCTTTTGTTGTGGCTGTAAATTAATTTAAAATGTCAGGTTTTTTGAGAAATCCAATAAGAGATTGAGCCAGCAGAGCAATCTGCAAACTGTCTGGCAAAGAGGAAAGTGTGTCTCTTCAATCGACAAGGAAAAATATGGAGCTTAACTGGAACCATATGGCTGAGTACTTGAGAGAAGTCTGCGGAAAGGGGAGGGGGAGGGGGAGGTGGGCAGGAGCTCAGCTGACAGCCACACGCACACAGCAGGCTGGCTGTGGCCTTGGCATTGGCGCAGGAGAGGGGCCTGGCGGACGCCTGGCACACAGCCTACTTGGCTGCCCAGTGTCCACAGTCATCAGGAAGCCCTAGGCTGCAACTCAGTCAAGTCAGTGATCTTAACACTTCCTCTCTAGGTCTGTCCAGGGCCTTCTGGCCATCTGGGGATCCTACCCCCACCCCTAAAGGGGTTTGAACCCCATCCCTTGGGGGAGAACCTGGCCATCCAGCTTCCCTGCCTTGGACAGCCACCTGCATGTCTCTGAGGGCCACCTCCCCTCAGTTCTCCATGGGCTCCCTCCAGGCCAACATGTGGTCCCCATTACTCCTGAATTCCCCCAGATTTACAACACATTAAGTAATTTGTAAGTTATTTCAACTCCAATCTGCTAGAGTTGAGAAAATCAAAATTAAATTCAAACCACAAGGAAACTTCAAAGAGAGAAGAGGAAGAGAAAATTTGAGTGCCTTCTCTCCTCAGGTCCCCGTATGTCCCCTTTCCATCCCCACTCCCAGGATCCCAGCCAGCATCCACCCTTGCCTCCCTTCCTCTAGACCTCCCCTTTCCCCTGCCTGTCTGTTGCCTAGGGGCCCTTCCCCACAGCCTGTGGTAGGCAGTGTCCAGGTGACTTTTCAGGTAAATATGCAGAAGTCCAGGGGACAGCTCTGGAACTCATGCTGGGGTGGGAGGGTTGCCGCTGGTTGCAGCTGGTAGCCACTTTGCCTCCCAGGGGCCCTCTCTGCTACTGGTAGGTCCTTCCTGGCCACCAAGCCGATCTTGACCCGTTTTGGGGGGCTGATCTCCATCCTTGTGTTCTAGCTCCCTCAGTGCCTGGGGCAGCTGGCAGCTGGTGGGCACCACCTGGCCCCTCCATTTAGTAGCTCAGGTTACTCTGTTTTGTCTCTCTACCCTTTAAAAGAGCCTTGTAAATAAGCAAGCACTGGGTGCCAAGCACCTTAGGCACTTCGCCAGGCTGGTAAATATTTCAGTAGTGACTTGGTAACAGTTGTGCTCACTTTGATTCTCTTCGGAAAGGTTCCTGGTGATGGGGAAGGGCCCGGGCTCTGGGAACCGATTTGCCGGTTATTTATACTCGACTCTGACCACGTGAACTTCGCTCTGTCCCGTGAACCACACGCCGGGGTATTTTTAAAGCTCGGGGGACGGGGGTTGGGGGACACTTGCCTTACACCCTTTCAGCAAGGGTGCTTGCTCTAGAAGTACCATGGCAAGAGAGCTCTGGGGCCGGCAGTTTGGGAAAGTAGACTTAGTCCATGACCCAAAGGGATCTGAAAGACATGACTGATGTCAGAGTTTGGCTGCGCACACGGTGTGGATGTCCTGCTGGTGGTCTGTCCGGGAGGATCCTCCAGTTGATTTTCCTTGGGATGAACCCTAAGGAGCGAGGGAAGAGGTCTCTGGGTTTGGGGCCTGTGAACCCTGGAAGATATCATGTTAGTGTGGCCACCAAAGATGGCCCCAGGAAACGGTCGTGACCCCAGCCAGGAGCATTTAAGAGAAGGGCAACAGATGGATGGATTCTCTAGCATCTAGTTCCGGGGAATCTGTTCTTACCACAGGGAGGAGAAAGTAGAAGACGGAGAAGGAAGGGTAGCAGCGGATAGGAACAAGCCTCTAGCCAGAACTGCTAACTGGATGCCCTGGAGTCTATCTAGGCCTTCCCTCTAGGCCTGGGCGGGAGATCCTGCAAAGCACAGGGCCTCCCTGCCCATTGCCAGGAAGATGATCTACCCAGCCAGGCGAAGCTTTGCTGTGTCCTGTGAGGCCTATGCTGCCCGAGACTGGGTACTAGCGAAGGAGTGGGTGAGGCAGTGGGGTGGGTATGGGCGTCTGGCTTTAATAGATCCTCAGAGCCACAGCCACTCACTCCTTTGTTTTATGGGTGGTTTTAATGTACAGATGGGTTTGTTTTAAAGGGGCTCTAAATCATGGCATGGTGAGAGCCAAGTATTGTGTCCCAACGGCTGTGTGGTGAACCCTCATAAGGTGGGCACAATCAAAGTAGGAATAAGACGGGGCTTCTCTCTCTTGACTAATGTGGTAGACGGGACAGGGGAAAGTGGGTGATCTGCGTTCCGGTAGGACGGGCCCGATGTTGTATAGAGCACCCTTTTTCTCATTCCGCTTCCAAGCTGCCATCTACAAGGAAGGGTGGGGCCTTCCCACTCCAGCTCACAGCTAGGGTGCCGTTCAGCTGACCAGCTAGCCTACTGCCACTCCCAGCCGCCTGCCCTTCCTCCCTGGGCTCCTGGCGCCATGATGCGCGCCACCCGTCTGCACCCACGCACACCCTATTGGTGCTCAGCCGCCGTGGGCGCGAGTCAGGTGAGCAGCAGACATTGTAGCAGACCCAACTCACCTCCTTCCCGGCGGGACTGGTGCCAGGGTTGTGCTCTTCCCGGAAGGCTTCCAAGCACCCCCGCTCGGCATCCTGCTCAGCCTGTTCTCAGGGTGCGGGGGCAGGTCTTTTTGGGGGGAGAATGTCTGCCCCATGCTGCCCTGGCGCCAGCTCTTCCTCAAGGCCCTGGTGGAATCGCCTGAGGGAAGCAGCTGGGCTGGAGCAGGGGCTGAGGTACTTCTGGGATGGGAATCAAGAGGGAAGACACCATCTTCCTCCAGCACTCATTCTTTTGTAGTGGCAGACACACAGCCTTGGACCAACCTATGGTGGTGTTCACTGCATGCTTCCTGCTTGGTGGCTTCTCAAGGTGTTGGGGTTATTTTTTGTAACTTCCAGCAAGACTTAGAGCCCAACACTCAGGGCAAGTCTCAAGGACCTCCATGACAGCTCAGCCTTGTGCTTTGGTTGTCCAGTGTCAAGTTTTCAACATATCTGGAAAGTTGGAAGAGTTCCGTGGAGGGTGCAGGACGGGGGAAGAGGCCTTCTCTTTGGTTTTCTGAGACAGGGTATGGTTTTACATGTAGTCCAAACGAACCTTGAACTTGTTTTTAGCCCAGGCTGGCTTTGAGCCAATGATTGTCTTGTCACAGCCTCCCAAGTGCTTGGGTATGGGTACATACTACTATGCCCAGAAGAGACCTTTGCTCCCAAGTTGTCCAAACTCCAGGCAGAGACCAGTTCCCCAACATACTAGGCCCCACGTTTGGTATCCTCTTGTCTCTCTCAGTCCTGGCGCCGGTGTGAGGAGAAGGCTACTCTAGAGGATCTGACACTGGCTCTTAGCCTTGCTTGGAACCGTGTGGCACCCAGAAAGCTCTTTGCCCTAACTAGGTCACTTGAGCAAGGTATGCCTTTTCCTTCTGACTTCCCCTTGGCCTTTGGGAACAGGAGTCTCTTCTGCCCTCCTTCCCTTCCCCGATGTCCCTAGCCCACAGGAGGAGTCAGAAACCCTAGGTCCTTTGGAAAACGGTGTCATGGAAGCTACTCTAGGAAGCTGTTGGCCGGACCAGTTTGTTGACCACATGGGGGTAGGCCCAGGGCATAGATGCCTGCGCAGCTTCAGTGGGTATTTACAAGTCTTGAGATTCCACAGAGCCTCTGTGTCTTCTGAAGGAGGGGATGCCGTGCCTCGGTTTCCCTGGGTGGTGCAACTCAGTAGGTTCTATGATGACCTTGAGGTTAAAAAAAAAAGCAACATGAAAGGCAGGAAAGAGAAGCAGAGCTTGGTGACTGAGGGGACCCAGAGAGGCAGCCAGGGACGCCTCTAGGCCATAAGAAAGGCCTGCTTCTAGTTCTTTCACAGAGTCTCGAGGTTGGCTGGGCTGAGGCCCTGTGGCGATCCCACTTGCGAGCCGGGTAGACGCTGGAACCCACGACTTTCGTCAGCGGGCACCTAAGGCCTCAGGTACAGCCTAGCGAGGGAGATGAACCAGTGCGTGCAGCAGAAGGTCAGGGACAGACAAAGGGGAACCAGAGCCATGCGGACCCTCCACCTCCTCCAGCCCAGCACGGGGTCTCGAGATGAGGGGGACGAGCTGGCAGGTAGCCAGTTGCCCTGTTTCTCCTTGATGCCTGCGTGGCGTGCGTCCTGGCTTCAAGCTCCCCGAGAGCAGGGAATGGAGGGGATCCTATGAAAATGATGATATGTGACAATCAGTCACAGCAATTAGTGTTTTGGTTAACAGGCCTTTTTTGTTTTCTCTCACCCAGACAGAATGTCACAAATAAATCCTCTCCTGCATTTGCATATTAATTGGATCGGAGACGTCAAGCATCTTTCATTAAAGAAAATGATCTGCATATTTGGAGACATAAAATAGTTATTTTGATGGGTTTTTTTTCCTAAGATCAGGGGGTGGGGGAGGTAGGTGATAGGAGTTCTAGGATGGAGGTAAAGCAGAAGCAGAGCCAGCCAGCCCCTCTGTCTAGTTAACCCTCTGCGGTCTGGACTCGATGGGCCAAGGTTGGGCAGGAAGATAATTAGTCCGTAATAAATCAAGGCTCCAAGGGGCCCCTGGGCCCGGCGTGGCTGTTAGGCAGAAGGTCCCCTCGCTAGAGTTATGAGTGAAGAGATGGGCTTGGTGCTTAAACTTCTTCTTAAGTCCCTCCCTTGGGAGCGAGTAGCTGTCCAGGGAGACAGCGGACATGAAGGCGTGGCCGGGTGTCCACCTTGTAGCCTGTGTAGCTGAGTCCCTCCTCATCTTGGGTCGCTGGTCAAGCCCTGTATCTGCTTTCACCATAGCTCACCTCTCTCCACATGCTGTGACTTTCTACTCCCTGTGTCTTTCACATTCTTCGCCAACCGTCCTTCTGCTCCTCTACCCCGATGGAAAGGTTTCTGAGAGCAGCAGAAGCAAAACTTAAGAGTCATTATCACTGAACTCGAAATAACCCAGAAAGCTACAGGACCCATATTAGGGCATGAGTCCCCGGGGAAAGCAGAGGGAATGGACAGTTTTTGATAGGCGACTCTGACCGTCCACGGCATTCTCCATTCTCCTGTCCCCTTCCTGCCTATGGGAGCCATTTGTTCAGGAGGGCAGCAGGGATGGCTTCCCTGAGACAGCTCTGAGCTCTCTCAAGTGAGCTCTCTCCAGCCCCAGGTGCACCCCCTTAGCAGATACCAGTCAGGAAGAGGTCGAGGTGCTCATGACAGTGATGGCCGCCGCTGTCACTTTCCACAAACTTTGCTCAGGTCTCTGCACTCGCCGTCTCCCATTTCCATGGCCCTCTGCGACCGGCCCTCTCGCCATGTACTCTTTACAGATAAGGAAACTCGACCTCAGAGAGTTCAGATAACACGCCTAGAGGTGTCCATCAGAGCTGAGAACTTGCAGCCAGAGTGGGGCTCTCTTTGGCCGGGTTGTGATATAGTGGGGACCTGTGGCAGGGTAGCTCCAGGTCTGACCCTTGCCTGTTACTTAGGCATGAGGCTGCTTTGTGATATAGTACAGCGGGTGACAATGGCTTTCTTCATGGGTGACCTCTTCACCCCATTGAGGGGACAAGAAGAGGTGCCATCCCCCGGATATTAGAAATGACTGTGGGTATCTTCTGGGGACTTTTCTGAATGCCAGAGGTAGTGTCTTCCATTCACATTAATTTATATATAGTTTTGCTTAGAACTTTGAAGTGTGCATCTCGGCCTCAGTCAGAACACACACACACACACACACCACACACACACGCACACACACACCACACACACACACACACACCATCAACCAGCCTCTCCTCATGCCCTAGGTCCATGGAGACCTGGATATCCCACAGAAACCTGTGGTTTGGTACTTCCTCTCCAATACCCAGACTCTAAAATACCTGCGCCCCCAATGCCAGCTGCAGGGAGTTGTACTTGAGCCAGATCCAGATACCACTTCCCAGGTCAAGGCTCTAGAAGGTCTCCTGAGCCAGGGGACAGGGGTGATTGCTCCCCAAAGCTCCTGACAGCTGTGCCCCATCTTGTTCCTTGGTTGTCCCCTGGCCCTCCATAACTTCCAGTTGTACCTGTTTTTGGTAGGGGAGGAACAAAAGCAGATGTCATGTGTCCCTCACATTTGGGAATTTTGCATTAGGAGCCTGAGGAACCCTCTAGAGGAGCAAGAGGAGTGGCAAGGTATCTTCTGGAGCCTGGGGGAGCCCTGGAGCAGGTGTTTCTGTTAAAAGTCAAGAAGCCAAGTTGTTTTAATATGGTTGTAGCTGCTAGTTTGATAAATCAAAATAATTAAAAATAATAAATTCGATTCTTCACCCAGCAAGCTGTGTGTGGGCGCGAGACCTGGGCTCCAGAGCTCGGACCGGGGAGGTGGGAGAGGACCCCGGAGCACGGGGATCACGGAATCATAACAGAGGAGGTGGGCAGAGCCCGACACAGGGGTCAGACGCTCTCAGAACTGATTAAGGGAGAACTGTCTTTCACGGTAAGAGAATCAGCCAGACAGGCCAGAGCCCCTGCTGGCTTTGCCTCTGGCTGTGTGGAATTGGGCCAACCTTGGTTTCCTCATCTGTCAAATGGCGTGATAGCCCTATCGGCCTGTGGGGCTGTGTCAGGAGTCAGGCTTTGCATAGCGCTCGAGCATATGGTGAACAGTCACGACCCATAGGAACACAGCCCTCATCCTCCCTGCACTAGAGGGGCTTCAGTTTCCTCTCTTGTCCCCTCTTTGTACCAGTTTTGGCTACAAGCACAAAATCCCAGATCCCAGTGCTTGGGCTGCTAAACAGACGCACAGCTTCCGGAGACTTCCTCCCTCTGTGGGCTGTTGTCCTAACACAGGACCGTTCTGTTTACGAGGACATCCCCTAGTTCAGGGCGGTTTCCAATCACAGTATTCCACTGGTTTCAGTACGGGGCCAGGAAGCAGTGTGCCACACCCCGGGGCCAGCCCTGGGTTCGAGGTGCCAGCAGCTCTACCTGGGAAAAGCAGGATCTAGAAAGGGTTTGTGTCTGCACCCCCCCCCATCCCCACCCCCACCTCCATCCTCAGGAGCCGTATTTGGTGTCAGGGCAGCTGGAAATCTGAACTGAGTGGAGCGGGTGGGGACAGGGAGGGACAGGGTGTCTGTCTCTTTAAATGCACTTTGTGTCAGTGTGATAAGGAATTTGATGGCTTTATCAGAAATACCAAAGCTTTATTTAGCAGGGCGAGGCTCACACCACTCAGTTCCACACAATCTGCTGATAAATAGCAGAAAAAGGAGGGGGGGGGCGCCTGGACAATAACTCACCAACACCCCAGCTTGGCAATCAAGGGAAGATGAGGCACGGAGAAAGGCACAGAGGCTAAGCTGGAAGTTTGGGGAAGTTGAGGAGCCCACTAGGCTGGGGACGGGAGCAGAGAAAGCTGCACTGGAGTTCTGTAAAGTGCTGACAGACAGTCGTTCAACTGTTCTCCAGGAGAGACCCCCGTGGACTTTTTCGTTACTAGATAGAACTGTTGTGATTCAGGGGTATGGGGGGATTTATTAAACGTTCATACCCTTCCCCACTGCCGTCCCCTTGGGCCTGTCCATCTCCCTACCAGCCACCATCCATGCCATGCAGATCTGCCCTCAGGACCTGCTGGCTGGACTGGTGAAGGCTCAGGGGCCAGTGCCAGGAGAAGCAGAAAGGCTATGATAGGGCCCTACCTACTTGTGGCATTCTAGAACATTCTCCTCCTCCTCCTCCTTCTTTTGAGACAGGGTCACCCTATATAGCCCTGGCTGTCCTAGAACTCCTTCTGTAGACCAGGCATAGATCTGCCTGCCTCTGCCTCCCAAGTGGGATTAAAGGTGTGCACCACTCCTGGCCTCAGAACTCTCCATGATACGGGCTGGGTAGTCGGTTCTTAGGCATTCCCTCTCCTATCTTGACCATGCTAGATTCTTCCTGTCTTCAGTGGTATATCTGTTTCTTCTTCCTCAACCTCTCTCTTCCTAAGCATATAATCGTTTTCCCACCCCTGCCTGGGAACCCCTTGCCACTGGTCAACTTGGTGACCAGCATGAGGCTCATAGATGGTGAACGCCTGGATGTCCTCTTGACTGTCTCCACACCCCTGGATGTCCACACTCCTCCCTCTGCCCCCATGAAGGTTTTGATGAACACAAAGCCAAGTTTAATTTATGGCCCCCACCCACATCACTCTGTCTGTCTCCCTCCCCCCCTCAAAAGGTCTTGCCTCTCCTTACCAACTGTTTCTGAAATCTCCTGTGGGTACAGAGGCAGGTTTGAGCACTCCACACCCAGCCATGAGCCACATGGATAGGGAATGGGGAGTGTGGAGAGAGGAGGAGGTCGTGTCTACATTTTTTTTTTTTTTCCGGAGCTGGGGACCGAACCCAGGGCCTTGCTAGGGCCTTGCTCTTGCTAGGCAAGCGCTCTACCACTGAGCTAAATCCCCAGCCCCCGTGTCTACATTTTATCACGACGACGCCCCTGACCCAAGAGAACCAAAAACTTGAGTCCGGGTCACAGGCCCTGCCTACTGCAAGTTCAAAGCTGCTTCTGCTTATCCCAAGCAGATGGTTAACTCTCAGTGACCAGCAGAGTTGGTCGAGGGAAAGAAGTCTCTGCCCCACAGGGCCTCCAGATGTGACAGAGGACCCAGGCTTTCTAGACCTTTCCAACAGGATGCTCAAAGGCTGCCTTAGGGGTCATTACACGAGGCTTGGCTTGGGTTGACTGAAGACAGCAGTGCACTGACTGTAGTGCCTCTGCCCAGAACCACGGTGGAGCCTAGCGAGGCCTGAGATCCCCTCTACTAAGCTGACCACTGGGAGCCTTAGCAAGGCTGGGCCGATAGGCAGAGGCCAGGCAGGCAGCCTTACAGGGATCCCTAGGCTTTGTATGGTGGAGCAATGGGATTAGCTGGACTGCTTAGGTAGGGGAAGTTCTGGGCGGAGAAACAGGGGCCCTGGGGGAGGGGGAAACTGGCCAGGGCAGAGGCTGGAGGAAGCTGCCCAAAGGCCGAGGCCCAGACAGACAGGAGGCGTAAGTGGAAGTGACAGGGTCAGGCCAGACCTTTGTCCTCCAGCCTGATTAGAAGCCTGCCCTGGATTTCTGAAACTTTGGGATGTTGTCGGACAAACTGGAGCTTAATTCTGTCAGAGCGCTGGGGAGATTAGAATTGACATCCTGGGAGCACATTCCTGGCTGGGCAGAAATCCAGCCCCCGCTGGGAAAAACCTGTGAAAGCATGGCCAGCCTATGGTGGCAGCAGGGGTGCTGTCAGCACCGGTGGCCACTCCAGCTTTGGGGACTGGAGCCAGGAGTCTCTGGAAGGCTGGTCTATTTAGACAGGATGCGTGGAAAGAAAGGAGTCTTAGCCAAGCCACTCCTGACACCGATCCTTTTCCCCGGGTGGCACTGCCTGGAGCAGAGCTCTGAGGTTTAAGTCTACAAAATGAGCCAAGTCTTCCTTCCAGAACCTTGGAGCTTTGCTTTCCTTCACAGTTACCTTGGGAAGGCAAGAAGGATGCTTCCCGCTGCCGAGCTGTAGCAGCCATGGCCTGGTGGGTGGCAGCACAAGTTATCTGGTTGAGCTCCCCCGGGGAAGGTTGGTTGCCCGGCCGTGCCCACCAGCAGAAGCCAAAAGCAGAGGATTCAAAAGGCCTCTGCCAAGGCACCGACTAGGCCTCTGCCACCACCAGCCCCATTAGCCTCAAGAAATCAGGACATGTCCTTCAAGATACGTCCAACCCTTTCTGCAAGCGCCCAGGAAACCTCCGAGGGTCTAATCAAGCAGAGTGACAGGCAAGGACCTCTACCGGGAGTCACCAGGCAGAATGACCACCTTCCCACCAGGAGATGGGTCTGGAGGACAGGGTTGGTAGTATACACCATAGCCCCAAGTCGGGCTGCTCCCGGTACCACCCCCCCCACTTCCTTCCTGACTCTAATGACTTTTAAATATTGGTAAATATTTTGGCTAAAGCAGGCTCTCCGTGGCAGAGAGCAAAGCTGTGCGCGGTTCAGGACCTACAAATTATTTATTAAAGATCTGAGATGCGGTGCAATTATGTGGAAAGAACCCAAAAAATTAAATAAATAAGTAAGAAAATAAATAAATAACAGCCCCACTGGCCTCTCGAAGGCTTGGGGAGCTGCACACATGATTGCCGACTTGATGAAATCCCCCCGGATGTAATGAGCTGATTTTTCTGCTGTTAATATTGCATCTGCTGATGAAGGATTCGTTAGGATAATGGAACGAAGCTAAAATATAAATGACTCCCTGTCAAGAAGCAGCTTTTGTTTGTTGATCTCCTGACAGTTCCCGGGCCAAGGCAGGGGTTTCCGTGTGCACACACACACACACGCATTCAGGAACAGGCAGGAGGGATGGGGGGGGACGAGAGCTCAGGGGACCCCCCCCAGAGTGCTTGGCTTTCCCTACACCCCCAGTATCCTAGGCTCTCCCTTCGGGTTGGACCGCCAGACCTTGGGAAGCTCTAGAGCCCTTGGGGGCGCGGGGGAAGTCATCAACTTGGAGCCCTGTGGAGGGAGCTTGTTGCTCAGGGATCCAGGGAAGGAGCGTAAGTTACCGCCTAGCTGGGCAGAGACGGGTATGTGGAGGAGGGGCTGGGGGCATTGGGATTTGTAGAGGCACTGTTGGCTGCCTGTGCACGCAGGGGCGTGGTGTTGTGTGGGAGATGGAGTCACAGTCACTTGAGGCATGGTATCCTAAGAGGAGGTCCATTACAATGTGCCTTCCCTTCCTTGTTTCCTTCTCTTCCTCCCTTTCTGACAGAGTGTAACCCAGGACGTCCATGAGATAACCTGGATCTTCTGATCATCCTGTGCCCATCTCACAAGTGTGCACCACCACACCCGGTCTATGGGGTGCTAGAGATCAAACCCAGGGCCACAGGCATGCTAGACTAAGTCGGTCGATTGAGCTGAGACAAGGGCACATCAGAGGCTGGGTCAGACCCTGTAGAGGGCAGAGAGGAAGGAGGACTCCTTTGAAATTATGACATTGCCCTCCTACCCCGGCTTGGCTCATCTGATGCCTCTGCTGGGTTCCCATGTCTGACACCTTTTCTTCTGAGCTCTCATCTTTTCCCCTGTTGCATTGTGAATTGTATTATGGTAAATATACATTATAAAGTTGATCAATGTGAGACTGTTTTAAGTGCACATTTGGTGGCATTGGGTACACTCACAAGTTGTACTTCTATAACCAATATCTAGTTCCAGAATGTATGTATGTATGTATGTATGTATGTATGTATGTATGAATGTATGTATGTATGTATGTATGTATGTATGTATTTTGGTTTTTTCAAGTTGGGGCTTCTCTATGTAGTCCAGGATATCCTAGAACTCACTCTCTAGACCAGGCTAGCCTCAAACTCAGAGAGATCCACCTGCCTCTGCCACCCCAGTGCTGGGATTAAAGGTGTGTGCCACCACCACCTGGCAAGTTCCAGAATGTTCTGATCACCTCATACAGAAATGAGCAATCTGTCATCCACCAACTCTTCCCTTTCCCCAGCCCCTGACAATCACTGATCTGTTCTCTATGATCTATTCACTTTAGTCTAGACCTTTTTTTTTTTTTTTTTTTTTTTAGTGTAACTGGAATCATACAGTTTGTAACCGCCCCTGTCTGGTTTCTTTCATTCAGGTGTCTTCATGCTGTGGCATGTGTCAAGTCTTTATTATTTTTCATGGCTGTATAATAGTCCATATAAGTCATGTGTTGCTCATTCCTCAACCCATGGGAACTCTGACTGTGTCTGCCCTTTGCTTGTCCTGAATGGGGCTACTATGAACATTTCTGTTCCAGTGCTTAAGTCCCTATGACTCACCTTTGAGGTTTATATCTTGGAGTGAAACTGGAATCTCTCCCACAAAGGACCCTAGAAGGGTTTCCATGGCAGCTGGTGAGAACCAGGCGAGGCGGGGTTCGAGTCCAGCTCGGTCACACCACTCTGTCTTCATTCTCTATCTCCCTCATGCCTGGCATCTCTGATCTCTGAGAAATAGGGAAGCAGAGACTGGATTGCTTTTTGGCGAGGCCAGATGGGGGTGTCGCCTCTCTGTGCATTTGGCCGCTGAGTGTCTTGGCCCTATGGTGGCTCTGTGTCACACAGTATGTCACACACCTTCTGGGTCCTGAGTGAAGACTGAGTTGATTCCTCTGCACTGTGCCCTACCTAGCGCATGGGACAGACTTCTTACTGACTCCTTGGCCAGTTCCACCTGTCACCTTGATCTCTGAGGCCCTTCGATACCAGGCCACCACCTCAGACCCTTCTTCCCAGAGAGGGCATAAGTCTTGTCTGAAGATAGTTGAGACCTTTGCGGTGGTCATGCAGGAACACTGGGAGTCTAGGGAGCAGGAGGAGATGGCTTTTCTCCTTGAGAAACCAAGGCAGGATCCCCATCCTTTTCAAAGGCCCTGGCTAGGGGGAAGAACTACTTGAGGAAGGATCCACCCAGGTCCTGTGAGCCGGATAGGAAAGGCTCAAGACAGAGACATAAGGGGAGCCAACTCCAGCACTGAACAGCACGGGCTTCACCAACTGTAGGAGAGAAGGGCCAAGCCAGGTGCTTCCTGCTCTCCTGTTACATTTCTAGTATTAAGAACACTCCTTGAGGAGGCAGGGGTTTGGTGGGACGCAGCTCCGATGGTTATAGTGCCCGCTGTGCAAGCCTGAGGACCTGAGTTCAGATCTTTTAACGCCCACGTGCGATAAAGCTGGATGTGGTGGCCCATGCCTGTAACTCCAGCGCCAGGGAGGTGGGGGACACGAGGACCTAGCCAGTTAGTGAATTCAGTGAGCTCTGGGCTCAGTGAGAAACTCTATCTCAACTAGATAAGCAAATTAAATAAAGGCAAGGGCTCAGCGGTCAAGAGCACGTGCCTGTTCTTGCAAAGGACCCAGGTTCGATTCCCAGCGTCCACATGCAGGTTCATCACGTCCTTGGGCACCGGGCACGCATGTAGTACACATACATGCAGGCCAGACACTCGTATACACAATATACTAAGGAATCGAAAATATTAATAACAGGGGTTGGTGATTTAGCTCAGTGGTAGAACGCTTGCCTAGCAAGCACAAGGCCCTGGGTTGGGTCCCCAGCTCCAAAAAAAAAAAAAAAATAGCAAGGCGGAAAGCAATAGGGACAGGTACCCAATGTCGACCTGCTCTGGCCTCCACCTACGTGCATACATCTGAAAGAGAAAGCTGGGGAATCCCTTCCCTGCCTCTAAATGACTAGGCCCTCCTCTTGGCCCTGTATAGATTTTTCAGGATTCTGGCCAAATCCCAATCATGACCATTTTGGAAAAACCACAGAGCAGATCTAGAGCCCACTCGGACTTGATGCTGGACAGCAGAGCCACCTGCCACTCCTGGCTGGAGACCTCAGGTTCCTGCTCTGGTTGCTACCCTGTCTGGGGCTGGCAGCCCCCTCATTGTCCCTCTAAACACGGTATAAACATTCCAGGCTTTATTTGGGCTTTCCGTTTTGCCTGGTTATGGTGTGGCTGTGCCTCTGATACACACACCCTGGCAGCCTCGCAGGGTGCAGGGAACCGCTGGCCCCGGACAGAGCCTTTCTCTTCCAAACCTCCCTCCCTGTACCACATTTATTTATTCTTTCTTTCCCCTTCTATTTCTCCCTCCTGGTCTATCTTTTTTTTTCTTTTCCACTCTTTCAACATGGTTTTCCTAAAAAGTTTTTTAATCAATCAAATTTGAGGCAGAAAATAGGTTTTGTCACGCCTGGTCCCGGGATAGTGTGACTCTCACTCAGGCTCCTGACAGCTCCTCAATGCAGGAAGGAGGCCAAACAGAATATTTCTCCGGGAATGTGCCCGTTTCCATGACACTGCCCCTTGTTGTCTGCGCTGCCCCCTCCTCAAGCTGCCCGGCTGACATGGCCCCAGCCCTTGTGAAAGGCCCAGCCGAGGGAGGGTATATGAGGGTGGGAGGTGGGCTAGGATAGCAGGGGGTGGGTAGCCAGGCAGCCTGACAGCTGTCCCTGAATCTCCATGGCCTGAGAAGGCTGCGGAGCAGGTTGGAACCTCAGACAGGAGCCTGGCCTGAGGCTTCATGCATATGTAGCCAGACAGCCTGTGGGGGAAACTGGGGGGCCAGGTCCTAGAGCAGTTTCAGCTCTAGACAGAGGAGACAAGTGTCACAAGGGCCAGCCTCCTTCAGGCCTTGATACCCTGCTTCTAGCACATCGTCTCCATCCCCTTCCTTTCTACTCTCGTGTCCATCAAAGATTCTCCCATCATCCTTGGCTTCTTCCTGGTCCCTCTGTTCTAGCACCCCTGCCAACCTCCCCGGTCCCTCATCCCCAGATCAGGGCTCTGTGAAAACCCTCTAAGTCTTTTCTTTTTAGCCCAGTTCTTTCTTCCTTCTTCCAGTCCCCATCTTTCACCCTCTCCTCTTCTCGTTCTCTTTTATAATTAATGATTAGTTTTAATTGGTTTGCTTAGGCAGCCTGACAGCAAATTAACAGGAGCCAGCCCAGGGCTGCAAGGCTCAGGTGGAAATCACTGTGCTTCAGACCTGGCCAGGGAAAGGGAGGCTGTGGTTGCCCTGTACTCAGGCCTCCTACGGACAGGTACAGCAGCCAACAGGAGGGAGGCAACAGGCATTCTGCAAGATGGAGGCTCACAGTGTCAGCCCTTTGTGTGATTGGGCATTCGCTCTTCTTAGAGCCCCCCTTGTCCTCATCAGAGATGAGGGTCAGGTCAAAGATGGGCAAAGCGGATGCCTTTGGACTGTACAGGGTTTGCTTTGGGTGCCAATGTCTTTGCCTGTGTTGTAGCTGATAGGGTTGGCAGTTTGACACCTCTGGGACTGAGGGCCTACTCTTTTACATGGCCAGGAAGGAAAGGCCACTGCCACCATGAGATCAGATGCCTAGGGAGAGGCAGCCACTATGGCCTACAAGCTCCAGAGCCCAGCTATGCCTTCTTCTAATTGTTGTACGCCTCTGCACGGAGCCCTCAACCCTTCCGTACTCGGGGTTAACCCTGTACAGTTGGGTAGGAGAGGGATGAATGGTTTGGTGAATGGATGATGGATAGGTGGGTAGATACATGGAGGGTAGATAGATGGATAGGGAACTGGCAGAGGCTAGGTGATGGTGGCACATGCCCTTAATCCCAGTGCTCAGGAGGCAGAGGGAAGCAGATCTCTGTGAGTTCAAGACTAGCCTTGGTCAACAGAGTGAGTTCCAGGGCAGCCGAAGCTACATGGAGAAACCCTGTCTGAAAAAAAAAAATGAGAGAAGGAGAAGAGGAAGGGGAAGGAGGGGGAGGGGAGGGAAGGAGAGAGAGAGGGAGAGGGAGAGGGGGAGGGGAAGAGGGAGAGAGAGAGAGAGAGAGAGAGAGAGAGAGAGAGAGAGAGAGAGAGAGAATGAGAATGTGTGTGTGTGCTGGCAAAGCGGAAGCTCTGACAACACTTGGGCACTTCTGCTATGACCCCCTAAACATATATTCCTTTTCTCTTTTTGCTTTGAGGTGGTTCCCCTAGCCTTAGGAACCCTACCTGAAGGTAGGAGTCATCTGCTTTGTGTTCTCCCTGCCTCCTGTCTTCTCCCCACCATCACAGAACCCACCCTTTATCTCCCCCCACCCCAAGACAGTTTCTCACTGAAACCAGCCCTGATTGTCCTCAACTCGATTTGCACATCAGACTTGCCTCTCAAACTCACAGACACCCTCCTGCCTCTGCTTCCCAAGGGCTGGGATCAAAGGTGCGCGGTCACCACACCTGGCTGTTGCACCCTACCTCAATGATGCCAGTTATCTGCCAGTTACCTCATTCACTGCTGTTATCTGATGGTGCCCACCACTCTAAGAAGGCACCAGCACCAGGAGGGGCAGTGTTTCAGACCTGGCCAGGGAAAGGGGGTTACACTACCAGAATAAATGAATGAAAACTGCTTACTGGGTACTGACTGCTCAGGTCCTTACTGGGAACCTAGAATCTATCTAGTGTCCAAGATCCACCTGGGAGATAATGAATGTCTCTGCTGCTGACAACCAGGCTCCCTGCCCTGAACGGGCAAGGATGGGACTGCAGGGTGTAGCGTTTTGGTGCCCGTGTAATATGCATCTCTGCCCCTCCCCTTCCCCCTCCCCCCAAGCCCCGACCAACTCCCGGAAAGTTTCCTCCCGGATTGTTCTGTGTGATCAGATCTGCAAGTTGCTCTCTAAGCTTCTTGTCACATTTTGACTTAATGAAGTGCAACTGTTGAGGGATTTGGGTTCAGCGCTCCGGTCTCCCGCGCTCCCTTGTTGTCAGAAAACAGGGGTGGTTGGGGACAGCAACACTGTGCTGTAAGTCGTTATCATTCCGGTCAGTCTGTTTAACACAAAATTAAACAAAGAACTAATTAGTGCCTCATGAATTAATAAATGCACAGTTGCCGGGGAGGAGGGAAGGGGAGAAAAGGTGGTGGAAGGGAGATACTGGAATTGTAGAGTTGGGGGGCTTTGGGGGTTCAAGGGAGGCTGCCTGAGGCATCTTGACAGATCTCAAGGAGAACTTGGGATGGCCGGAACAATGACCTAAGGCTCATTGGCCAGAATGTTCCCTCTGCTAGCCAAGCCCACCTAGCTCCCTGAAGCATTGGTTTTGGGGTCTCCATGCCTGTCTCCCTGGTCTAGCCTGTTAGTCTGTCCTCTCAGCTCACCCCTCCTCTCTAGCTCTGTCACTTTTTCTTGAGGCTCCCAACTGCCTCTCCCACCCCTCCTGGCACCCATTTGCTCTCTGTTGCCCTCCACCTCAGACGTCCGCTCACTTCCCTGCAGACCCCTCAGCTCCCACCTCCTGGACCCATGAGTGCCTGAGGCCCACAGCGAAGCCCTCCCGAACCACCTGATGATTAGCCGGTTCTCAACCTTTCCATGCAGCCAAGCAGGCTCTGCTCCACTGAGCACCCTCCAACCCAGCAGCCCCGGCCGGCATAGGTTATGACATGGGCCTAGCAGAGAGTGGAGCCCTCCTTAAGAGGACATGTCAAGTACGATTAGCTTTATCCGTCTAAAGACGTCCTGGGAATGAGAGCGCATGTGGTGGGACGAGGTGGCATTCTGGGAGCCCTGGACAAGGTCACCTCATCTCCTGCAATCCCCCCAATCTGATTTGGGGATTACATAGCCTAAGGAAATTGGCGTTACTCCTTTTGCATCATTGATAAGCCACGAATGAGGGAGAGAGAGGAGGAAAAGGGAAGAAACAGCAAAGCCTTTGTCCAGCAGGGCAGGTGCCAAGGCTGGGCCTAGGGCCTGGCCCAGGCAAAAGCAGATGGGGCGGGGGTTGGGGGGTAGATACAAGGTCCCTCGGAACTTCCCACCACAAGTGCATTCTGCCCCCATTTGAACCTGAGTCCCCAGACTCCTGCTGTAGGCTGCAGAGGACCCCGAGCCTGCAGTAATAAACCACATTCTCCATTGGCTTAAGACCCTCCAGTGTTGGGCCTTGCCCCGTCTGAATCTTCTGTGGAGAGGCTGTCTTGGTTCATCAAGGGGGAAGGGAATGCCCACAGTCTGTTCCTATGGAATGGAAGCTTCCTGATGCCTGGCCTTGCCCACGGCACTCCCATGGTCATTTGGAAAGAGTTTGGCATTTGCCACTTTTGTTTCCAGGGTTCAGGAGAAAAAAGTCAAGGAGTGAGTGGTTGGTGCTGTGTCCATTGTCTTTAGGAGTTACCCACTTAGCCACTAATGGTTCCTGGGAGCACACTCCGTACACGTACACACACTCACACACACACACACACACACACACACACACACACACACACACACACACACACACATCTCTGCCTCCATCAGGCAGTACGAAAGGCAGCCTGGCTTTCTTTGGGCAGCAATAGTCTTGGCGCAGTATTTCCCATGTAACCGCTACTACGGCTTGCTTCCTGAATTTTCTGTCTTTGGTGGCCATATACTTGAAGTAGGCCCAAAGCAGAGCCCTTTGGGCACGCCTGAACCACTGACCCCTCTGGCTAGCCCTGGAGCACCAGTAAGAGAACTTACTCTTGGGCACATAGGGGTCATGAAGCTTGAGGCAGTCAGACTTCATAGGCTTCCTCCTGGAAAGACTAACAGGCTCTTCTCTCTCCCCAGGATGAAGTGACCTCCCCAACTGTGTTTGAGGAATCCCTAGGACCCTGTGAGGTAAGGCCTGCGCCCACCCAGCCCCACCCCCATTCTGTATGTTGTGTGACAACTGGTGTGAGGATGTGAGATACAATACCCTGGACCAAATTCAGTTCTTCCAAGCATCCAAGACCAGATGGGATGGGGCGTTGGAGACAGGGAATGGGAACTCCATGGCTACTGGAACCTGTCAAGAACAATTGGGGGCCCAGCAAGAGCAGTTTGGCTTTTATGCTGGAAACAGAATAGGGATGGAGGATTGCTGCCGATTTGGGCCAAGGAGCAAGCCCCAGGCAGCAGGAGTAGTAGGTGCCATGCTTGCGTTTCTCATGAGACCGTTGTCTCACTCCAGCCGCCCTGTATGTCCATTGTAGTAGCTATCTCAGGCTTTCCAGGGAAGTTTTGCTTCTAGCCATGCCTGGAGATCCAAAAGAGTTTAGCATCCTACATCTCCAGCTCTCTGGAGAAGCCTCTCGGTTGCGTTACCTCCGGGGTAAGAACTGGCTGGGAGGAGGCTACCTGCAATGGAAAGCAGGCTGTTATACACTGCCTTACCCTAAGCCCAGGGCTCCCTGGAAGCCAGGCACTCAGGACTGCCGTGTTCTTCACAGACTGCTAGTCCCCTGGTGTCTGGAGAACTGCGGGGCCACCGGGCCTTGGCCCCGGGCAGTGCAGTGTCAGAGGTGACCGGTGGAACGCCAGTGTTATGTAAATAGCGGGGCCTGCCCGGCGGGCGAGCAGGCTGGCTGCAGCCATCCATCATCCCGGCTCGGCGGGGCGGGGGACAGACACAGCACCGTGCGCTTGGCTCCAAACCTGTTTGTTTTCCCTTTGTCTCGCGCGTTTCGGGGGCCAGGCTGCGACCCGCTCCAGTTTTGTCCCGCTGGCCTCCTCCCCATAGGGAGCACGGGGGAAGGGAGGAGAGTCCCTTGGCTCCCACCGCGGCATCCCTTTCGTACTTCAAAGGCTCCCCCAGCATTGTCTGCGCCTGCGGGCAGTGGCCCTGAAAACGTGATCAGAGGCGGCCCGGTGTAGGGCAGGCCCGGCCCGCGCCCTGCGCTCTCGCTGGGGCCTGTGGATTCCTCCCTTTGCCGCCAGCACCACCCTGGTTACAGCGCAGCTCCGGGGCGCTCACTGGCCTTTCTCTCCCGGAGCCCCTTCTGGCTCCCTCTGGTCTCTTCTTCCTGCTCTCTAGCCTTGGCCTCACTTCTGTCTCAGGCGCATTGAGACTCTAGAAATGACCAGAGCTGCATGCAGTCTTCCACTCATTCCTCGCCTCCTTAAGAATCTCAAACCTGTCAAAGGGTTTCCCAGGATGCTGTGAGACATAAATAGGCTCCCCGCGTCCCACTCAGCATGGCACGGGACACAGGAGAGCAAGCCTTGCTTCCTCTGGGGATCTCTGCCAGATTAGGTACAAGGTCCCCAGAAATCAACCCAGCATCCTAAAAGACAGAATGCTTCAATTTTCTGGACAAGTCTCGGGCAAACTTCAGTTCCTAGGTCACGTTTGGCCCACGGCCTGTGTTTTGTAAATAAAGTTTTATTGGAAAGGGATACCCATTCGTTTTCATATTGTCTATGGCTGTTTTCACTCTCCAGTGGCAGAACTGAGTGACTACAGCAGAAACCCTTTGGCCTAGGATAGCATAAGCTATTTATTTACTATCTGGCCCTTCTACAGAAAAGGGTTTGCTGGCCCAGATTGTGGTCCCTAAGTTTTTTTCCATCTCCGATAAAAATATACACTGAGATTTGCCATTGTAACCTGCCAACGTGCGTATGTCCTTGGGGTTAAGTGATTTCTCAGTGTTGTGTGGTCACCATAGTGAGGCTGGGATTGCATAGCAACTCATTGCTGGGGCTTGGTTTTCAGGCTGCTTAAAGTCCTGCTTTGCTGGGGGAATTTCTGCCCCTGCTTTGCCTCCTGCTCTGTTCAGTCCTTCTTACCCTGGAGCCCCAGTTCCCCTCTCCTCACCTGCCCCAACTCCTTCAGGGCTTGTGCATTCAATGACCCTCCTGTAGCCTTTACCAATCATTTTAACCTCAGGTCCACAGTCATAGTCATGACCCCCACCCCACCCCCACTCCCACCCACCCCGGGGGCCACTTTGCAAGGTGAGAGGGGTGTACCCTGCAAGGCTGTTGGGGTATGGGAATGTAGTGCCCAGAATCCAACGGGAAGGGCAAAGGGTTTCCTCTCAGCCAGTTTCCCTGGCAGCCACAGAGGTAGCAGCCATCCCTAGGACAGACCCTGTATGGAAAACCTCTGAAACTGAGCCCTTGAAACCAACAAAGCCTCTGAAGCCAGTGGACCTTTGGAAAAAGAACGATGCTGGGGGAGTGTACTAGGCAGTCCTGGGACCCACACACTTGTTCTTGCCATCCTCCCAGACCACCAGCAGCAGCGGATTTTATAAAACAGGGGTTCTGCCTATCAGGCTCTGCCCCACAGGTCTGAACTGGCTGGAGCTGCTGGGAGGAAGCAGACCAAGGAGGAGAACTGGGTCTGTGTTTCAGCCTGTGAGGATGAGGAGACTCTGGGGTCACTTAAGTGGGTGCTTTCCCTGTCCAGGGTCAGTGATCCTAGCGGCCCTGGTGTGTCACCATGGCTGTGTCAGGCTTCACATCCGAGGGGGATGCTTAGAGGTCTGGGGTGGGAGCTGCACAAGCCAGTTCTCTGGGTGCCTCTTTTTTGGCTCTGCTGAAGTCCCTCCCAGGTCTCTATGCCTCTCCTCCTCTCCAGGCCTTCTGCGTGCCCCATAAGTTTCTCTCTCTCTCCCTTCTTGCCTTCCCACCACTCATCTCAAGCCACCACCACCCCCGGCACCCCCCAACGCATGCTCCCTCTCCCTCTCTCCTTTTCATCTACTCGGAAGGCTTTACTTTACTTCCTTGTCACCCTAATTGATTGCATTAACCTTTCAGCGTATTGGATTTCCCCGGCATCGTGCAGAGAGCCCTGTGCAATATGCTTATAATCTGAGCCATAATGGACAGTTTGCAGTCAACAAGCCCCTTCTCCCATCGGCCCCGTTGACATCTTTCTTTTGCCCAGGCCACCTCGGCCACTTCTCCGGCTGGCAGGGGCGGAGCCATAGGATGGGACCAAGGAGGAAGTGAACTCGGGATGGGGTCTGCCAGTGCTTTCCCTGCCTCTCCCATCTCCCTGGCTGGCCTTCCTTTCCTTTCCCTACCTCCGGTTTCTTAGCCTTGTTGAGTCCCCTTGGCTTGGCTTTCTGCTTCCGAGACATCACCTGAGAAGTGGCTGGCTGTGTTTTAGATTTTGTCAATGAGAGAGTCCCCCTGTTGTACCCAGGTACCCCGTTCCAGCTTTATCACCCTCATTGGTCTCAGGCTTGTGTGACTAGTGTAGGTGGCAGGAGACGTCTTGAGGTCTCAAGGGGAGAGAGGTGACTGACCCAGGGACCCTGGCAGTAAGCCTGGAAAAGCCCCCAGGAGGGACTGGTGGGACCTGATAGGAGGGGTACAAGAGGTTCAGAGGAAGACGATAACTTTGCAGGAGGGACTCCATCAGAGGAGCCAGCCCGTGCCAGCTGCCTGATCTGAGGAGCCCAGTCCCAGACTGAGTCCCCATTCGCTATGGGTTCCAGCAAGGCTGGCCCCTCGGCTCAGCAGCCTGATGGGTGAATAGTCACTCAACAGGATGGATGTCAGGTTGAATACATTAGTGTCAGCTGAAGGAGCAGGACGGAGGCCCCCATGAGCCCCGGTGGTACACTTCCTTCTCCTCCAGACCCTGTCTCTCCAGCCCTCTGCCTAGCATCTTCTCCTACTGACCATCTCCACCTCCTGCCATCTCTCTCACTCCAAAGGGCAAGCTTTGGCAAGAGAGGGCTGGACCTCCTTCTCATTCTCTCCCAAGGATTTTGGGGGTGGGCAGAGGGCACAGCAGGGAGAAACCAAGCAGCGAATTAAAGTTTGTGATTGTCAGTGTCGGGAGAAGCTAAATAACCCTGTAACTAGTATGAAGGTGAATTCACGGTCTGCTGCACATGGAGAATATGAGTGTCTGCAAGACAGCGAGTGTAGCTCTGGAGTCCGCCCCGCCATGGTGGGCAGCCTTCTCCCCAGGGACCCGAAGGAGGCGGGAGGAGGCCATGCACTTCCCACCCCCTGGCAGGGAGCAGCTGCCCAGGATCTCCCACCAGGCATGGGAGGAGGGGCAGCTCAATGGTTTGACAATGTGCTGGCCAGCAACCCATGCAGGGATGCATTTGTGAGCGCCAGCAGTCAACACTCACAGACACCAGCCCAAGGCCCATATTAACTGTGGACACTTACTGGTCACTTACTCCATGCCAGGCCGAATGCTGTCTTCAAACCTCTGTCCAAAACGTGCAGTACGACGGCCATTGTTCTCCCCTTCTCCCCACACTATTCTGTGACCACTTTATTGAGATATAATCCATATGCCATCAAATATTGAGATATAATCCATATGCTGTCAAATCTACCATTTTAAAATGTACAATGTGGTGATATTATTATTATTATTATTATTATTATTATTATTATTACCACCACCACCACCATCTTCATCATCATCATCACTACTGATCCTAGAACTTGTTCATCTCCAGGAAGAAACCCCTGTACTCCCTGGCAGCCACTGACTTCCCTTCCCCACCTACAGACCTAAACAACTGCTAATAGTTCCCTTCAGATACAAGAAAATGGAGGCCCAGAGATGGCTAGTAACTTATTAGGATTGCACAGCCTGGCTGTGTAATGGCTGGTGGAGCTTGCGTTTGAACCCAGCCGGAGGAATCCAAAGCCAGCGTTCCATGTCCTGGTGGCCGCCCCCACCCCATGCCCTACCTTGTATTTCTGACACTTTGGGCTCAGGCATGTACATACGCCATCCGAACATGTAGGCCCAGGCTGCAACATGAACCTCTCTTCTCCCCAGGTATGCTCATGACTCGATGCAGAAAAGCCTCACACACACACACACACACACACACACACACACACACACACACACACACCCTCCCACGACAGCCAACATCCCCTCCTCCCCTCGCTCTTTCCCCTGGCTTGCCCTTCCCAGCCCTACTCCTGGAAGGGAGGCTTGGCACAGGAACCAGGCAGCAACAGGGCAGCTAGAGTGGCCGCAGAGACCTAGGTGGCTTTGGTGGTGGCTCGGGGATCTTGACATGAGAAGTACCTGTGCCTCCTGATAATTTTAACTGAAGGGAAGTGCCAGCCTTGCCTTGTAGAGCAGGGCTCTGCCAGGGGGGCTGCCAGCAGAGTTGAGGCCTGCTTCATTCCCCAGCCTGTCTTTCTCCTGCTTCTCTTCACTGGTGTTTCTCAGCCATCTTTTTCCCACCTGCCTCTCCTTTCTCTCACCTCCCACTTTCCCACCTCAAAAACTTAAAAAACAAAACAAAACAAAACAAAAAAAAGAACCCAACCAACCAACCAACTAACAAAAAAACCACCACAACAAAAACTGCTTTTGTAGCAGATCTTTTCCTGTTTGCCAAAAAAGAAAGAAAGAAAGAAAGAGAAAAAAAAAGAAGAAAATTTCTGTGAAACTGTCAGTGTTTCTGATAAGTGACAAATCCAAGGACCAGAGACAAAGGAAAAGTAGACGCACAAGAGAGAAAGAGTCTGTTGGATTGGATTTGGTTTTTTTTTTTTTTTCTTTCCTTTCTCCTTTCTCCCTCTAAAGCGGAGGATCCGGCCGGGCCAGTTTGGATATTTATTAAGAAAAAGCCAAAGATAATTAACTTTTTTGTTTTTGTTTTGTTTGTGGGTGCCTCCCCTGCTGGCACTCTAGGCTGCCTGGCAGATCAGACCTGCTCCTGTTCCTAGGTGCTGGGCTGCTAGCAGGGCTCTGCTGACTCCCCTAAGCCTGCTGGGGCTACCAGCTGCCTATCCAGCCACCTAGCATGGGTTTTAGGTGGGGGAGAACTTATGGTGCTACCAATGCCACCTCTCCCAGCTCTCCTGAAGCACAGAGCACCCTTTAGAGGCCGGTAAGTGCTGTGAAGAAGGGGCTACTACCAGCTCTCTTGGCCGCTGTGTCCCTTAAAGGGAGTCAGGGGTAAAAGAGAGTCTCTCCATGAGACTTCTGGTCAGTTTAAGGCTGCTGACTTCTCCAGGGAGGGAAGAGAGGGTGGAATGAGCTGGAAGTGCAAGGGGAAGTCTGATTTGGGCCAAATCGTTCTCCCTCTCGTCCCAGGAAGCTGGTACTCTGTCAGGACCCGTAGACTCTCGAAGTGCCTGTTAAAAAGTCTCTGGGGCACAGGGCCATCCTACGCTATCTGGAAGCCAGACTTAAACGAAGCCGTCCCTAGACCTCACTAACTGTGTGTGGCCCAGCTCACCAACCGAGCATTGAGAATTTGAGGCCTCACTGTGAGAGACAGAGCTGAAGACATCTCAGGAGCCAAGACTGCTGGGACAGTGAAGATGGCTACCTACCATCCTAGCTGGGATTAGGGGTGTGGCTTGCTCCTCTGTTGGTGGATATGTCTGGGCCACTCCCCTGCAAGGGTGCCCCCCTCTGCCCCCCCAACCCCCAGGCTGCATTCCTGCCAAGTAGAGAGGTAGCAGCAGTCACAAGGTCCTTCCAGGTAGGGAGTCTGCTCTGGACTTGGCCAGTAGAGAACAGTTTTGAAGGATTTTGCTGGTCCCCCCCTTTTTTTTTTCCTCTGAAATATAAGGATGTGCAATTTTTTTGGTTTCAATTTAGCATTGGAGAATTTTATAATTTAGTAATTAAAATCTCTGATAGGCTTTAGAAATTGCGGCTAATTGAATTTAATGGGAAGATGATTTTCAATTTTATTTGATTACCGGGACCCCTGGCATCGGTATTTATGGGAAAAAAATGGGAAATGTGCTGTGTGGGCTAAGATGGCATAATTGAATTAGGGATAATCGGATTTCTCCGTCATGAATTTCACTATAATTTTCCTATAATTTTCCATTAGATATCTAGTTTACAAATATTCACAAAGAAATGAAGCTCTTTCGGAATGGAGATTGCTGGCTAACAGGATTACGGGCCGAGCGTGCGGCTGTGCCAGCCCCTACCCTACCATAATGTGATCCCTGTGTCTGCCTTACACTTAGCGTGGCCTCGGCATCTTGCTTCACCACCCACTATCCTGGAAGCTCCGTCCTCCCCTTTGTTACCTCTTCTGTGCTCCTCCCTGGCTCAACACCCACCTGTCCCGGGCCCACACAATCTCTGCTACCTGCTGGCTGAGCCCAGTCCCAGCTGAGGCCCAGGCCTTATGGAAACCGGCTCAGCCCTTCTGTGTCCCCCTCCCGCCCATGCTTCCTGTCCGCGTTGCGTTCACTTGGCTCCCTGTTTTCTCTGAAACTCTTCCTCCATCCCTGAGGAACACCGGCAAATGCACGGACGCCCTCGCAGGTGCGAACACGCTCGTTCACGTGCACGCACAGACCTCTGGCTACGGCTTCTGCGCCCTGGCCCAGTCGCCTGAGAGGGAACCAGTTTATTGGGATCCCGGGGTGGGGTGCAAGAACAAAAGGAGCCTTGTTCGAGTTTATGTGAAAGTTACAAATTCAAAATGGGAGCAGATAAAGCATGAGATACCTGGTGTGTAAACAGGCCGGCGAGTGAGAAGGCCGCAGGCTCGGGAGGGAGGGAGAACGAGTGGGCACACGACACCCGGGCCTTGGGAGGATGCCAGCCAGCATGGCAGCCTGGCTGGGGAGAGTGGGAGCTTCCGTGGCCCACTTGACTGGATGGAGTTACCGAAGAGGTTTCTATTCTGCTTGGGGTGGGGTGTCCCAGAAAGACCTGGAGGTTCTGGAACCCGGGCTCTGGAGATCAGTAGAAATCACGAAACGTTCTCACGATGACCGAGTTCAGGCTCTCAGACTTGTCAGCACATCAGAGTAATGAGGAAGGAATAAGAGAGCCACAGCCCTAAAAGACACCAGACCTCCAGGCCTCTCCCCATTGGTGTGGGCACACTTAAGAACAGAGCAGAAGAGATCCAGAGATGCTTAACACACGGCCTTTGACCCTGACCTGTGGCCCACAACCTCGATGGCCTTTGCTCTGTCCTGAAATCCTAACATGCCAAGTTGGCCTCAGTTCCTTACTTCACTGATCTCTTTTCTCCTACACATAGCTCCTTGCTCTCGGGTCCAGCCCACTCCACCTGTGGTGGCTGATTGAGACCCACTGCCTCAGAATAGAGCGTGTTTCTGGGCAGCCTGGGGCTCTCCCATCATGGGCCATGTGTGGCAGCCCCTCTTGCTGGCCCTGATCTGTGTGTGGCCTTCTGGTTCTCTTGGCCCTGCCCTGTCAGCCATGCCTTGCCAGCCTCTGCCTTTCAGAGGCTCCAAAGTTATTGTTCTTACCTAGGTAACTGGAAAGCAGGGGTGTTTTCTATTCATCCAGGCCTTCCTGGGGTCAGCCCTAACTATCATCAGCCGAAAACCAGGACTTCCTGAACCAACCAGAGACTTTGTAGGTCCCCTGTGCAGGGAGCTCTGTGTGTGTGTGTGTGTGTGTGTGTGTGTGTGTGTGTGTGTGTGTGTGTAGACATCTTCACCAGCCTCCATTCCTGATGCTGCCAGGCTTCCTTCTTTACCTGGTCGCCCACACCAGGCTGGGGTGTAGGACTAATTGTCTGTTGTTACAAGCCAGAGCTACAAGGGGGCAGAATCATTGTTGGGTTTTTTTTGGGGGGGGGATGGGCAGCAGCACCCACAGTGTTTCCCAGGGCAGTCCTGGACAAGGAGATCCCACGGGGAAGCTTGGCTGATGTTTCTCCCTGTTTGGCTTCCCTGGGCCCAGCTGTTGGGGAGCATGTGGCTTGGTTTAAGGAACCCTGTTTTCTTACTCAGAGGTTTCAGGGCCAGGGGACATGTGGTAAAGTTAGGTCTTTGCACCTAAGGACAGGGATGGATCTGAAGCATGGAGGAAGGGTGTGTGTGTGACAACCTAGGCCCAGGTTGGCAAGAAGGCAGTAGGGAGGGTGGGAAAAACACGAGAGGGGTGCTGAATTCTTTGTGGAGGCATTCAGAACTAAAAAACAGTGAGACAGTGAGAAGAAAAGAAAAATAAGGGGAAAGTAGGAGAAAGAGTAGTCGATTGTTAACTCCCTCCTTTGCCTCAAGGCCTCTTTGGGCCCCTCCCTTTGCAAAATAGAAATATTGCAAAAATAGGCCAGCGCCATTTTGCCGAATCCTGCCCAGACCAAGAAGAGCCTAAGCCCATTCTCCTCTCCTCATCTGAAGGCTTTAACAGGAGAGAGGATGGTAGGATGAGGTAAACAGCAGGCTGGGCCACCTAGGGACACAGGGGAAACAGGCTTTAGGATAGCAAACCTACTGAAGTCCTGCTCCTTCGGGAAGCTTTCCTTGAGCCCCTCCAAGCCAGAGATAACAGAGAGTCCTGAATACCTGCGGCTATAGCACGGACCATTTGGGGTTGTATGGTTAGGAGGGCTTGGCTGAGAGACTTACAAACCCAGGGAGCAAGGGAGAGTCAAGAAAGACAAGCGCTTGGTCAAGCCCTAAGAGACACCAGAGTGGGCAGGGTGTGGTCCCCAGGGAACAGGTGTCAGGACATCGGCCAACTTGCTTGAGGGGTGCCTGTGTTCAGGGATGGAAAGGAAGCCCAAGTGATGACGTGGATCTACGGAGGAGATTGCCTAGAGACTGTGAGGGAGAAGAGGGGTTGGGGAGGAGAAAGGCCTGGGGACTGGAACATGAATGGCCTGACATGGAGGGACTCCGGGGCCATTTTAAGGGCAAAAGCAAAGCGAAGCGGTGGAAACTTAAGACTGTGCGGTCTGCGGGAGTGCGGTGGCCAGCGCGCGGGGAAGAGTGGGAGGGGAGAGCGCGAGGCTGACGTGCGAGTTTCTCCGGCACACCCAGCCGCGCCGCCCGCGACTCCTTTCTTCTTCGAACTCCAATAGCCACAACAAAATGAGGGAAGTGGGGTGAGCAAGGGAAACAAAACCCCTTCCACACCCGCCACACCCGCAGCCCAAGGGCACCTCGGAAGGGAACGGCAGGAACGCGCGCGTGCCGCAGAAAGTCTCGCACCTGCGCTCGCTCCCGCGCGGAAAAGTTTACGCGGGCGCGCAGAGGGTGGCGGACGGCCCGAGCGGCTGAGGAGAGCGAGAGGGTGAGCGCGCGCCCGCGCCCGCGCCCGCGGCCGGACTCGGAGCGGGTGCGCGGGTGCCCATCTCCTCGCTCCGCTCCGGCGCACGATTTCTCCACACAAGCGCACACACCTCGCAGACACACAAGCCTCTCCCTCCCTCGCACGCGACCCCGCGAGCGCCGGCCCCGCCCCCCTCTCCTCTCCGAGCTTTGGAGAGTCGCCGCCCGCCTTCCCCAGCCCGCCCCCGGCCTGTGTGCTGGGAGCGCGGGCGCGCGAGGGGCGTGTGTGTGTGTGTGTGTGTGTGTGTGTGTGTGTGTGTGTGTGTGTCTGTGTGTGTGTCTGTGTGTCTGTGTGTCTGTGTGTGTGTGTGTCTGTGTGCGCGCGCGCGCCCATTCACCTTCGCACCACTGTGAGGCGTGCGCGCGCGCGGACGAGTCTGATCTTTCACCTGCCAGAGCCGCGCGCGCTCCCGGCGAGGGGCGGTGCCATGGCCACCCTGCCAATCACCTCGGCGCCTGGCAGCGCCCGGCCGCTCCCGCCCGCCCCGCTCCCTCCTGCCAAACTGTTACCCTGAGTGTTACCGTCAGGAGCAATGACATCAGGATTTTAAAACAACTTGTTATTCGGGGAGTAATCAGTTGCAATTAGGCATTAATTAAGTATTATGAAAGTTGATTATTTAAGTGAATTCGGCTTTCGACTCTCCGACTATGGTGAGTACCGGCAGCGGGCGGGGGAGGGCCGGGCAGGGCCGGAGCGGCGACCCCTGCGCGCTCGGGACGGGATGTGGGGGTGGGGGGCCATCGGCCTGACGGGCCGGATCCCCAGCCGAGAGACAGCCACGGGCAGTTTCTGTTTTAGTTGAAGGAACTCGGAGCTGCCGGGAGCGTGCGGGCCGGAGCGTGAGAGCGAGCGTGAGGCGCGGAGCAAACTTTCCCCGCCGCCGCCCTCCCGACCCGGCCCGGCCCGGCGCGCGTCCCCCAGCCCGGGATGCGCTCGGCTAGGCGGGGAGGGACAGCGGGCGGGCGGGGACAGGGGGCCCGCGAGACACTAAACATTCTTTTCCCTCTTCTTCTTTTCATGGCGTTTCTCGAAGAGTTTGGGACCAAGGAGCGGAGAATGGATCTTGGA
Source organism: Rattus norvegicus (assembly GCF_021556685.1). Classification (NCBI taxonomy): domain Eukaryota; kingdom Metazoa; phylum Chordata; class Mammalia; order Rodentia; family Muridae; genus Rattus; species Rattus norvegicus. Next base: position 165,419,266 of record NC_141538.1, read on the forward strand.
ACAGGTACGCGCGGTGGGAACCCACGGGGAGGCTCTTTCACTTTTCTTTCGGTTCTTTGACGGAAGTTAGTATTTTTAGCCCAATGAGCTAGCAGCTGAGCCGAGGGTACGGGATAGGCGCCAGGGGTCTGTGGCCATGGTCCCTGCTAGCCCTGCTTTCTGGATGGTGATATTGTTATTTGTCACTCGCTTAGTGACTGTGACTAATTTGATGCTTGTCATTATGAAAGAACCGAGGGGACAGGGAGCTGGGGGCACCCGGAGAGAGAGAGAGAGGATTTAGGGGTTTTTTGTGGGGAATTTGTTCTCCGTGTTTTTTCTCTTGTGTTTTTTAGACACACGCACTTTTCCCTTTGCAAAGATCTCTGTGTGTGTGTGTGTGTGTGTGTGTGTGTGTGTGTGTGTGTGTGTGTGGCTTGTGGGGTGTGTGTTTTTATTTTTTTAGTGGGGGGTGGTTTAGTTTTTGAAAGCAGCGTCCTGTTGGGAAAGGCGGTTAGTCTGGTTTCGGGCGACTGTCTCAAGGTAAAGGAATTTAATTTATTTGGGACAAGGCTGTGTCGGATGATCAAGCTGCCTATTACGGCTAATGAGTGTTTTTCACTTGAGAAGCTGTGGGCTGAGGTGGCTGTTATCAGTTCAAAGTAAGGGGCCCAGGACTCTCTTTCTCTCTCTCAGGCCCCTTTTAGCGCCTACTCTGGGAGGTGATGGTAGGCCAAACCAAAGACTACATTTAGATATCTGGGTCTGGGGAGCTTGGAGTGAGGCTCCAGGTAGTGCCCCCCACCCCCACCCCGGCCTGGGCAGAGTTTAGCCTGTGAATCTGGTTCTTTCTAGTTTTGATTTAATCTTATTCAGTACGTTCTCTTTGCACCTGAGCCTCCAACCTAAGTCCTTGGCTTAGTTCTGTGGTCCTTCCACCATCATCCTCTATCGAAACTAACTTTGGGCCTGGACTCTGAAATCCTAGGTTGTCAAAAAAAAAAAAAAAAAAAAAAATCAGTACTCTTCTTTAGTGTCTTGAGAGAAAATTAGGTTGGTAGTTCTTCAGAACTGATCCCTGATCCCTTCTGTTTCATTTGAGGAAGGAAAGGTGGTACAAAGTGGTTTTTAGAGTTGGTGTTAGACTTGTCCAAGTTCACCCTGTAGTCCCATAGGACCTGTACAGTGACAGCTGCCTCTCTGAGACAGAGGGGGCAGGAGGCAGAAGAGGGCAATCAGGAATGTGTGTTGTGGGGGTAGGGAACCTTCACAGAGTGCTTGGACTGTAGGGACAGGTGTGCTCTTGGCTAATGATATGTGGAGGTCCTGGGGACATCTGTGCCCAGGAAGGGTACAACGCCCCCTGCTGGGCAAATTTGGAAAGGTGTCTTGAAGCCATTGCTGCCACCCTGCCCCTCCCTGGCCTCCACCCCACAGAGAACCAGCCCGCCTCCACCTCTAATCAAGTGTCTCAACACCACCCTCTCAGGACCCGCCCCCTTTCTTCAGAAATGGGGCCCCCACCCATCCCAGCCAAGAAGGAGACCTCAGGGACAGGCCCAGTGTTTGGCACCACCCTCTACCTGGCACAGGAGAGCCTGCCAATGGGCCAGCACAAGGGACTGAGGCATTACTCAGCTGGAAGGCGGGTCCTGCTCTCTTTCTTCTGACCTAAGTGCCAACTGGAGCTGGCTCCCATCCTGCCATGCCTAGTCTGTTCTAGACTGCCATGGGGGCACAGTTCCATATCCCTTCTGGGGAGTGTCATGATAGCAGGGCAGGAGGCAAGTGACAGGGCCTCCGGTGGCACCTTAAGGGCTCTGGGGAGACTTACTGCTCTTCACACTCCAGGGACAGGCCCTGGAAACTTTTCCTAGAAGCCAGAAGGGCCAGGAAATCAGCTGGAGCAGGGCACTCCCAGTGGGACCCAAGTCTGGACTCTGGCCACACAGAGAGGGAAGGTTCATAGCATCAAAGTTCAGTTTCCTGGAGGAGTTGTCTGGTGATAGCTCCTGTCTCTTCTCTGATCTTGGGAGTTTCACCTAATCTCAGAAGTTCAGAAGAAAAGCACTTTCCCCCTCACTTCACAAAAAAGGGAAGCAGACCAGGACTGGGACAGATCTGTTCTCCTTGAGCCCATCTCTGGGGCATGTGTGTTCTCATGTTCAGGAGCTGAGAGCATCTCCCTTGACCTCCCTGATGTTCAGGAACACGCCGAGGCTTATTGCTGGTGCGGTACAGTGTAGAGCTTCCTTCCTTTGGGAGCTCCAGTTATGGGCCTCAGAGTGTAAGCAGGGAAAAGTCCCAAAGAGTTGACAGTACCAGAGACCTCCAACAAGTCCTGGATGGCAGGTTAGCTGTCCCCTCTACTCTTGGACATGTCTAGGTCCTGAAGCACTCTGGCTGTAAGTAACTCAGTGACTGGGGAGAATTGAGGTATCTCAGGAGGGGCAGAAGGATCTGAAGACCCTCAAGAGCTATGTGGACTCCTTTTCCCCCCACCATAGTTCAGCCAAGGGCTGGATCAATCTGGACGTCTTTAGCAATAAAAAATGCCGATGTCGTCCTAATTCACCAGGCCCCGAGATGACAGCAAATTTACATTTTTTAATTAAACTAGCAGCCAGTTTTTATGAGAGGGGGTTGGGTTATGCAAATCAAATGGTTGTGTACGGAAGATTAGGAGAGTTTGGGAATAAATTCCACAAATGCTAATAAAAAAAAAGGGAAAGAGAGAGAGAGAGAGGGAGGGAGGGAGGAGAGAGGAAGAGAGGAGGACATGGTTCCATTAGGCCCTTTTAGAGTGATTTCCCAGGGGCAGGGATGGGGGAGGGGGAGGGGGAGCAGGGAGGAAGCTTTCAGACACAGGTAGATCCATCCTGTAGTTGGGAAGCTCCCCAGGATTAGCCCCCACCCCCACCCCAGGCTGATTTCTGGGCCTGAACGAAGTGGAGCCTGGGTAAGAATCTCTATGTAAGAGCAGGTAGATCTCTGACCAAGCTTGCCCTTGATCATCTGGGGTATATTTCTAATGCCCCTCTCGAGAAGGGGAAGAACTATCCTGCAGAGGATCCAAGGTAGGCCCTTCTGGGTAAAGAGCCAAGTAGGCAGGAAGCACGCTCAGAAGGACCAGTGAACCCAGAGGGAGCTGGTGAGGGGCTGCAGTAGGCACCAAGGCGTTATGGTTGCAGCTCCGTCATCGTCGGAAGGAGCCAGAACGGTACTGGGACTGCAGGCCAGGATCCTTCCTCTCAGGCAGACCCTCTCCTCCCATGTCATGTAGCCTTCATGATAGGGAGGGCAGGAAAGATGAGGCCAAGAGAACCCAAGAAACAGCCTAAGGCAGGAAGGAGAGTGACAGCAGACTCCCCCTAGTTGTGTCTTTCCCCCAAGGAGCAAAGAACTTGGCTCTCCACTCTCAGCCCCGGCAGCCAGAACCTCTGGGCACCAAAGGTTCATTGCCCAAAGTGGAAGGGTCTAAGAACCCTCATAGCCCTGGGTACTCTTAACTCATTGTGCACCAGGGAATGGGAAGGGTCTTGCGCTGCTTTTGGAAGGATTTTGTGTTGGCTTGGGTAAAGTAGATCGCCCTCGATTTTCCTTCCTCCAGACTTGACTTGGCCAGATACACCCACTCAACCAGTCTAAGCTAGGTCCAGGCTGGGCACCGGTTTTGCTAGTCTGCAGGGGGGGTGGGTGTTCTAGGGCCATCTTGGCAGGAAGGAGCCATCAGAGCCAAGGACAGCATGGGCTGTCTTGGAAGTGGTGTGTTTCCTGGTACCATTCAGACAGGCTGGCTGCGTACCCAGCAGTGACACTGGGAGGGACTTGAGCATCAGATGACCTTTAAGGTCTTTGACTACCAACTTGGTTTTGCTCAGTGGGGCAGGCATCCAGGGAAGAGTCACGTGGGTAAGGCAAGAGACATTACCATTGGTAGGTAGCTTCTTAGTACAGAGCACATGAGACGCCAGCAGCTCAGGGCTGTGAACCCGGGCTGATACTAGTTACAATGTAGCGAAGTTCAGGATACGAGGCCAATCATGGTCATTCTCCTACACAGACAGAGGTAGAGGCAGCAAGGTCTACAACCCCGGATTCCTACGGAAGACCCTCTTTCCTGAAGGAGACCAGAGAAGGGAACCCACAAACTCTTAAGAGAGGCATGGGTGGGGTTGGGGGTGGGGGCATCAGTTAGACATTTCTCCCTGCCTCCCTGGCACTGCCGACACTCCCCACCCCCACAGCCAGGAAATCTGGCTGAGTTGCAGCTTGGGTTTTTATGATGGAAAATAAAATAAATAGAGGCACCTTTGCAGGGCTGAGTCACTGCCGCAGCATCTCCTCATTAAAGCTTCTGCCCCTGGCTCAAGTCCCTGCCCATTTTCCCAGGCAGTGAATGGGGTGGGCCTATTCTCTCTGGACCCTGCTAGGTCAATGGTACATCTCCATCCCTCCATCAGCTTCCTTGGGCTAACCCACCCTTCTCAGAGAATCGGGTCTTCAACTCATCACCAACCAACCCCAGGCCCCAAGGTTCAGTCGTCCTAAGTTTGTTTTTAAAGTCTTGATCAACCATGACTGTTACTACCGCTCATGTCTCACCTTTTCCTTATCCCTCTCTTTCCTACCTTCCCTTCCCTTGGTCCTCATGATCTGAGAGGGAAGGAAGTGAGTTCAAAGTGATTACCAGAGCTGGGTCCCTAGGGTAAGCAGCAGCTGTTGTAGTGGCTAGGCCGGGGCCCAGCAAGACTGGAAAGGGGTTGTAGGCCAGTGAGTGTCCGTGGAGTAGCAGGAATATTGGTCGGACAGACCGCCTCACTGTGTGGGTTGTGAAAGGTGGCGGGCTGGTGGTCTGGTGTGTCCCTGTCTGGCTGACTGTACTTTACACCTTAGTCTCTCAGACATGTCCTTGTCAGGGAAGAGCTCCCGGGAGAGCCGTGAAGTTGCAGTTCAGTGAGTGAATCCTAAGGAACTTTGCAGAATCGGGCTGTCCAGCTCCCTGGTTTGCAGGCAAGCATAGTGTAAGAGAGAGAGAGAGAGATGCTGTCTTCTTATACCAAGAAGTGCTGGAGGTGAGGCTGTTCATGACTTTGGGGGACATGCTTCTACCATCCAGGTCTCCTAGACCTCCCCTAGGCCTCTCTCCTCCACTCTGAGAGCAGTTACCCTTCCACTGTGCACCCGCGTTTTTCTGTCTTTTTGCCAAGCCAAGCCAACCCAGCTCCGATGGGCAGGTCCTTCCTATTCACCTTGCTGCCCCACACCCCTTGCCAGTCTCATACCCAGTTGGCTCTAGAGAGAGATAAGACGATAAGAGACTGGCTGGGGCCTGCTGCTCTGAGAAGCTGGCTATACCCATGGTGTGCCAGGACAGCCTTCACATTTATGTGCCTCGGTCCCCGGGAGGCCAAGGCCAGGGACCTTGTTTTCTCCTACCGCTATAGCTCTTAATGCTGACTGTTAGATATGACCATTAGCCGCCGGGTTGACATCTCCTCTCAGTGTTCTTGGTGCGGGGCCGGGGCCCATGCCTTCCCACCATTAGTGCTGATGCAATTGATTGATGGAGATTCCTCTTCCCCGAGTGCCTGCCGGGGCTTCTGAGTGGGTCAGAAGGAGGAAGGCAGGAAATGCTGTCCGATTCCCTTAGGATCTGGGTTTTCGCTCCTCGGGAGCCTTCTAGAGCCTGCTTTACAGGAAGGGATGGGTCGGGATCATGGATGGTGTGAGGGGCAAGAGGGACAGTAAGACGGCTGCTACTATCTGCGACAATGGTGTGTAACAGTATGGGCCCAGAGGATAAGAGGTCAAGCCCCTGTCTGAGGAGACAGGAGAGCAGTAGCCAATATAGTTAGGCTCTTCTTCCCCTTCCTCCATGGTCCAGCTATCCCATTTCCCCTCCTGCCAAGCAGACTTCACTCCAAGATGTCTGTTCTCTAGGCTAGGATCCCTCCAGGGTCTGACCGGTATAAGCAGGAAGGCTACAATGAAGGACCAGCCCAGATGGCCAAAGCTTTCGGGCTCTGCCTTATGTTTGGGCCATATCAGAAGAACCATGGCTCTTAAAACCATTTCCCAGTCCCACAGATCTGTCAGAGGCCTAGGTACTTGGCTAAAGAGACCCCTTCCTAAAGCCGGTCTTGTGGTGTGGATTGAGGCTAGGGTAGCCCTTGGCTTTGTAGGAAACAGTGGAGAGGAGCCACATACTTTTTGTCTCTCTAGATAACAGGGATTCCCATAGGGTATATTCCAGAGTTGATCTTTTCTTACAGGACTCTGTCCTTGAATTAAGGGGATCCCTGGGAGGGAATGTGCTACAGGAGGCCAGGAGACTAGAGAAGCCAGGCAGATCCCCACCTCAGTTGGAAGCTGCCGGAACTCTTTTTTCCAGACTTCATGCATTCCTCTGACAGGTGCCTCTCTCCCTGCTGCCTCAGAGCCCAAAGCCAAGCCGGAAGGCCTGGTCCATTGAGATTGACTGGGTATTTTTACTGACCAGCAGGGGGCACCCTACTGTATCTGCCCCAGCCCTTTTAGGGATCTGGGCATATGGGCAGCCCCTGGCCCTATGCCTTCTGGCTCTAGATGGGGGAGGGGTAGCCTACCCTTCCCACCCCCGGAGGTTCCTTAGAGGAGTTTGTTTTGCCAGGGTGACCTGTTTAATCATCTCATTTTCTGGTGGCCGTTTATTCCTCGTTTCCACGGTTACGGCCCCATTAAGGGGAGAAGCGATAAGGCATCGAGTCAAACAGGTAATAAAAACATTAAAGCCCGTGTGCACAGAGAGAGGACGGGATGGGGGAGGGGGCTCAGCGAGGTGAGACGGCCCAGGCAGCAGCCAAGGTAGAGAGACTGCCTGGCCTGGCCCTGTCCTCCCCAGGCTGTAGGAAGTCTACTCCTCAAGAGCCAGTATTCAGCTTAGTCCTCAGTCCTTGATGCCCTGGCAACAGGCTGTATGTTGAAGGTAAAGCCAGAAGAGAGAAAGTAACAAAAGGTCCCCAGGACTGTCCCCAGAGAGTCACATGACCCGTTCCAGGCCCCACCTCACCCTCCATGGCCAGGGGGTGGGGGCTAATTTCTGACATTGTTTTGAGCTCTCGAATTTTTTTTTTTCTGCCAACTTTATCAGAAAGCATATTTGTGGTGAGTGCCGCTAACGGGGCCAGTCTGGTGAGTAAATATTCCTGGTGTGGACGGCCCTGTGACCTTAAAAGGAAGAGCCTAGCACTGGGTGCCAAGAGCCTATGGAAAGAGGAGGGGCAGGAGGATGGGAGCCCTGGTGCTAGGTTGGAGACCTTTCCTAAAAAGGGGTCGAGTGACAAGGCAAGGTTTGCACTCAACAGACTTAGCAGAGGCCTATCCTAAACTCCAGTACCACACTGTTCAGGCCAGTTATGCCACTTGCCCTTGGTAGATGGGCCAGCCCCAGTGATGACCACAGAAGAGTTGCCTGCCAGGTCCCCCAAGGGCTCCCTTCCTCTACGTGGATGCTGGAAAGCTACAACAAAAGCCAGCCTTTTGCCCAGCTGGTCTGGACCTGGGGCAAAGAGCTGTGCTGGCCAGGGGAAAATGCCAGGAAGCGTAAAGGTGGTATTGGAGGGGCTGTGCCTGCATGTGATGGAGCAACCATTGTTGCCCGGGAGCCCAGGGCCAATGCTCAGAGAGTGGGGAAAGCCAGGACCAGCCCTAAGGCCTCTCTGCATTATGGAGGAGGCTGCCCTTCTTTTTTAAAAAAATCCCTATACTCTGATCTCTTGCAAATGCACAGAGGCCTGTGTGTCTCCGATTATTAATTTCAACGTTGATTCTGACTAGAGAGGGGGAGAATGGAGGTGTGGGAAATGGGGAAACCCTTTGGCTGGGAACTGTGCTTTGGGAACGGGCCTAGATGAGTTAATATTCCGATCAAACAATTAAAAATAGAAAACGCTCCCGCGGCACCAGCTGCTGAAGCTTTCGGCAACTGTCACCAGTGGGTTCAGGGGGCAGGCGGTACAGGAGGGAGCCTCTCCACAAACGGCAGAGCTCGGAGATTATAGTGTGTCCACTGCTCTCTCGGGACCAGAGCGGAGGTTGGGGCTCCGAGCCCCTCCGGCTTCCTTTAGGGGCTGGAGCAGGGCCTGTGCTGCCTCAGGGCTGCCCTTCTCCCCTGCAGGGCCTGGGTAGTGTGGTGAAGTCATCGCCAGATGCCCTGGTAATTGTTTTAAGAATCCAACTTAAAATAAGATGAAAACTTTTATTCCTGGGTGAGGAGTAATTTCCCATCTAATAGAAAATTAATGAAAGGCTTAAAGCAAGCGGCCTGGCCAGGAGGCATGTCGATCTGATAAGTCTGAGGTCTCAGGCCCAGTAGCTCTTAGACCTGGGAGTGTCCACACCCCAGGCCGGGTCTCACTTCCGATGTCCTCTTGGGATGCGCCATGGTCTGCTCAGGTAGAAGACACATTCTACGTGCGTTTACGGAACCTTCCCATGATAAGGAACAGCTTTCAAAAACTCCAGTGGAGAGCTGGGGGGTCTTATTCTTAGGTGTGTGTGCACGGGGACCATGTAAGGTCATCACCTACTAAGGAATAGAAAGACCAGCATTCTATGAAGCCTAGGTTCTACATCAACTAAGACAGTTGGTCAGCCTTGATCGGAGGCTATAGAGGAGGCTGCTCAATGCAGTCCTCCCTCAGGGTCCTAGAGAGGATAGGGACCTCCAGAGATAAATATGTCCTGTGCAAGAGGGGTGACCTACAACTGACTCCTGCTGATCCCACTCTGCCCTGACCAAGACTTGCTGTGTGGCCCACTGCATTCAGCTAGGTATGTGAGTCCTTAGGCAGGTATAAAGATGCCACCTAGGCAGGACACATGGGGTTCCTGTCCTGACGTTGTTTTGAGCTCAAGAATTGTTTCCTGCCAACTTTATAAGAAAACGAGTTTGTGGTGATTGCTGGTGACAGGGCCAGTCTGGTGAGGCCTGGGAGGGAGGGGGGTAGAAAAGGGTTTGTAGCCCTTTTAACACTGAGACTGCTCTCCCTGTGGGTCATAGATAGATTGGGACATCTTGTAGAGGCTATGGGTCACATGACCTCACACGTCCTCTGAGTTTCTACCCAGCACCTTCCTTCTGAGAGACCCAGAGAATGAACGTCACACCTAAACATCTCTCTTAGCAGGCGACAAGGGTCTACGTGTGTCAGCCTGTCTCACAGGTGCGAGGGACATAGCTTAGCTGTAGAACCACTTGCAAAGAAAATGTTCTAAATGTGGCTTCATCTCTAGCACTGAAGAAAATAATAATAATAATAATAATAATAATAATAATAATAATAATAATAATAATAAAAACCAAACCAACAAAACCCAGAAGACACAGGTACGGGAGCAGGGGACCCATCGTCTCTGTCAGACTGTTCCTAAAAGCCGGGAGACAGACACAGTGTGGAGCTTCCTTGGCAGGGGGGAAGCAGGCTTCCCTGAGGACTGATCCGCATGGTAATGTCGAGGGGAAATTACAAAGCATATATCCCTGGGTATTGACTGTGTTATTCAGCCTGTGTCCCTGAAGGGCTCCGGATCCCAGTTAAGTCCACTTGTCCCCCTTGAACTCCTCCCGGGTGTAGTGGCTGATGCAAATGCCTGCTAAGGTTTACAGGAAAGCTTACCTTGCTGCAGGCCTTCACAGTTCCTGAGAAAGGGACTCTCCCCTTGTCTGCAGGGAGGGCTGCCAGGATGGGACACTCTGACTCATTCCTGGTGAAATAGGAGGGGAACAGACCAGACCAAAGTGCTTGTGGAAGCCATCTAGATGGGCTTTGTTCTCCTAGGAGACAAGTCTTCGGGCTCATGTTTGTACGGTGTACTTCTGTGAAGGCAGAGAAGGCTGGTGGGGCTGCTTCCGGTGGCCCACTGGGAGACCACTTTAGTCAGTTCAGGAGTGCTCCCATCCATCCACCGCCCTCACTTGCTGCTAGAACTCATGGTGTAGCTGCTTTGCAAACAGCTGTCTGACGGAGTGGGGTTCAGCCTGAACCCTGAACTAGGTTTGCCCCCCTTTTCTTGTGTGGGTTTGAGAGAACCCGAGTGTTTTGCCGGATTTGACCCATGTTATGAAGTACGAGGCGGGGAGCATCCCAGTATTCTTAGACTGGAGGGTTCATAGCGTATATCCACCCCGGCACTGTACACCTACCCCACCCAAGAGGAAGAAGTTATGAAGCAGTAGGGCTTCAACCAGAACCAGAAAGGTGGGCTTCAAGAGAGAACCAAGCCAGAACCACGGCTGGTGTGCTCCGGATGAGGATAGATAAAACAGATGTGTTACAGCCATTGACGGTCAAGCTGACAGCAATGAAGTTCAGGCCCTCCTTGGCTGACTTTATGTAGCCTCGGGTGGAGGCAGCAGGTGGGGTAGGCTGGAGGGTAGGTGATGGATGACCAAGCTACAAGTGCCTGCCTCTTCCAAGCCAAGCCGGCCATCTCTTGCCAGCGGAGTCATGACCCTCTTGATAAGAAGGGTCATCCTGGAACTCCTTGGAAGTCTGCAGAGGGCAGCGGAAGGGAGCTCCTCAGGAACCCGAGGCAGGGCTAAGAGCCCCCGAGAAGGAGCCTGGATGTTTTCAGTTTTCAGGTCCCTTGGGGGCCCAGGGGCAGATTGAGACAGGTTCCTTGCAGGGGAGGTGTTAACAAACAGCAGGTGATTAGACATGACAAGCGGTGACATTTCTGTTCAGGGTTCTCAGTCCCGGCAAAGCCAAGAATGAGGCTATAAACCCTGACATTTTGTGTTATGCACTGAGAGGATTTTAATAGACCTCGCTCCCTCTTCTCCAGTCCTCCTCTCTCCCTCTTCACCACCCCCATTGCATCCAGTATCCCACAGAGCACCCCTGCCATTCCACTTTGCCTCCAGGAGCCTTCTGAGCTGTGTGGGTCTCTGCCTTGGGCCTCAGTCCTCTGTACCTGCAGGCCCTGGCCAGATGCTGACCACCCCCCCCCCATCTTCTTGGCTTTGATCTTTCCGGTTGTCCCTCTGCAAACCCCCCTTGCCTCCCTCCACCCTCCACTTTCTCACCTCCTTTTTTTGGGTCCTGATCTCACAGCCTGTCCCTTAACTGCGGCTGTCCCAGTTGTCAGGGACAGCAGGTGGCTGTCCTTGTGCTCGTAACATTTCCAGACAGACTTTGAGAGCTGGTGTAAGGGAGTTTGTGGGGCTTGGTATGGGCTCTCCCCCATCTTTCTTTTTTAATCTCCTTTTCTCCTTTTTGGGACAAGGACAAGGCAGAGGGAGAAAATTGCCCTACGCTGCAAACAGTTGCTGGGTTTATTCAGAAAGGACTGACCGGCAACAGTTGTTCCTCTTACAGAGAAATGCGGGAACAACTGGGGCCTCCTTTGTTCTCTGGGCAGAGTCCTGTGAAGGGCATTTGGAGGTGAGCCTAAGGCTAAAGAGGGTGAGAGACACTCACAGTGTCAGTTGAGTCCTGTGGAGGGAGTCCCCACCCCAGCAGGCAGGAAAGGTTCCCTGAGCCAGGCAGGGTCTGGTTCAGAAGTCAGGCCACACCCCAGCTCTTCTGCTCTGTCCTGTCAACGCAAGAAGCTCTTAGCTTTCTGTGTTTATTTCAGTAAATATTTATTGGACAGACGCTGTGCTGAACAGTAGTTCTGTCCCGTGGATCTCTTGCTCCAATGAGGTGGATGGAGGAGTTGTTACCATAGAGGACCTAAAAACAAGAACAGAGTTCAGAGATGAGGACAAGAGGGAGGGTCTTCTCAGAAATGCGGTCACTAGGGCCCCTGAAGGATGCCTAGGAGAAGGGAGGCCAGGTCTAGAGTTGAGGAAGGTACCTCAACTGGGGTCACAGGGGTCAGTGTTCTGGAGGTCTGGGGTACTGTGCTGGTACTGTGGGGTACACAAGTAGCATGGGTACTGCTTGGCATGGAGGAGAATTTGAGCTGTGCCATCCCACAGTAGGTGTCCTTTTTTTAATCTACTCTTCCACCTCTGCCCAGCTGGGCCAGGCATGATGGTGTGGGTAAAGTGGGAATGAGACTCACCCCAGTTCAGTGGACAGAGCAGCAAGAAGTGGGGGTGTCCGTAGACTGTGGCCATTGTAGTCTCTTCTGTCTCTTACTCCTCGGGAGTCGGGGGTATGAGTCACAGTTACGGAGGTAAGGAGACTGTGTAGGCCCACCTGACGCCTCTTCACTTAGCAAGGAGCCCCCTGAACTCAGGCTTGCTGCTCCTTCGCTCTCTTGGCGGTTGGGAAGCGCTCAGTGCGTCCTTGTTAGCCTGTAGGCTTTCTGGAGACCTCAGACTTTCCTCTAGGATCCTGAGGGCCAGAGTGAGCAGCGCCAGTAGGGATTCAAGATGCGTCTGAGAAGCTCCACAAACCGGGAGGGTTGTGTGAACCTGTATGGATTAGAGCAGGAGCAGAGGGGAGCAGACTGGGGGATCCCAAAATGCAGGCTCCAAGTTCAGCCACTCATCCTCGCACCCTGGCATTAGCCACAGCCACATCAATAGGCAAGGGGGAGCTCTAGGGCCTGTTGCCTGGAAGGGTCTCTCACAACCCACAGGGCACTTTTTCCTTACTGGTTTGCCTCTGCCCAGGAGCCATGCTGACACTCCCTACCAACACATTGGTTCCCTAAAGGAGATCAGGTTGGTTTCCCATCCCAAGAAGAGCTAGGGGGAAGGCAGACTTCCGACCTTACTTACACCTTTTCCCCACTCCGCCTGGCCTTTCTGACAAGCTTGGTCCAGGTCCGTCTTAATGTCAGGCCATTTTGCTCACTTCCCAGAGTCTAGCTGGAACTGTGTGGACCCTCTGAACTGTCACTTGACACCTTGGCTGGGGTCATGGTGGAGAAAAGAGGGGAGAAAAGACCTGGAGCCCAGACTTGGCCTACTGCCCCCGAAGGTCCAGAGCCAGGTTTTATTATAATCCCCACATCCTGTTGCAGATCCTTAATCAGCTGGATCCCAGGTTGGGCTGGACCCTGTGGTGACACTCAGGACTGTAGCATAGAAAACCTGAAGTGGAGTTTCTGGAGCTGGGGTTGGGGCTATGAGGATAAGGCAGGTGGCAGGGAGGAAAATGGAGCCAGCAGAGAGAGCACAGGATGTGGACAGAGCCCAGACCCACCACCCACCAACCAGGCTGGGGGAGGAGGAGCAGCTGCTGCAAACTGGGAACCATGGCTGGGAGGGGGGCAGTAAGAGACCGCTAGTCTGTGGGGGCTGTGTGTTGCCTTATGCCACTGAGACAGCTGGTCCTCCAGTCGCTCTGACAGTGGGCAACAGCCCTAGCCAGGAGTTGGTGGGGAGAACCCTGGATGATGTTGGTTCCAGGATCTATGCAGACAGGCTAAACTCCAAGACTCTGGAGTATTCTGCCCTGCCAAGAGCTCCTTGGAGGGCAGAGGGCTCAGATTATGAGTTTGAGTAGCCATGGCCTGAAGCTCTGTTGAGAGGCAGCTGGTAAAGGGAAGGACCCCGGGATAGACCATTCCTTTCGATCGATCGAAGCAGACCTCCATGTCAGCCTGGCCTTTCAGTTCAGCCCAGCCCTGATGCCTCTGCATGAAGTCTGGGGAAGATTGGGGGACAGCAAGGACCCTCAGTCTACGATGTCATGATAGAAAAGATGGGGGGGTGCAGATATAGCCAGAGAATGGAAGCCAGAGTGGGCTGTCTGGCAGCGGGTGGGCAGACGGGTGTCTGTCCTGCTAGGGGCCCAGGCTGGCTCTGTAGACAGCCTCTTTTCTATATGGAAATGAAGAATTTAGGCTAATGGAGCTCAACCATCTCCAATTTTGCGATGGCAGGAGGATTTTGATTGAAAGTAATTAAGCAAGCTAGCTGTAAAATTAATTAAAGCAAAAGGGGGGGATTTTTTATTGGATTGGATAGCGATATAGCGTCTGTCAGGCGGGGGACGGATGGGGGTGACCTGAATCCTCTGCCCTCCCCCCTCCCACTCGGGACGTTTATGTCACTTTAATCTCCTTACAGCGGCTGCTGTGCATTTGTTTGAAATAATCAAGGAAATATGGTCAGAAATTGTCAGCTTTCAGATCTAATTTACCTGACGGCCCCTGCGCAAGCCAGCGAGGCCTGGGGAGTGAGCAGGCGTGAGCAGTGGGGGAGCTGAGTGGGCTCCAAGCACCCTGGGCTCCTCAGCCCACACCCTAGGCCCAAGCACCCTCCGAGGGGGAGGGAAGGTACTCCTAGGCCGGGGTGGGGGCAGGGGCTCCTTTCTAGGCCTTGCAGCTTTTTGGAACAGACACTCCCACCCCCCACCCACCTGCTGCCTCATCGTCATACTAACCAGCTTTAGGGTTTAGGGAATATAGGATTAGGGGAGGGGGGGGTGACTGTAATTCCTTATTCCAGATGGCTGACAACTGCTAAACTCATCCACCAGGGCCACAGTTTTAAAAATACTCCTAAATTAGTCCCCTCATGTCCTCCTCACTGTTGGCCTCAGTAAAGGGATTGAGGCAGTAGGCCGCAGAGATGGTGAGGAGGTGCTGCAGACTGCCACAAGCCACCTCCCCACCTCTCCTGGGGCTGTGCCTACTACCCAGGGTCTGTCCGTCCTAGGCCCCTTTCCTGATTCCAGGATAGTTCTTGCCCTACTTCCCTTTCTCAGCACAGCCCCAAAGGACTGTGGGAACGCAGTCCCTGCAACAGGAAGGCCCCCTCCACAGTCTTGTCATTGTCAGTGGATAAACCAGGACAGAGTCCTTGTAGAACTAGGGTGCTGGACTCCCTGCCCTGTACCCTGTACCCCAGAAGCTCTGCTTAGAGCTGTTGGAGTCCTTGGAGAGGGGTGGAAGTGTGTGCACAGGCACGCGGCCTGAATCTTCCCAGCAGGGAACTCCTGTGGAGAGACTCAAGTACAATTAGGGTCTGAGACTGTGGAAGGTCCCTTAAGCAGAAAGGGGCCTGGTATCTGCTGGGAAGGAGAGGACTTGAGTCCCTTGCTCTGTCTGGTCCTGGGCAGAGTGACGCTTTTTTTCAGCAAAATCCCCTCCGGCCTTGGCCTTGTAGTTCTGAAGTTCAGTGCAGATCTAAAACAGCCTCCATCTTGGTAGCTGTTCTCTAGGGTGGGAGGGCACATGGCTTCCCTCCATTAGGAACTCCTTGTCCAGCTGAGACTCCATGCCTCTGCCCCTAGGGGCAGTCAGCAGGTTGAGGGCTCTAGAAACAGTTCCAGCCTGTCCTCTGTAGAGTATACCCAATAGAAGGGCTCGTCCCTGCCCGCCTGCCTCGATGCTACCCAGACACCCTCTGCCTTGTCTTCCCACCAGTGTTTCCCCTACCCTGGAGTTGCCGCCCACCTCCAGCACACCTCTGGGGCAGGGTGACCAGCAGTGAGGGAGTGTGAGCGCCTTCCCAGCCAATGGAGGGTGGCTGGCAGGAGGCTGGGGAACATCACCTTTTGAGCTCTTTCTGCTCCAGCCTCCCGCCCCCCCATGAGTCACCAGGAATGGAGAAGGGGAGGGAAATGAAACCCCAGTGAGCTCTACCCAAAAAAGAGGGAGAGAAAAGCTGCTGGCTTAGGACCCGCAGGCCCTAGGATACACACACACACCTGACATCCAAGCAGCACTGAGGTCTTTGAAGCCCCACCGTCCCCTTCTGCCTGCCTGTGCCCTCGAGATCTGATCTGGCCAGGGACAGAGCCCTTGCCTTCTGTGTCCTTCAGCTTCCCAGGACCCCAGAGCTCATGAGATGGGAGGTTAGATTGAGTCTGGCCTCAGGCCCCCTCCTACCTGTGCAGGTGGCTCATGGCTATGCCTGCAACACTTGACCAGCCCAGGGACCTGCGGCGGAGGCTGGAAGGGCCTCTGGCCTTAGGCTACAGCTTATTGCTGAGCTAAATGATGTCTGGAGTTGCTGGCAGGTACCAGGGTGGAGGAAGACTCTTGGGGAAGGCCTAGTCAGTCAGGCCGGTGCTCTGAGGAGATGGGGAAGCACGGAGGTGGGGGTGGGGTGGGGCTCTTTTTCTCAAGGAGGGGAGAACAGCCTCTCTGAGTGTGAACGAGGATGCTGTACCGACCGACCGCAAAGCCTACTTTTAGGATCAGTTCGGTATGGGGACGAGAGAACTTTGACTCTGCAGTGGTTCTCCGTGAAGGGGAAAGGCAGTGTCAGACGGGCCCTGTGGGCGCTGGGATGGGAAGATGGGAGAACAGACTGGGGTGAACGCACGCACGCCGCCCCTCGACAGGACCTTTAACGGAGAGGGTACAGGAAGTAGGGAGAAGGGAAGCAGGGGGAGCTTGAGTTTAGAGGTCAGGGGTCAGCTCAGCAGGCTCGGATGCCTGCCACCTGGCCAGCTCAGTCCCAGTTTCCTCGTCTCTGGCGGCCCCTCAGGCTTTGAGGAAAGAGTACTGAGTGTTAGCCTCATCTCCCTAGTGCCTTTACCTGGCCAGGCTCGCTGTGGCTCTGCCCTTCCGCTGCAGCCATGGATCTGAGCCTCTCGTGTGGAACTTGTTCTCAGGCAGACATGGCGTGGGGGTGTAAGGAAAGGGATGAGGAGGAGAGGCTCTGCTAGCCCCAGGATGCCCGGGTTTTCTTGAGGTCCCTGCAGATCTTCACCAGGGGCTCTCTCTGCCTGACCTAGCTTTCTGGGTACTTCCTTGCTTTAGGTGAGGCTTGGTGCAAGTTAGGATGGGATAGCTGGTCTCCTTCCCCAGAAAAGACCAAGGAAGGCTTTGCCTCCATGGAGTTCTCATGCATTCATTCGGGAAAGTTCTCAGGGTGTCCTGCCACTGGGGCTAGGGATAGAGGAAGGAGGGTACCCGCCTGACTGGGTGAAAGTGGCAGGGGTCCAGTTCCAGGAATCATTAACTCTAGGGTCTCCGAGTGCCAGGTCCCTGCTGGAGTTGGCTAGACAGGGCCAGGCATTGGGCTCCCGGAAGTGCCTGGAGCCAGGCAGGGCCAGGCCACTAACCCTGCTGGCCTTGCAAACGCCCCCTCCCTCCAGTTGTCTGCTGTCACACTTTCTTCCATGCGCCCTTCCCGGTACACTAGCCCCTCATCCTACCCAGTCTGGCCTCAGTTTCTCAAATCTCCCTGGCTCAACCCCGACCCGTCCTCCGTCCCCCCTGGCTTCACGCTCAAATTTTGCTGCCAGCGCAGGGCACTGAAAATCTGCTGGCACTGCCAAAACCCTGTGTGCGCTATGACTCCCCAAACATCCCTTTATTTTTATTGTTCTGTTAATTACTGTTTAAACTTTAATAAGTCACTTCGTCAGGAGGGGGGACCTGCCGTGAGCTTTTCTGTGCAAACATGGACCGGGAGTGACTCGGGTGTAATATAACCCTTTATGCGATGTGGGGATGTTTAGATTGTAACAGAAACTTGTTATTTTAATGACAGTTGGGGAGATCTGAGCACAGAAAAGGAGAGAGGTGGGCACTCCCCTCCATTCCCACTAAGGGCTTGGAGTGGCCAGGCCTCTGTAGGGCAGCTCGCCGTCTGCCAGAGCAGAGGGTCCACAGAGCAGTGAGGCCCTCTTGGGCAACCCACTGGACAGCTACTGATGGAGCTGGGCAGGCAGACTTCAGGAGAGGCCTCAGAGGGAGCCTGGCACTCTGGGGTGGGAAGGCCCGGGCAGGTGAGGCAGAAAGAGAAAGTCCGGTCTCCGTAGATGGGATGTGGGAGACCAGAGCAGTTGCTGGATCTTTGGGCAGAGGCTGGCAGGGTCATGTGAGGTTGGACTCTGTACCTCCCTTCCTCCAAGGCTGCAGAGAAGGGGTCTCTCTCTGCAGTTAGCATTGAACGTAATAGAAGTGGCACTGTGTGTCCCTCTGCCCCAGATGATCATCCCTTAAGCACTCTATCATAGATGTAACACCGGGGCCCAGGACAGAGGACACATGCTTGAAGTGTCAACTATTTAAGGGGAGTAAAGTATCTACTTTGCGTTGTTTTCTTTGGAAACTGTCAAAGTCCGAGTTCTGCATATACCAGGAGGGTGGGGGTGCAGATGGTCTCATCAGCTAGCCCGAGAACTCGGGCAGGCTCACCCTCACACCCCTCCTCCCATCATGAGCAGCCAGGAGGGACAGTCTGGGTCACCCAGAATTCTGGTGATGGAGACTCCCT
This sequence comes from Rattus norvegicus, assembly GCF_021556685.1. NCBI lineage: Eukaryota > Metazoa > Chordata > Mammalia > Rodentia > Muridae > Rattus > Rattus norvegicus. The sequence goes on from NC_141538.1 coordinate 165,437,366, forward strand.
CCCATCTTCCTCACGTGGCTTGCATTCCTTCATCCTCAAGGCCTAGAGTGAAGACAGCAGCTGCCGCTGCCTCAGTTTCCCCCACAGTCACTTCTGCCATATATCTGCTTCCAAAGCAGGGACCTCCCTACCCTAGGGAAAGCATTTTGTCCTAAGTCTATGGGGATCCCGCTAAGACTCCAAGACACCTTAGGACAGATTTCCCTGCTTTCTTTCTTCCGTCCATCTGTCTGTCCATGTGTGCACGCAGCCAGCCTTGACTACATCACTGTCTTTGGAGCAGGAGGCTCATGCTCAACATCAAGGGCCTGCTCCCAATTGCTGTTGATGAAAGGGCTTCTGGGAAAGGGAGGCAAGACTAACAGGGTCCAGTCCAGCGGAAGAGTCTTTGCACACTGGCTCGCTGGTCCAGCGCACACTGCCTCTCATGGAAGGGCATGGGGGTGGGGGGTGGGGGGGGAGACTGGCTCTCCCATGCTCCCTACCTCCTGCCGGGCAGGGCAGAGTCAGAGGTTCAGGTCCTGATGCCCTCAGGGTAAATGGACAGCCCCCAGATGGTGGCCGAGGCACGGACCACGAATCGCTGAGGTTTTCCTTTTCCGAGCAGTGCGTTTCCCTAAATTGTCTTTGACTGCGTGCATGGGTAATGAAAGTTTATGCCCTTGTTAGAAGGACAGGCGGCCAGTTCCAGTTAGAACTGGGGCTGTCTCCCTGCCAGCCCCCTCAGCCCCCTCCCCAACAGGAGAGAGAGAGAGAAAGGTAGTGTGTGTGTGTGTGTGTGTGTGTGTGTGTGTGTGTGTGTGTGTGTGTGTGCGCGCGCGCGCGCACACACACACACACACTCGTAAGAACAGCCCCTCCTTCCCTGGTGAATAAGAAGGCTGTTAGGGGAAAGGAGAGGGGACGAAAAAAAAATTTCCATATTTGTGTAAGTTGCTTTAAAAGCATTTTATCATGTCATAAAAAAAGGGAAAGTACTCTCAGAAATTGATCCTCTCTGCCAGCCTATTGGACAGAAGGACGTTGGGATGTTAATGGCCATCCTGCTCCAGGGTGGCTTATTAAAAAATTTATACATAAATGCTTAAAATTGCATAAATTATTTAAAAAAAACCAACAAAGTAAGCAATTTGAATTCCCTCTTTTCCACCCCTTCACTCGGTCCCCCCTTCCCCGGCCCCTCCTCAGGGCCTTCCCGGTCCCTGGGCTCCTGTCCCCTCCTTGGGGTGTTCCCTTATTTTCTCCACTTCCCACCACACCCCAGACACAGTCTGCCCTGCCTTCCCTTAGGGGCTTCCCTGCCTCACCCACAAATTAATGAAACAGCCAGCCCACCACCACCAAACACTCACATGCACACGCGCTAATAAAAACACCACTAATAAATGCCCCAAATCTCGAAATTAAATATTAAGGCCAAAAGGAGGCGGACGTGGACTGGGGCCTGCCGCCACCGTCGCTGAAGTTGGAGCTGATGAGTGTGTCTCTCGCAGGCGTGGAATGTCACCCACACATCCTGGAGACCGGAGTGGGGAGTTTTATGATGGTTTTTCATTGATTTGTTTCCCCAGCGCAGCTGCCGACCTCTATTGAGGGACAAACATAATCAGCGCTGACGCAAATTAGATGGTTATTCGTTTTGAAAATTGACAGAAAAACAATAAAAAAGATGAAATGCTCCCAAATCAATAGATATAATGAAATTCAAATAATCCGAGAGATGAGGTCTCCATGGCAACTGATAATGTGGAAAAGAAAACAATTTAATAAAGGACAGACACACTTTGAAAACAGATTGGGCCCGGGGAGGGGGGCGGGCTGGCGGGCGGAGGGCTGGAGCGCGGGCGAGTGAAGGATCACTGTCCGTCCCAAGGACACCCGCCATAATTAAGCGAAGCTTTCGGCCCCAGAAAGTGCAGATTCAGGTTTTAATACACAAAATTATTTCAGGAGCAGTGAATCGGAAAGTCGTTTGTAATGACCTTCCTGAGAGGCCCGGGCGCAGGGCATGTTGGAGGCTGGGCAGCCAGGCCGGCTGAGTTATGGCATATTTGTGTTTTTATAGTGCAGAGGGGAGGGGGTGGTGGTGGGGAGGGGGGGGAGAAGGTTAAACAGTATTTACAGCTCAGTTGTTTTCAGAGAGGAAAGAGAAATAGAGTTCATGGAGAGATGCAGCGGGCAGGAGGCAGGCGGGTGAGCCAGGGAGGCCTCCGATCTGCAGGGAGGGGAGGCGGGCCCAGCAGGTCTCCCCCTTAGGATGCCTGTTTCCCAACCATAGAGGATACTCAGAGCTGCCACCCTGCTCCAGTTTCCAGTATGGTTCAGCTAGTTGTGCCTTTTCGGTCTGGGGCCTCACTCAGGACGAATGGCAGCCTATCTGTGTCCAGGCTTTCGGAAGCCCAACCATACCTACTCGGTGAGAGGGTGGGGCAAGCTGCAGCTGCTCCCAGAAGGCTGCCCTGCGGAGTCTCCTATTCCGATTCTGCACAGCACCATTCACTTAGGTGATTCTTCCCTTCTGGAGCCCAGGGCCAGGACTCAGTGGGTAAGAACCCAGATGAGCACGTGAGGACCATGCAGCCTTCTCTCTGGCTCTGCCCCCTCTTGCAAGTGCCTGCCCTGAGCTCAGTTTCATCCTGTTTGAAGGAAGACCTGAGGGCCACAGAGAGGAAAGGGACCAACTCGATCTTTTCTACGGCCCTCCAGAGCCACTCCCCTGCAGCAAGGTAGTTCAGGGACTAAGAAACCATCCCCGGGAGGGCCTGGCGTCTCTTCATGCTGTCTCCCCTCAGGAACTGTGCTTGCGTTCTATTACCATGACCTTAGAGCACTTTCAGAGCCTGGGCCACTCTGTGGGCCCACACACGCACATAACGTAAATACACAACTGCACACATAAACATGTGAACATATGTTTTGTATATGTGTGTGTGTGCAGCCATACCTCACACATATACATATGCATATGTGTTTTATGTATCTCTCTGTGTGTGTGTGTGTAGCCATGCTACACACACATACATATATACACGTGTTTTGTGTATGTGTGTATCTGTGTGTATCTGTGGTGTGTGCAGCCATGCACACATATAGCCAGACACAAGTGTGTGTTTGCTCACTGTGTGTTTTAAATCTCCCCTGGGTGGTAACTCTCTTTTCTCTCCCCTTCCTGTTTGGCTGTGACCTGGGGGAGATTGATAGCCAGCCCGTGCAGTGGATGCTAACAGTTCCCCTGATTTATAGAGTTACTTACGCTAAGTGAGGCCACTTAGACGCGTCTGGATAGTAAACCTTTTAACTGAACTAAAAGAAAAAAAAACCCATAATAAATAAATAAACAAAGGGGGCAGGCTAGGGCCCCGTGTCCAAACCCCGCCCATGCCCCAGCTTGGATCTGTTGAGGGCCAAGAACCCTAGGGTAGCAGCAACAACCATGCCTTCCTCCCACCAACACTCAGAAGCCCTTGTGCTCCCAGCCAAGGTTAGGATCAGGCCCAAGAAGGGACATCCCTGTGCTAGGGTACAGTTCCTGGTTAGGAGGGCTAGAGGAGGGAACTGTTCCTGAGGGACAGACTGAGCAGTGGGAGAGGAAGGAAATGAGGGGGTCCCTGTCCAGCGCCCTTCTTTGCTTACACGCTTTCGTGTGACAGCTGTGATTCTTGCCACAGTGATAGGTCTCGTCCCCACATCTGTACTGTGGAGGAGCTGGGATGGTGCAGGAAACCAACCCCTGTCTTATTTTCACAACGTAGCCTCCCTGTTCCAGTCCAGGTGCTGGCCTGTAGGCAGCGCCCTGAAGCGGCGTTGAGACAAAGGCACGATGCTATCGAATTGGGGCTTGTAGTCTGTGAGGTCTAAGCCCCTTGTGAGTAGCCAAGGTAGAAACCCCAACAGCACACCACCTCCCAGACCCGGGGAAAGCTGGTTGGAAGGCCGTGGGAGGCGTGGGTACGGTTTAAGCCTGTGGCCTTGGACATCTGAGCCTGGTGGGAGTTGTGCTCTAGTGCTGACTGGGTGACAGAAAGCAATTACAGGCTTACCGCTTCTGCGCATCTGGAGATGGGGACAGGACAAGTGACAGAGTGGGATAGGAGGGAATCACCAAGGTATGTGCCCAGGCATAGTCCCCTGCATAGATGAGGTGTTGCGGGGGGTGTCACTGGCTATGTGACACTGTGAGCTAGGAAAGTCACCGGAGTGACCCAGCAGTGCCCATGGCCCTGGAACTTCTGGCCAAAGGCAGGCAAGGCCCCACGTACCCCCCCCCAACCCCAGGGGACCGGCTGCTGGCCCCTGCCTCCCAACCTCCTGATATACAGCGGGCGTTAGGCCGCCCAAAGGGGATACTGCATCCTTAGGAAGAAATATGTCCTCATTTTTCTTAAACACCGTTTCCACTGAGTGAAATGTTTAGAAGGGACGCGCAGGGAGAACTTTATTTCCTACCAGGGAGTTCAGAGCCACCAAGCAGAGACCATAAAGCACTGGAGCCCGGTGGCTGACAGGCAGCCTGGCCACGAAATACATTACTCATGGGGGTGGAGGCAGGGGGCTGCCAGGCCTACCCAGCTCCACGGGACTGCCCCCACTCCAGCAGGATCAGCCACTCTGAGACCCAGGGCTAGGAGGTGGTGGGCATTCAGACTCTCCTGTGGTGCTCAGGCCGTCTTCGAGAGAGGGTCTGGCTGGGCCAGGTGAGGAGGGAGCAGCTCCTCTAGCTTCCCTGGTCTTTACTTCGTGGTCAGGGAAGCTAGGGGGACACGGGCCCAGGTGCGGCCCTCTGAGCCCCCCTTTCTCACCAAAGCTGGCAGGAGCTCTGGCCTCCTCAGCCTTCAGAGGGAGTCAAGAGATTCATGCCATATCGGGCCCTTCTCCCGAGGCTCTCTCTTCATTCGATTTCTGAAGCTGGCTGATTTGAATATTTATAAATATCAGTAAATTATTTATTGTAGCAATCTGCTGCACCATTTTATCCATCGCAGTTAACACTTTAGGGGGCTCCGAGTTATGGGAACAGGAAGTGAGGTGGAAGAGGAAATGGGATAGGGGACGAAAGGGGGCGAAAGAAACTCCTGTCGAGAAGCCCAGCTTCAGTGGCTCTCATCAGAGTGTCCCCATGCTCTGGGAGGTCTGCGGCTCCAGGATCAGCTTCCTTCTCTGACAAATGGGATTATCATGGTGTCTGCTCAGTGGTCCATAAGAGCCTTCAGTGAGCCCCTGCTGGAACCGTGGGCTGTCCTGCCTCCCTATACCAGACTCTGCTTTTCACTCGGATGCCCGCTGGGGGCTTATTGAGTTTCAAGCCTCATAGGGAGAATTGGGACTCAAAGAGGTGGGCTGAAGAGGAGGCCGGAAGGGACAGCTTCAGGCCCCCTGTCTGTCCTTGGCCTCCTGCTTTCCTGGGTCAAATGAGCAGTCCCAGTCTTAGCATCTTGCTTGAGATGTGACATCACAACCGCCTGTTGCCCCTCTCAGCACCATTTCCAGCACTTGCTTCCCAGGCCCTGTTGGCACAGACAGACCTCACCTTGCACTTCTGCCATGCTTCTCAAGGGAGACATCTGGCTCAAGCTCGGAGCTCACCATGGGCAGAGCCAGACCATGTGCTCAGGACTCTATCCTATACCATACACTTCCTCGTGTTTACCCTGCTGGTGGGGAGCCGCTGGGGTCAGAAACAGGCTCCCAGGAATGAAATACACCTTCCAGGTCCTCCTCAGCTCTCCTCTCCTTCACCATCACCCCTGAGTCTGCCTGTCTTTGGGTGCCCCCAGAAGAGGAGCCCCCAGTGCTTCCCCACCCTCCATCCCAAGCTTACCTCCTGGGCACTATTGTTCCCAGAGGAAATGTCTAGTGTAAATAGAGCAGCGGGCAGGCTGGTGGCGGGAAGGAGATGAAAGGGGCGGTGACAGGGCCGGGGACGGATGGCTTCCTTCCATTGAGGCCTGGCCATGGCGTTTATATTTTAGGGAAGAAAGTCAGAGGAATGTTTACATGGACAGGAGTCTGGGGTCAGATCAGTGGGGGGGGATTGTGGGGGATTGCATTAATCTGTAGGTCCCAAAGCTTTAATGAAGGGGCTGGTTGAAGGTTCATGGGGACCGGAAGGCAAGCAAGCAGCCCAGCTCTGGACCTCATGCATAAGCCCCTCCTGCCACCCCAGGCTCACATGCATGCACAGGCACTTAGGACCGACCATAAGCCTGGCTTTTGCATGTGCCTCTCTGTCCCTGTGTCCTGGGCTCAGACACCTCCTACTTCTCCACCTCCACCCATGGGACCATCAGTAGAGTCAGGAGGAGGGCAACATCTGGAAAGCAGGTGGTCTGGGGCAGAGCAGCAGCTGGAGGGCAGGTGTAGAGGGAGTTGGCTAGAGCAAAGGGGCCTGGGGCAGGGGGTGGGCCCTGGGTGCACAGCTGCATCGCAGCTGGTGGGGGCCCAGGCAGAGACTCGGCATGAAGCCGAGATGGAGAGAGAGGGTGTGTTGTGTCGGGTGGGCCGAAGTTCAGGGAGGCTCCAGGATGGGTGGGGACCAGAGAGGGGGGGTGCTACCAGCAGCAAGTGCGACCCTGAGAGCTCGTGATTCCCTCTTCCTCGGGATAAATATTTATAGATTCATTTGCCGTCTGCCATACACACTTGGCTGCTTACCTTCTGGTAAAAATAGTGCAGGCTCCTCCACTCCTGCCTGCCTCTTTCCCATCTAAGACAGGGGCAGAGGAGCCCAGGTGAGGCCTGCTACCCCACTGGAAGTCACGCAGTATCATAGAGCCTGCCCAATGGTCCCACACCCCAGAGGTTCGGTGGGGTGGGGTGTGACCATCAGCCCTATCACTGAGTTTCAAGATGGATCACACGTGGGAGCTCAGGGATATGTGTTGGACAGCACAGACTGGCACTGTGGACAGACGTGACTAAAGTGGGCATCAGCTTGGTCAGGGACAAAGGTCCTAAAACCGTGACCTCTGGGAACAAGTCTGAGCAGACCTTTCTGTAGCAGCAGACTAGGCTGGCATCCCCCAGTCCCTCAGTCCCTTCTGGGCCAGGAAGAGCCTAACATATCAGCTGCTTGCGACAAGGCAAGGATCTGGGGCCCCTGAGCATTGCATATTTGAAAGAGTGGCCAATCTGCACTTATGAGTCAAAACAATTATCTTTGTGTAGCAGGAGGCCTCTATGGCCACAGGTGGGCTCTCGGGATATGTGTTTCCATGGTGTTTGACCACTGTGGCTCACAGCCCCTGAGCAGAGCTCCTTGTGTAGCCTGTCCTATATGGGACATGCCAATTTCTCTGGCAAGAGCTGTAGAAAGTAGATGGATTGGGGGGGGGGGGTTGTCCCTGTGTGGAAAGGTATTGTGGGCAGAGACCTTCCATACGGCCATACTACAAGATCTGGCACACAGTAGGACCTCACTAAATGGATGGCTTGACAGCTGACCGATTGCTGTATGGGGTACAATGTGTATGTGTGTCTGCCCTTGTTAGTCTTCCTGGCCAGTGAGCCCCCTGAAACTCTAGGCAGACTAAAGAGATCAGAGGATTGTGTGTGTGTGTGTGTGTGTGTGTGTGTGTGTGTGTGTGTGTGTGTGTGGTGGCTTCCTGCTGCTCAGTGGCTGTCTCCAGAGATTAAGCACAGGATCTGTAGCTTCAACTGGTACCAACTTGTCCCCACTGAGGGTCCTCTGGTTTAGGAAGTAGTAACTCTGTGTTAGGGTAGCCCTGACTGAGGTCTGTGGGAAGGAAACAGCAATAGGAAACAGTCAAACTTCGTGTGGGGGTGGGGATTTGGAAAGCAGGGAAGACTGGGGTGCAGAGGCCTTAGAGAGGTCCCCAGTGGCCAGGGCGAAGAGCTCTACCACCCGGCGAGCAGAAGTAGGAACTCGGGGTAGGGGACAGAGCCAGAGACCCAGCCTGGCAGAAGAGCTGCCAGAGAACAAGGTGCTCAGGTGGGAATGGTGCCAGCCAAGAGCTGCTGGGTCTGTGAGGCAGGAGGTTGGCACAGGCTGGAAGCTGGCTGCGGCTGACTCTTCCCCAGGGACCTGTGGTGAGGTGGGACATTTAGAAGTAGAGCCAGGCTGACAACGAGTCAGTGTCGCCACTTGTCAACCTTACCTTCCCTGCCTGTGCCTTCACCTCCTGTGTTAATGGACATTTCACCCCACAGAGGGGGCTATTTCAGGCCAGGCGAGCCTAGGAAATTCTTGTCTCGCTCGAAGAGTCATTCATTCCTGGATCACGAACCACCTAGCTCATGTCAGGTGCTGAACCAGCCTGAGGTAGAGCAACCACTCTGAGTCCAGCCTGCGGCACCCAGGCTAATACAGGGAGGGAGATGAGCACATGTGGGGGGGGGGTGTCTCAGGGCAATTTGACAGAACTGTGGTCAATCCAGGGGTGGTGGAGAGCTACTTGGGGGCGGCTTGCTTGGAATGTAGGTCTCTCACCTCCGTGTCCCCCTCCACCCCTGCAGCTGAAAGCACCCGGTGCACCGACCCACCTGCAGGCAAGCCTCCAATGGCAGCCAAGCGCAAAGGCGGCTTGAAGCTCAACGCCATCTGTGCCAAGCTAAGCCGGCAGGTGGTCGTGGAGAAGGGAGCAGAGGCTGGCTCCCAAGCTGAAGGCAGTCCACTACGTCCCCGGGACAGAGAGCGCAGTGGCCCCGAGTCTGCGGCGACCCGGGCTCCCCGAAGTGAGGAAGACAAGAGGCGGGCAGTGATCGAGAAGTGGGTCAACGGAGAGTACTGTGAGGAGCCCGCACCCACGCCAGTGTTGGGGCGCATCGTCCGCGAGGGCTCGGAGCTGCCCCCAGAGGGCGTCTACATGGTCCAGCCGCAGGGCTGCAGTGACGAAGAAGACCATGCAGAAGAGCCCTCAAAAGATAACAGTATCCTGGGGGAGAAGGACTCAGATGGTACAAAAGATGACAGCGGCCCCAGTGCCAAGCAAGCTTCAGGTGTGTGTCTGGCCGTGGGGGGACGGGGAATGAAGGCTGCCATGGGGCTCAGCTCCCTGCACAGGCACAGCAGGGAAAGGGTGGAAGTCCAGGGAATTCCTCTTTTTTTTTTTTCCCTCCAAACACTGGTACCTCATCCAACCCAGCAAGATTGGAGAGATGGGATTTGGGGGAGCGGGGGAGCAGGACAATACTGGTAGCTTCCTGAGTCTGAGCAGGACCTTGGGGAGCTGCTTGCATTGAGGCTTTGAGAGGGTGGGGGTCAGGGGTGCACGTCCACAGATAGGCTGGACAGATGAATGGGAGGAGGGAGGAGGGAGGCTCTCTATGGGCAACTGCACAGGGATGAGTGTTTGGGGCCATGGGGCCTGGCCGTGGTATGGGGACATGAACGGTGTGAGTTCTCATCTCTAAGTCCTCTCTTGGTGACTTAACTGAGACATCTGGATAGGACGTTGTGCCCCTACACCACCCTGTCTCCTCCCCTGTGGTCCAACCTGCCCTAGGAAACAGGACCTCTCAGAGCCACAAGCCTGGCTCAGCCCAGCCAGCAGATCCCCGTGTAACACGCAGCTGCCCCAGACATGCTCCTCTGGTTGACCTGTTTCCCACAAGGCGGCAGAGGCCTGGCTTCATCAGTGTCTCCTTGTCCTTAGCACACAGCAGCCTTCCCTGTTGCTACTTCAGGGGAGGGCTGGCGTGGCATTTCAGACAGGAGAGGGGTCTCCCCTTGAGCTGGAGCCCTGGGGCTTGGGGCCTCGGCTCTAGTCCTGAGTCTCCTTCCTAGGCTTATTCCTGGAGTCCTCCCCTGCCTGCTCCCCTGTCCCCTTCCCCCTGCAGCGAGGGGCACATCTCCTCCCTGTGCGGGGAGCCCTGCGCAGCCACATAATTATGCATATAAGATATAAACAGAGCTGTTTAATTATCCCTCGCCACATCAGTGACAGAGTAATTAACAAACATTGCAAGATCAATGAGGAGAAGTGTGACCTTCAGTTTCCTCTGATAGGAAAAGCCCTTGCTATTGCCAGACACAAGGTGATTGCGCTGGGCCGGAGGACAGGGGAGGGATCCGTGCTGCAAGGGCTGCTGTCCTCTCAACAAATGCCCTCACCCCACACCCAGCTCCACAGTGGCCAGGGCAGTTGGGGAGTCTCTCCTCAGGCCTTCTTTCCCTCCTCCCAGGAGTTGGGAGCTGTGAAGGCAGGAGCAGGGCATGGGCTATTGTGGCTGCCACCCTGAGCCTCTGGCCTGGCCCCGTCAGCCCTGGGCACTGGGTCCCTGGTGCAAGCCCCATCTGCCCACTATGGGTCTGGCTCCCCGGGACTTTGGCTGTCTGCGGGACCCCCGCTGGTCCCCTCCCTGTTTGATGCTGCCTGCCCTTCAGAGCCTTCTGTTTCTCTGCCATATATAGTGAGGCCTCAGCTGCCTCCTGCTATTTTTAGCCCTTTTCCCCGGTCCCTGAACCACTTCATCCAGCAATCAGAGCCCACTCCCAGGCCAGCCCCCAACCTGTGTGTCAGTGGCTCGGGCTTGTGTTGGTCCATCGGCTTGCCAAAGCAACTGTCCGTGAGCTCCTTGAACCACTCAGGGTGTCAGAGGGATGTCTGACTGTCCTCTTCCGAGTCTAGTGGGGTCCTACACTCCCCCCCCAACGATGGCTCAGAGCTCCTCCTTCCACATCCTGCTGGGCTTTCTCTCTCTCCTGCTAGGGTACACTGCTCTATCAGGTCCTCTTCTGGTATGTTCTGAGACTGGCAGGATTGGGGGCAGGCACTCCGCCCATGCTCTTAGGGCCTCTAACGTAAGAGTCTGGTTGTGTTGAGTGGCCTCAGACGGAGGGGGGTGGCAGTAGGTAAGGTATGGACGTCTCTGGGCTGTTCTGTCTCACCTGTCTGTGTACCTGACCTGGATGCTGGGACTAGCCCTCAAGAGGTGTACAGCAGGGGTGTGGTGGAGAAACAGATGGGCTTGTATGTGCTGGGCACTGTCCATCTGCCGTGCTGACCCACTGTGTGTGGAAGAGGCAACATGAGGGGCTCACTTCTTCCTGCCCTGCTGAGGCATGTCCTGGGGCACTGGGCATGGGACGTGGGGGATTGCGTAGGTGTGTATCCATAGAAGTGGGGACAGTATCTAGGGGTATGAATTTAGTGTGTATATTAATGTGGGCACATTGCTATGGAATGCATATGAGCGTAGTCTGTGAGAGTATGTGAGTGCGTATTTGAAAGTATGCATGCTGTATGTGAATATGTGTGTGTGTGTCCTCATGGGGAAAAGGAGGGGGGGAGCAAGCAGAATTGTCAGGGTGTCGGGTGGGGGAAGACGGATGCCCCGTCTCAGGCCTTACCCTGGATCCAGCAGGGCTGGATCCTTACGGTCCCAGGTGAACTACCCTTCTGTGTGAGCAGAGGAAGCTGCAAGGTGACCAGGGGCGTTGAAGGACTTGCCCATGATAGAAACCCTGGCCGGAGCAGCGGTGATGGGCGCTGATGGAGTCTGAGTAGGCGCATTGACCTAGGCCCAGCCTCAACTCCACTCTGTTATTGGAGAAAGTTATTTGAGGGGGTTGGGCAGGAGGTCAGATCCTGAGGCCTCATCTGCCCAGGGGGTCCATGTGACATAGGCATGAGCCTTCAGTCAGGCCGACCCCAGACTCTCACGGTGGCTTTCTTTACTTTGAGGTCCCGACCCGACCGTAATGGTCACCCATACCTGTTCTGTTCCTCATACCACCGCCCCTACCTCAGGAAGCAGGTTGGGATCTTGCCTGTACTTCCAGTAAAATGGTTTCTCTGTCATGTTAGGCCAAGGCGAGAGAGTGGAGACATTTATGAAACTTTGTTTAATGTACTGAAAAGCCATCGGCCAGAACATTTAGGAAATTGATTTTCCTGGCATTGATGAACTCGTTTTATTTTACCCCAGTATTAATTACTTTTTTTTAAAACAAATTAATTTAAGAGTCGTAAAACCTAACAAGTGAGCCAAATGTCCATAGATCATGTCCTGCTCCACCCCTCCCCGTGCCGGTCCCCTCCCTCCATGGGTGGGGGCTCAAGGTAGAGGGGCTTCTCCTCTTTCCCCCTGCTCCCTCCCAGGAATGACACACCCCTCCCCCTCTAGGAGAAGCCTCCTCTCTGAGGGACTACGCTGCTTCCACCATGACCGAGTTCCTCGGCATGTTTGGCTACGACGACCAGAACACCAGGGATGAGCTGGCCAGAAAGATCAGCTTTGAGAAGCTGCATGCAGGCTCCACCCCTGAGGTGGTCGCGTCTTCCATGCTGCCCTCTTCTGAGGACACCCTCAGCAAGCGGGCACGCTTCTCCAAATACGAGGAATACATTCGGAAACTCAAGGCTGGCGAGCAACTTCCCTGGCCAGCCCATGGCAGCAAGGCTGAGGACCGCGCGGGCAAGGAGGTGGTGGGCCCCTTGCCCAGCCTACGGCTACCCAGCAACACTGCCCACCTGGAGACCAAGGCCACCATCTTGCCACTGCCATCCCACAGCAGTGTCCAGATGCAGAACCTGGTAGCCCGTGCTTCTAAGTATGACTTCTTCATCCACAAACTGAAGACGGGTGAGAGCCTGAGGCCCCAGAATGGAAGCACTTACAAGAAGCCATCCAAGTATGACCTGGAGAACGTCAAGTACCTGCACCTCTTCAAACCCGGGGAAGGTAGCCCCGACATGGGCGGGGCCATTGCCTTCAAGACAGGCAAGGTGGGGCGCCCCTCCAAGTACGACGTTCGGGGCATCCAGAAGCCGGGCACTACCAAGATTCCGCCGGCCCCCAGCCTGGTTCCTACACCCCTCACCAATGTGCCCAGTGCTCCCAGCGCCCCTGGGCCAGGACCCGAGCCACCTGCCTCCCTGTCCTTCAACACTCCCGAGTACCTGAAGTCAACCTTTTCCAAAACAGACTCCATCACCACAGGAACTGTCTCCACTGTCAAGTAAGGAGCTCTCCATATCCTCTCCACCACTAACCCCAGGGCCAGACCGGATAAGGGGGCCTACCTCCTTACCTGCAAAGCTTACTGTGTCGGGCACAGCCACTTGTGCAATTCAGACTGGCACGCATGTGCTTACATGCACATGAGCGCGCGCACACACACATGCATAACTGCTCCTGTGCCCTCATTCGGTGCCCTTGCGCTGCTCTGAGACCTGCCTGTGGCACATCTCCCACGTACCCTCACATGGTCACTCGCCTCTGTGCATCCCTCCTTTACTAACCTCTGTCGCCCTGACCTGCGCCCTACACCTGCTGGCACAAAGGCTGGGGTTGGAAGGAGGAACTCCCTCTGGGGTGGAGATGTGGGCTGGGGTCCAGGTGGTAGCCTTGGCTGCTGGTTCATTGAAGAGGCAGGGAGAAGAAGGGGAGTTAGGTGGGGGTACCTCCCGTGAACCTAACCCAGGAACAGAGGAGTGTCCTGGATGATAACACAATGGGTCTGATGAGGGCAAATGACACCCATCCCTCAAACCCTCCTCTCTGCTACAGCAGGGTGGGGCCTACAGCTCCTAAAGGCTGCACACCAGACAGATCCAGTTGATACCCTTTGGTATGAGGGCGGGAGTGAGTGCCCAAACCCTACACGTGTGTCCACTGCTGCCTTCCTGTCCTGTCTCTCTTCTCTGGTTTGCCTAGTGTTCCTTTCTCTTCAGCCATCGCCTCACTTATCTGCATTGCATGCTGGGGGCTCCAGGCCCTGGCTTTTACCCAGGTTAACTGTAAGCCTGACTGGGCCTCCGGCCCTCCCTGCTCAGGGTAGCACACTCCTGTCAGAGATGGGCTAACTGAGCTCCTCTGGGCTTCTGCCAACAAACTCTTTTAGTACCACCCTGAGTGCCTCAGGATGATAGGGGACCCAGGAGAGAGGAGTCATGGCCCCGGGGCTGGAAGCTGCCCATCAGGTGCTCCTGGGGCCTGAGGCTGCCCCCATCCGCTAATCGGCTGTGTCCTGTGTGTCTTACCAGGAACGGATTGCCCACAGATAAACCAGCTGTCACCGAAGATGTAAACATATACCAGAAATATATTGCCAGGTAGGCCCTTGGGGAGGAGCCTGTGGACAGAGGGGGTGGGGGGAGCCAGGCGTGCCCACGGACTGTGAAGTCACCTGTGTATTAGTTCATCCCCAGGGCTAAGGGGCTGCTTTCCCTACATCTCCTCTCTCTGTGTCTCTAATCTCCCCTAGAGAGGCTGCACCTGTGTCTATCTCAGACCCTCCTCTTTGGGGTGGTGTGGGCAACACAGTCCTTAGGCAACTTATAAGTATGCCCAAAACATAGGGAAAGGGCTCCATATTAGGCCTGCCGCAGGTGAGTACACGGGCCCCCTCTGCAGCTGACCTCACGTGGCACCTTGGATAGAGTACAGAGCACAGGAGAGCTGTTGGGGTTGAGGGAAGTGGACAGCTGTAATCTCCTGCTGTGGCCTACTGGGATCCCAGGGGAAGACCCCGATGAAGCCAGCCTTGAGATCCATCCCGAAGGAAGCAGGATTGACAGATGAAGGTCCGCACATTCCCCAAATTGAGCCTCCCGAGGGACATGTGGCAGGGTCACGCCCTGGTGGCATCTGCCTTGCCGTGGTCTTCAGTGTTCTTCTTCACCTTCTGTCTTCTCTTTACTGTTATCACTATGTTAGTGCCTCAGCAGATGGCCCTTTTGGCAGCTTCCATTGAAATACTGATTGCCGGTGGCTTTCCCCATACAGCGGGGCTTGTCCCCACCCCCATCTCCAAACAGTGCGTCATCCACAGAAGGGAACAGGCTGGCTGAGTGAAGTGCCTCCCCAGGGCTGTCGTGGATGGCTTTCCCCAGAGTGGCTGGCCCTATCTGGCCATCACCAAGGCTGTGAGAGTCACGCTCTAGCAAGCCTAGGCCCAGAGAGAGGCCATTCAGTGGCCGGTGGCAGCGCAGGGCTCTTGGCCGTGCACTTGGCTGGAAAGTGAGCTCCCTGCCGCGGGAAGCCAAACAGATGCTGTGCTTTAAAAATTCATAACTCTGGACTGTTTCAAGTGTCAGGAAAAGCCAAGAACACGGAGAGAGCCTTTAACTCCTTTCCACAACAGCCTGGGATTGGCCTAGCCAGTGGCCCCTCCTGGGCTGAGCTGCCAGTGTAGTGTGGGTTGGGGGTGGTAAGGTCATTACCTGCTAAAAAGGCCTTTGGGTTGTGTGGGACTATAGGTCTGTCTGGTCTGTCTCTTAGTGACTTGATGCTGTGGCCTGTCCCAGCTGCTTTTCTCCCACCTGAGTCCTGACCTCTGCCCCGCCTGGCACTGCCTTCCAGACAAGTGTGGCAGCCAGGCAGCTCGGCAGGCCTGGGCTCCCTGACAGGTCCAGTTACTCACTCTGGCTTCCCAGCCTCTGCCTTTTTCACCCTTGTAACCCCGTATTTCCACCCAGGCCCACTTAACCCCAGAAGTACATCTTTGGGGCCCAGGCAGAAGGAGTTGTTCAGGCCTGGGTTCTAGAAGAGTCCTTTCAGGGACTGGCATCCTTGAACGAGATGGGTCTGACCCTCCCACTTCTGTCTTCAGGTTCTCAGGAAGTCAGCACTGCGGCCACATCCATTGCGCCTACCAGTACCGCGAGCACTATCACTGTCTGGACCCAGAGTGCAACTACCAGGTATGGGCCATCCTGCACTCACCAGCCAGCACGGGCTCATGCTGGAAGTAGGTGGGGGCTGGGGGCCCTCTACTAGCCACCTGACTTTGACATAGACAAGCAGAGAGTGCAGACTCCGTGTGCATCCCCAGGCTCCTGTTAAACAAGCAACCAATGGGGTCTGCAGCAGCCATTGATGTCTCAGTGGTGCCGATCCCAGCACCCCTTCACCGGGAGTCAAGCCGAGATCACAAGGCAAGCGCAGAGCTGGTGAAGAGATAACGCAGACCATCTGCGCAGGCGCAGGCGCAGGCTGTCTCAGATTGGCTTCCTCTCTTTCCTGCTCAGCCTGTACAGAGTTCTAGGTAGAATGTGTTCTCACCCATCAGAGCCCTGGTCTTCACGGCTGGCCCAAGGCATCTTCTGTGCTCCTGGATGTTGGGAACCTCGGGAGAGGTCAGGGAAGGAACTGTGGTTTCTAAGTCTTTGGAATCATTCCTACCAAGGGCCAGCGTGCCGGGAACTGGCTGGGCCGTCTAGGCTGACTTGACCCTAAACAGGGTTATTTATAGGGTGACCTGAGGGACTTGGGGCCAGCCCTGGTCCAAGCACTCTTGGCACATGGACCCGGGGCACGGGCTTCTGCCAACTTGGTGCTCTTTTCTGGCAGAGGTTCACAAGCAAGCAGGACGTGATCCGACATTACAACATGCACAAGAAGCGAGACAACTCCCTGCAGCACGGCTTCATGCGCTTCAGCCCGCTGGACGATTGCAGCGTCTACTACCACGGCTGCCACCTCAATGGGAAGAGCACCCACTACCACTGCATGCAGGTGCCTGCTGTGCCAGCAGCCGGAGGGTTCTAGAACCTTCCCCCAGCCCTCTATCCCAGGAGGAGAGCTGCCCCAGGAGTCAGGGGCCTGATGGGCCGGGACCCTCCTCTTCTCCTGATCCAGGATAGGGCTGGTTGGCAGGTAGAACCCCAGAAGCTCGGGTGTCGGCAGTGTCTGGTGGCCGGGGTGGGGCCTTCCCTGTTGCCATACTTGGTGTGGGGGGATATTCAGCGAGCTGTTTATATAGACCGACATTTTTCGGGCTTTAACACCAAGAGCAGCAGTTGCAAATGATTCCCGCAGAGGTTTTTGTTTAATTCTTTGTTTTAATGCCACACCGAGTCTGGGCTTTTTCAAGGTGTCAAGCTCAGGAGGGGCAACTTTGGGTTGCAAATAGCAGCCGTACACCTCCCCCGTGTTTGTCAGAGATTGTTATGGCCTCTCTGAAACAGCCTGGTGTGAGGAGAGGGGGGCCCCTGCTCTCTGGGCCTGAGATGGTGCAGACACTGGTACAGCCCAGCCTTCGAGGGCGCTCAGGGCCACTGCTTTTTACTCAATATGGCAACGTTGCCTGCCTGGCCCATCTGTAGTGGGTGGGAGGGCACCATGCCCAGCAGCCATCCGCTAAGGAAGTCCTGGAGCTAAAGGTGACCTCTAGGGTCCAGCCCCTGTCCAATCCTAAGGCTTTAGAGATAGAGTCACCAGCTAGGACCCCCCCAAACCTAGCTTCTCTAGAAGGTGGCTCCCTCAACTGGGCCAACAGTATTTCGGGTCTGAAGACCAATACTCTGCAGACGGATCGCAGTCATTCCCTGGGAAGGGTGGAGGCTCCTGGAGGTTTTCTTTGCTCCGTTGCCTGGGCTAACCTGAGGGGTTTGAGGTTCAGAGGTGCCAAGCTTACCCCAACAGAACCCCATAGCCCTGGCTCCAACCGCAACACTGGGTTCGTTTGGCCTAGGAGGGCCAGACTTGCATCCCTTAACCGCCGTTCTGGCCTGCACAGGTGGGATGTAACAAGGTGTACACAAGTACCTCAGACGTCATGACCCATGAGAACTTCCACAAGAAGAACACCCAGCTCATCAATGACGGCTTCCAGCGCTTCCGGGCCACCGAGGACTGCGGCACGGCTGACTGTCAGTTCTACGGACAGAAGACCACACACTTCCACTGCAGGTGAGTGACTGCCCACTGAGGCTCTAAGAGGGACTAGCAGGGAACCTGGCCATGGATCCTCAGGGCCTTTGCTCCTGCTGGGCAGATGTCAGGGCTGCTCAGTGGCCCTGCCTTGGTGTTGGGCCTCAGTCTTGCCCCTGAGGGTCCCTTCCTCCCGGAGCATGGGACTGTCAGAGCGGGGCCTCCCTTGGGTCCCAGGGTCAGTCTCCTCGTGTCCCACACAGGCGCCCCGGCTGCACGTTTACCTTCAAGAACAAGTGTGACATCGAGAAGCACAAAAGCTACCACATCAAGGACGACGCCTACGCCAAGGATGGCTTCAAGAAGTTCTACAAATATGAGGAGTGCAAATACGAGGGCTGCGTGTACAGCAAGGCCACCAACCACTTCCACTGCATCCGCGCCGGCTGCGGCTTCACCTTCACCTCCACCAGCCAGATGACCTCACACAAGCGCAAGCACGAGCGCCGGCACATCCGGTCCTCCGGTGCCCTGGGGCTGCCGGCCTCCCTGCTGGGCACCAAGGACACGGAACATGAGGAGTCCAGCAATGACGACCTTGTGGACTTCTCTGCCCTGAGCAGCAAGAACTCCAGCCTGAGCGCCTCCCCCAACAGCCAGCAATCTTCCGCATCCCTGGCCGCTGCGGCTGCTGCCACCACTGCCGAGGCTGTCCCAAGTGCCGCCAAGCCTCCCAATAGCAAGATGGCAGGCCTGCTGCCCCAGGGCCTGTCCGGTTCCATTCCCCTGGCCTTGGCCCTCTCTAACTCAGGCCTGCCCACCACCACACCCTATTTCCCTCTCCTTCCTGGCCGTGGGAGCGCCTCACTGCCTGTGGGATCTCCAGGGCTCCTGGGCTCCATGACCTCTGGGGCCACAACCTCGGCGACCCCCGACATGCCAGCTCTGATGGCTTCTGGAGCTGGGGACTCAGCCCCCACAGCTGCCACCTCTCTCTCGGTGCCCCCTGCCTCCATCATGGAGAGGATCTCTGCGAGCAAAGGCCTCATCTCACCCATGATGGCTAGACTGGCTGCGGCCGCCCTCAAGCCCTCTGCCACCTTTGACCCAGGTGAGCAGGCTGGGCCCTGCCCAGTAAGCAAGCAGACTTGGAAACTGGCAACTCCCAGTATTCAGACTGAAGGACACAGGGCAGGCTGGGAAGAGTGTCTGCCCGGCCCACACACCTGTACCCCCCTCCTAGCCGTTCCTTCTCTCTGCTCGGTCTCTCTCCATCCTGTTGATTTGCCCTTTGGTGGTGGTGCGGTCCCTCATTTTAGCCATGCGCCCAGGGATTTGCTCCTTCTCTGTATGTGGAGCCGGTCAGTAGTTCTGTCTCTGAGCACCTGGGTGGCCTAGTGGCACCAGGTCTCGCTGGCTCTGTCACCAATGAGTCCCTGAGCAGAGTCCTCCAAGGCCACCTCTTCTCTCGGCTCTTGTCTAGCTGACACAGAGAGAAATGTGATCCCAGAGAATAGTATTTACATCTGCACCTGTATAGCATGACTCTCAGGCTTTGTCCCTTGACCCCCTTTCCCTGCCTCCTCTCTCCTTCCCTTTTCTTCGGGAGTTTTCCTTCTCCTCTTTCCTGTTTTCTCTGCCCTTCTTTCTTGGAGGGTAATCAGTGCTCTTTGGATTCCTGGAAAGAGCTCAGCTCACCCCCGGGGACATGGCTCCTTTTGGTCCTTCAGAAACCACCGGTGCTTGGCCCAGAGTGGCTTGCTAGCCGCTCGCTGAGCTGGATGCGGGAGGGCAGAGACAGAAGCCCCACCCTGTGGAGTGGGTGGGACAGGGAGAGAGACCTGCTCCTAGCCACATCCTCTGAAACCTGGCTGCCCGGCCTTCACACTCCGCTCCCATCCAAAACCTTCTCAGAACCAGCCAAGACCAAGGGTCCCTTGAACCCCCATGAGGCTCTGATCCCACCTCTTTGGGATGCCTGTCGGGGAAGGGAGCTGGGCTTTCTCTGTGGAACCTAGGATAGGTGACCGCAGGAGCTACTGTAGTGTGGATTCCTGAAGGCTAGAAGTTCTCTCGGTTCATGAGAGGGTCGTGGCCCTGTTTGGAACCCCTGTCTTCCACTCCGAGTGTGGGAGGAACCTTACTGTAAGTGCACTCCTCCAGCCAGGGGCCTGCAGGTAGGGCCGTAGAAGTCTTTGCTACCAGACTGTCAAGTTACTTTTTTACCCTAGAAAATCTCTCTCCCTCATCCCCCACAAAAGGAAGGTCAGATAAAGGGGAGGGGAGTTGTTTCCCTTCATTTTAAATAAAATGTCACTTGTGTCTGTGGAGCAGCTCTCTGTAAGCTGTAGTGCCTTGGGGGCAAATTAATATTTCAGTCACTTGGGGATTATGGGGACCAAGGCTCACTGGACGCCATCCTGTCAGCAACTTCCTTTGGCCCTGCCCCGTCAGCCTCCCATGGTCTCTTCCCACCAAGCTCCCCCTCATACCCAGTCAGGCGTCCAGGAAGGGCCTGCAGTCTCTGCCCTGGACAGCTTGACAGACGGATGAGGTCGCATAGGTTGAACCACCCTGATTGGCCCGTCAGCCTTGATAGCCCTGACACAGCAGATGCCCTCCTCAGGCATGCTCAGTGCAGACAGGGCCGTCGCCTCGGCAACAGTGGGCAGGGACTACGGAGGGGCCGCTCCCAGTCCAGATCTGCCACTTTCCCTCAGCATTAACAGAGTCTTTAATAAAAGCTCAAGCGGCAGCCCCACAAATCGACTGTGACAGTTGGTGGAGGAAATGAAGGGTCTCCTGTCCCCGCCCAGGCCCCCTCCCCAGCCACCCGCTCTCCTCCTCCAGGAGGCCCTAAGCCAGGACAACTTTGACATAATTTTGCAATAATTATCACTTGAAGAATTGCCACACCGGGGTACGCGTCGCAAGTGATCTTGTCAGCGGGAAGAACCGCTGACCAGCAGCCAGTCCCCCTGGGGCCCCCCTGCCTGTTCTGCCCACTGTCCTTCCTTTGGGTGTGAAGGAGTTGGGGGTACTAGACTCTGTCCCTGTGTGAGATCTGAGGAAACCTGAGCCCCTCTGATCCCATCTTCCCTTCCCCTCCCCTGCAGGAAGTGGGCAGCAGTCCACCCCCACCAAGTTCCCCCAGGCCCAGGTGAAGCAGGAGCCTGACAGTGCTGGCACCCCGGGTCCCCACGAGGCCTCCCAAGACCGCAGTCTAGACCTGACTGTGAAGGAGCCCAGGTGAGGCAAGGCCAGAGAAGCTCCTGCAGAAGCTGGCCTAAGCCCCAGAGAGGTGATCTGGGCCTCTTACTCTCAGCCAGCCCTGGGGACCAAGCTGAGCTCACCCTCCTGTCCAGGGTTCACTCTGCCACAGAGCACCTGGGTTTGTCTGACTGGGAGGGAAGGGCCTCTGGGCCTGGCCCCATGGATGTCTGAGTTGAAGCCCCTTGGTTTGTGTGTTCTAGTAATGAATCAAATGGCCACGCAGTCCCGGCAAATTCATCTCTTTTATCCTCGCTTATGAATAAGGTAAGAACCATTCATCACACGCCTCCCGTTCCCCCACCCAGAGAAATTAAAGCTGTGCTGGGGGGTTGGGGGGATGTGTTTGTTTTTTAATGTTTTCCCTCTAATAAGATGAGTTTGTACCATTTAAATTTTGAGGCCATTTTTCATCGAATATAATTTCAGAGCCACTGCTTACAAATTAATTTAATGAACTGGCTGAAGAAATATATTTCAGCCCCTGACACCCTTTTTTCCCCTTTGGATAGAGGGCTCCAAAAGCTTCTCCAGAACCCTCTAACTTCTCTGACCCTCCGTTATTAATGTTATTTATTTATTTTATATAATTTTTTTGTTTGTTTTAAAGGGGGTGGGGGAGGGGAGACCAAAGTGGGAGCAAAAGCATCAATTTCCACTTTTCGGCTTGAGTAATGGTCTCGGACGCCTTCCGGAGAGGTCGCTCCAGAACATTTATTTTAAATAATGCAGGGTCTTTGTAAATTATACATCATCTCAAATATATTTTCCCCTTCACATGATAAATTTGACTGCAGCAAGATTAATTTGGTTACTGTTACACAAGTGACTGGGTTGAACAGGGAGCTGGATCTGGGCTGGACCTCGTGCAGTGGGTGGGGTTCCAGCCGCTGATGCTCTTACTGCTGCCCACCCTTTCCTGGTTGCTCTCCTGCTGTCCTTCGCCTTCCTCTGGTCACCGTCCCCTGCTCCCTCACATTCCACATTAGCTTTCATTCTCACGAAGCTCACGGGGGTCCCCCGACACGCCGTTCCCCCTCCTGCGTTTCTTTTGAATACCTTCTGGTAGGAGAATAACCAGGGAGTGGGCAAAGTCTCGGGGAAAGATGGGCTGCCGTGTGCACCCAAGAGCAGAGGCCTTGGCTTGAACGACGGCTCCAGCTGCAGGCTGGTCCTTTTCCCCGAGGCCCTGCCACCCGGGGAGGGCCACGGTCTTTCAGATGGGCCTCCTCTGTAGCCAAGTCCCGAGGGTGCGTGTGTTCTCTGCTCACAGCACTGCAGGGCTCAGGCAGTCAGCAGGACGGGTGTTGTCCGTCCTGAGGTTCCCCAGCTCCAAGCTCACCTCTCCTTGCAGATGTCTCAGGGCAACCCCAGCCTCGGAAACTTGCTGAACATCAAGACAGAAGTGGAGGGGAGCCCCGCCGGGGAGCCCTCGCCTTTCTTGGGCAAGGCCGTGAAGGCACTAGTTCAAGAGAAGCTGTCGGAGCCCTGGAAAGTGTACCTCCGCAGGTGAGGGCTCGGCAGAGGACGGGGGTGGTGGGCAACGGAGGGTCTTGCTGCCACCCATCTTGGTGGCCAAGGCCCCACCTCTGACTGAGACTCTCTAACTGCCGAGCTCTTCTGACCAGGTTCGGCACCAAGGACTTCTGCGATGCCCAGTGTGACTTCCTCCACAAGGCCCACTTCCATTGTGTGGTGGAGGAGTGCGGTGCGCTTTTCAGCACCCTGGACGGAGCCATTAAACATGCGAAGTGAGTGAGGGTCTTGGGGGAGGGGGGAAGGGAGGGTGTTCCTTAAATCAGCCCCATCCACACTATGCCCTGGACCTGATGGGGGATTAGGACAGGCCGCTAGCCACCCTCTAAGCAACACCCCAGCGCAGCTGTCACCAGGCCACAGACCTGAGTTCTTCATAGGGGCTGCCCCACAAGGAGGGCAGGCTTCCCTCAGCCCTACACTCTGAGCCCCGGAGGACCAGCTGCCACCAGCCAGACCTAATGGGGCTACCTGACATAGGACCCCAAAGAGTGTTTAGAAAGGCCAGAGCCCAGGTGAAAAGACTTGGTTTGGTACCAGGGCAAAGGACCCTGGATGCAGGTCTTTCTAGGTGACCCCTTTTACACTTCCTTTACCTAAGGAATTTCAGTGTCTTTATGATTTCCGTCCAGTTTAAAAATCAGTGTCAACCAGTGCTGCCCGGACCAGCACTCAGAACTTCTCTAGGTCTGTGTCAGGCTTTCTCCCCAGCTGCTGCACCAGAGCCTCCCAAACACTTAGTGTCCTCCTCCCTGTGAATCTCAGAACACCCTCTCGAAGGGAGGGGCCTGAGGAGACAGGCTACTCTCTCACACACAGCCTAGGTGTAGGGAGGAGCTCAGGACACAAGCCCTCAGTAGAGGAGTTAGAGTCTAGCCCAGATTCAGATCGACAGTGGGACCAACGGTTGGTTCTCAAGTCCTTCTGCTCAGGTAGGGTCATGGGAGATCTCCAGAGTCTACGCTGGGAATGCGGCAGGAACACGAGGCTTCATTGTAATAGGGTCACATGAAGTGCCAAGCAGGCATAGATGGGGAAGGGCTGACCTGGCGGTGGGTGCTATCGATTGATACTGAGACACCTCTTCTGCCTCCCATAGTTTCCACTTCCGGACGGAGGGAGGAACAGCAAAGGGAACCACAGAGGCTTCCTTCCCAACCTCTGCTGCAGAGACCAAACCTCCCTTGGCACCCTCGTCCCCGCCAGCACCTCCTGGCACCATGGTCCCTGGATCTTCTCTGGAGGGGCCTGCTCCCAGCCCCGTCTCCGTGCCCTCCACCCCCACCCTGCTCGCCTGGAAGCAACTGGCTTCTACCATACCCCAGATGCCTCAGATTCCCTCATCAGTGCCTCACCTGCCCACTTCGCCCCTGGCGACGACGTCTCTAGAGAGTGCCAAGCCTCAGGTCAAACCCGGGTTCCTCCAGTTCCAGGACAAGTGAGTCCCTCCATGAGCTGGCACCTGTCCCTGTGTCTTGGGAGTGGGTGTGGCCAGGGCAGCAAGGAGGCCCTGCTCCTCACCCTGCAGAGTTACACTGGCTGTCTTCAGCTTCAGGGACTTAGCTTTCACTGTACACTTGTACCGAACAGCCAGTAAGAGGGTGATGTGGGTGCAAGTGGCCTTATCCTCCCTCGGTGATCCGTTGGGATCCTGCAAGGACTGGCTGGGGTGAGCTAGATATGGGGGTTCCTCGGGAAACTTCCTGGTCCCACAAAAAGGCTATGTTCCCTTGGGGCCGCCACCTTGCTGGCCAACTCTGGAGCACACACAGGCTGAGTCAACAGGGCAGGGAAGGCATGGGTGGGAGCAGGGCCTAGGCCCCTCAAGGTCCACACAGGGGTCAGGGGTGGAAGGAACCTTCTTCACATAATGGTGGTGGTTTCTTGCGGCGAGAACGGTGACTTTGTATCATAAAGTGTGTGGCTTCCTGTTCTCAATAAAAAAGTAATAAATTGGATTATTTATACCACCTGAGTAACAGCTGTCCTCCCTCTCTGAGAACCTGGGGCTGGGCCCATGGCACGGAAGGGTACAGTGCTCTTTTGTCTCCCATTTCCGGTACTCCCCTCCCTTCCCTGATGTGGTAGCCTCCTTAGCTTCCGGACCCTGGCCAGAGCTCCCACCATGGCTCCATTCTCTGGAGACCACATCTCTCCATAGCCAGTGGGCTCCCAGCCATGGCTGCAGCTCCCTGGCACTCAACCCTCATAGACTATAGTGGGTGCTCCAGCTCTTCCCCACTCATTAGCACCGCCGCCGGCCCCTATCACTCCCCAGGCCCCTAGGTTCTCTGGGTAGGTGGGCACTGTAGGCCTCAGTTGACCCTGGGACGTCCCAGAAGCTGTGAGCCCCAGCAGGATTTGACACCAGACACATGTTACCGCTTGCTCACACCCCACAGTAGTGGCACTTCCCGGTAGGGCTGCCCACCCATCTGCAGTCTGTCAGTCAGCTACATCCATGCAGTGCCATGTCTTGCCAGCCAAGCCTTTGCTGGAACCCGGCCAGGAATGGCAGAACTATCCATTATTTTTATGCCCAAGAAGTTACTGCAGTCATCTTATCTCTAATCCTGAGGTGTGGCTTTGGAAACTACATGTCCCAGCATGCACTGCTCTGAGCACCCTGTCTATGGCAAATTCCCCCATCTACCAGGCAAGAGTTCCCAAAAGGAGACAGGGATGCATGCTGGGATCTGTAGTCTCTAACTGAATGTTCCCGTTGAGCAGGAGGGTGACCCCTCACATTTCCCTTGATTACACTCCTGGTGACTGAGGAGGGAACCCTAACACAAACCAAGAGAGGACATTAGCGGGAGGGCTTGGGATGCCAATGACCTTCTGGGCTGTGGTTTCCTTCTAGCGATCCATGCCTGGCGACGGATTGCAAGTACGCCAGCAAGTTCCACTTCCACTGTCTCTTCGGGAACTGCAAGTACGTCTGTAAGACCTCAGGCAAGGCCGAGTCCCACTGCTTGGACCACATCAACCCCAGCAACAGCCTGGTGAACGTGCGAGACCAGTTTGCTTACTACTCTCTGCAGTGTCTGTGTCCCAACCAGGTCAGTGAGGCGGGGCTCGGGAGGCCCAAGGCCCAGGGCAAGCGTCTCCTGGCAGAGACTCCACTTTTCACACCATTTTTAAGTTGGCCTGCACCAGACACTGGGAAGGACGCACACTGTCTGTCTCCAGAGCCCCTAGAGGCCCCTGGGCAGGGGTCCAGACTGATGCTCAGTTGGTGAGGGCTGTCATTTCAGGCCTAACTCCCAGTGGTGACTAAATGCTATCTCAGCCACTGTGTGACATCATTCATGCCCATCCTGGAAATAGCTATGCCCCCTTTCCCTAGAGGCCTAGAATTTTAAAATAGGCTCATTGGATAAAGAAATAGAACAGTCCACGCATGGCAGAAAGGACAGATCAGGTTCTCTTTAAAGGCCTAGTCTCCAAGATTGGTAGGCTGCCTGAGTAGTCAGGAGTAAGGTCTAAGTGTGCAGAGAAGACTGTTAGGATAGATTAGTGATGTCTGCCTAAGTTAGGAGTGCTGGGGTAGATTAGTGATGTCTGCCCAGGTCTGGTCATATGGGGACGAACTTGAAAACAGATTAGTGATGTCTGCTCTGAGTGTGACATTAGCAAAGAGCCACAAGATTACCACAGCGGACTTAGTGCTGCTTCACGCAACTGTGTTTTCTAACTCTGAGCACAGGTTAGAGAACCTTCCATGGCCCAGAGACAAGCAGGAACTCCCAGATGTTCCTGCCCGTCCTGATGCATGTACGCCTTGTCTCCCCACAGCACTGTGAGTTCCGGATGCGTGGGCACTACCACTGCCTCCGGACGGGCTGCTACTTTGTCACCAACATCACCACCAAACTTCCGTGGCACATAAAGAAGCACGAGAAAGCTGAGCGGCGGGCAGCCAACGGGTTCAAATACTTCACCAAGCGCGAGGAGTGCGGAAGGCTAGGTACTGAGGCCAAGGGTGGGCAGGGACTTCCAGTAGGTCACACCTCAGCTCTGATCCCTGGGGTCCCGGTGGCCTGGGTCAACTTTCCGGGTACTCACTCCTGCCGCTGCCACCCCCCCAGATCTGTGAAAGATCCAGCTCCAGGATCTGTGAAAGATCCCAGGCACCTTACGCCCAGTGTCGTCGGACAGGTTGCAAAGCATCAGAGCCCAGACGTCCCAGAAAGACAGTGAGAAGGGCCCCAAGCCTCATCCCCACCCCAAGACAACACCCTGGGGCCGCTCCCTGGCATCCCAGGCTCGGCTACTCTTGCTTCCCCTTTCTTTGAAAAGGGCGGACAAATAAGATTTGGACGTCCTGGGAGCTAAAGAGCTCTGAGGGTTTTGTCCAAATGGAGCTGTTTGTTCCTTTCAGTTGTTTATTTACTTTTTAAAGCATTTAGCGTATGCTTACAGGGGTACTTAGTGCCAGCACCCTGTTATGGGGACATCGTAGGCAATGCTGAAGTACGCGATGAACAGGAGACACAGGCTTTGGGTGCTTCCCAGCCTTCTGATGCCTCTCTGACACCTTCCTGCACTGGCCCAAGGCACTGGGGAAGCCTGTAGGGAAGGGCCTCAGGCCCACAGGCAGAGGGCAGAGCCTACCGTTTAGCCTTGGGATGGGGCAGCTTTCTATAGACCTGCACATGTGGGGCAGGACTCTCCTAGGAATAGACCGGAAGCTGGAAGACAGGGAATGGTGGGTCGGTGGATGTGGTGTCTACTGGCCAGGCCTCTCCCGTGTCCCGTGGCCATGGTGTCAGGAGCCTGGGGAGTCCATGGAGGCTGCATTCTGAGCCCTCCGTAGGTGAAGGGTGAGACACTCCAAGTTAACTGCCAGAAGAGAAAGAAAGCAAACCTTCCCTTCGGGTATTGGTTCAGAAAGGATCCAGGGCCGAGGAGGGCCGGTAACCACAGCAACAGGTGTCCACACCTGGCGGCCTCTGCTGTACCAGGCTGGGCTCGCAGCTGTCGGGGGAATCTGGAGTCGAGCTTGTTTACTCAACTTTTGGTGGTTTTGGTAGTAGCTGGGGCCAAACAAAGCTGGGAGGTGACATAAGACACCTGGCCAGCCCAGTGCCATGGCAACGGGCAGGCCCTCGCCTGCCCTTAGCTGCTGCCTGCCCTTAGCTGCTGCTGTTTGGGTCCTGCCCGCTCTGTTTGTTCTCAGCAAAGCAGGAGCAGGGGGGTGGAGGCGGGGTGGAGGCCAGCTGACCAGCAATCTAAACAAGGCGGCTAGCTAGAGAGAGGTCCTTTCCTGAAGGCCCCTTGCTGTGGACATGTGGCTTCTCGGAGAAGAGTATATAGAGTATATAGAACCAGGCCCCTGTACCAGCCAGAGGGGAAGCCAGGGATTAGACAGCCAGGCAGACTCGGGCTTCCTGGAATGAATACCTGGCTACAGGTATTCCCCCCAAATGCCACCTACCTATGAACCAGGCCACCGGTGCGTCCAGCACATGGAGCGAGGCTCACGGCTGCTGTGCTCATACCCACAGGCTGCAAGTACAACCAGGTGAACAGTCACTTCCACTGCATCCGGGAAGGCTGCCAGTTCTCTTTTCTCCTCAAGCACCAGATGACCTCGCATGCCCGGAAGCACATGCGGAGAATGCTGGGGAAGAACTTCGACCGAGTGCCCCCATCCCAGGTGAGAGCCGAGGCCGCGCGGCCCGACGACCGTCCTCACTCGTAGGCGCGCGGGGCCACGCTACCCATAATGCCCAAGGAACCCGTGGACTCCTCCTACCTTAGGGCCCCTCTACTTTCTTCCAGGGTCCCCCGAGCCTAATGGATGCCGAGACAGACGAGGGCATGGACTACACGGGCTGCAGCCCCGGCGCGGCATCCTCGGAGTCTTCCACCATGGACCGCAGCTGCTCCAGCACCCCTGTGGGCAACGAAAGCACAGCCGCAGGTGAGCGTCCCAGGCCCGAGTCCCAGGCCCAGCTGAGTCGTTCTTGGGGACACAGGTTGATAGTCAAGTGGCCCCCAAGGAGGCCAAGATGGATGCAGCAGACGAGCTCGTACACTGGGCACTGAGGCCTCTCTGGTCATTCTGCCCACCTCCTTGATGCCGTCCCTCCAGGTCACTTTGGTTTTCCCCAGAGAGAGGCCAGGACTTGTCCCATTTGCCCCCAAAAAAGCAGCATAGCCCGTGCCGGGCCTCCTCCCGGCCTCCGTCCCAGCCTCCATTCAGAACCCAGACACCCACCCGGTCCCCTCAGAGGCTCCTCCCTCCCTGTCCTCCTCGAGGCCCTCCCCGGGCGTCCGTGCCCACCCTGACCTCTGCCCACAGAGCACCAACCAGCCTCTCTCCTTCCTCCCCTTCTTCCTTGCCGCACCTCTCTGCTCATCTGTTCACTTATCTCCATACTGCACTTGCCATTGGGTTTCTCATTTGGGTTTTTTTGTTTTGTTTTGTTTGTTTGTTTGTTCGTTCTTTGTTTTGTTTTTTCTCTGCTTTTCTCCATCCTCTCCAGGCTGCCCGGTTCCTCCTCCTCCTCCTCTTCCTCCTCCTGCTGCGGCTGGTGATGAGGCTGCTCGTGGGGCTGCACCGCCCACCCTGACTCCATCCTTCCCACCGGCTGTGCTCCGGCCGCCCCTCCCTCCCCTCCCATGCCTCTTCTCTCCCTCCTGTCTGTCATACTCTCTGCTCAGTACCACTCTCGGAGCCAGCCGGGGCCTGGCCCACCCCATCAGCAGCCCGTCCAGCTTCCCGCCCATCACTGCCACTCCAACTCCAGTAAAAAGGGACGCCCCCCTAGTTCAGGATGCTGCAGGTAACTCAAACGTGCCCTCTTGCCAGTGTCTCACATCCCCGACTGAGCCTCAGGCTCCGATCCAGGACTGGACCCAAGGGCAGGGCTACCCCACACCCCTAACAGCCCGATCACCACTGGCAGGGTCCTGCCAAGTGACCTGTGAGGTCTTTTTCCTCCTTGGCACCGCGAGGGCAGAGCCAGCTGCCATTCTCAGGTCTCTTTGGAGCTGCCCAGGTTTGGAAGGTTCCAAAGCTAGACAGGGAGAAGAAACCCACAGAGCCTCCAGGCGCTCAGCGGCAGATAGATAGCCCTCACCGTCCCAGCCCCATGTCCAATGGTCTTGTGGGAATGGTGTGTTTGCCCTTTTCCTTGGGTAGACATCCCCCCAGGTCTCCATCCATCCACTCCTGTTTCACATTATGACTGAGCCTAGGTGCTGTCCGACCCCCAGAGCTGGTGGCCTTGAACTTGGCAAAATGAATTCAGCGCATGGAAAGCTCCCTTGCTGGTGTGGAAGCCCCACAACTTCAAGCAGCAGCGCTCTGTCCCCCACGATTTCCAGACCCGAGCTGCTCCCTTGCCCCCTGCCTGGATGCCCCTACAGCCCTCGATTTCTCTTCATCTGCCGAGAGTGGGTGATGGGCTTTTTTTTTTTTAAATATTGTATTTATTGCCGAACTTTGAAGGCAGAGTGGTAGGTAGCCAGGCATTCTGGGAAGGCTCAGAGAGGAAGATGCTTCCCTCTACCCTGGGCAGGGCCTGGCCTGGGGTCTTTTGGTCCCTGGGAATGTGTGACCGAATACTAGAGCTAATGCCTCATTCCCGGTGCCTGTGCAGCTACCTGGAAGCCACTGCCACAGGTGTCTTCAAGTGCTTCCCAGGGAGGCACAGAGAAGACTGTGGCCAGGGTCTTCCTGATCCCTGAGAATCTGGGTAGACCAGGGTGGCTGTCAGGCAGTCCTTATCTTTGCTGGGCTCCTGGGTTCAGGCCTCAGGAAAGGCTACCAAAAGAGAGGGCGGCAGAGCCTTCTTGGTATTTCCACGGTGTCCCTCAGCCCAGGCAGAGAACTCCAACACCTAAAGAAACTAGCTTCCCGTATCAAAAAGATGCTTCTGGGGGCAAGGAGTTAGAGCCCCACATGGCCCCAGGGCTCTCAGCAACTCTGCTTCCAGGAGGCAGTTCCCCCTGCACAGACAAGCAGGCCGCCGGAGACTGGTTGGTTAGCTGGCAGGAAGGGAGCCGGCCTGCCCCTCATTAGAGGCAGGCGTGTGATGGCGTCCTGGCCTGGGTCCAACTTGGGTAATTACACTCCACCGACCTACATTCCCAGCTTCCCCTTCAGCTTCAATTATCGCTGGGATGTGTCCTCACTTCCCACCCAAACTGGCCAGGAAGCAGCCACCACATCCAGGCAGAGCTGCCACCCGGGATGCCTGTGTGGTCATCCCGTATAGACCTAGAAGACAGGGGAAGCCTGGGACTCCCTGATGTTCCCCAGGGGGCCGTGGGAGAGGCTCCCAGCCAGGGGGGGAAGCCAGGGTGTTGTTTCTAAGCGGTGTCTGCTGGCCACTATGCCAGGATCAGGGGCCCTGTGTGGGTGTGACCCTGGGAATGGTGCCCACGTGGGTACGGCTGCCAAAAGGGCACCCCTTCCACGCTGACCTCTCCGCTACTCCCTAGGGAACACCATCTCCATGCCGACAGCCTCAGGGGCCAAAAAGCGCTTTTGGATCATCGAGGATATGTCTCCCTTTGGCAAGCGAAGGAAGACAGCCTCGTCTCGGAAGATGCTGGACGAGGGCATGATGCTGGAGGGCTTCCGGCGCTTTGACCTCTACGAGGACTGCAAGGATACCGCCTGCCAGTTCTCGCTCAAGGTCACCCACTACCACTGCACGCGGGAGAACTGCGGCTACAAGTTCTGCGGGCGCACGCACATGTACAAGCACGCACAGCACCACGACCGCGTGGACAACCTGGTGCTGGACGACTTCAAGCGCTTCAAGGCCTCGCTCAGCTGCCACTTCGCCGACTGCCCGTTCTCGGGCACCAGCACGCACTTCCACTGCCTGCGCTGCCGCTTCCGCTGCACAGACAGCACCAAGGTCACTGCGCACCGCAAGCACCACGGCAAGCAGGACGTGATCAGCGCCGCTGGCTTCTGCCAGTTCAGCTCGAGCGCCGACTGCGCGGTGCCCGACTGCAAGTACAAGCTCAAGTGCTCGCACTTCCACTGCACCTACCCGGGCTGCCGCCACACAGTGGTGGGCATGTCGCAGATGGACTCGCACAAGCGCAAGCACGAGAAGCAGGAGCGAGGGGAGCCTCCCGCAGCCTCGCCGGGTGCGCCCGTCAGCCTGGACGGCTCGCTCACGCTGGCCGCCGAGCAAGGCTCGCTGCTCTTCCTGCAGACAGCGGCCGCCGGCCTAGGCCTGCTCGGGGACACGGGGGACCCCGGCCCACCTGTCACCGCCCCCGGGACTCGGGACGCCCCTGCTGCGCCCGCCCCGGTTGCCGCCGCCGCGGCCACCACCACCACCACCACCACCACCACCAGCAGCGCCGCTGGGGAGTCCTCCCAAGAGGACGACGAGGAGGAGCTGGAGATGCCGGAGGAGGAGGCCGAGGAGGACGACGAGGATGACGATGAAGAGGACGACGACGACGAGGATGATGATGATGATGACGACGACGAGGACCTGCGCACCGACTCGGAGGAGTCGCTGCCTGAGGCTGCGGGCGAGGCGGGCGCGCGGACCCCGCTGGCGGCCCTGGGTGGCCCCGGCCCCGCGCCCACCGCCGCATCACCCTAGTGGCCGCGCCACCGCAGCCCCCTCTAGAACTGCTCTGTATGTGAACCCCTGTGTACAGACCCCGCTGGGCCGCCCCAGGGAGTGAGGCGCCCTGGCCCCGCCGGTGCTTCCGGACCCCGAGTCCGTCTCAGGGCAGAGGCGGGGACCCCTCTGGTGCTCCGGGCCGCCCGCGCCCTCCCCGCCCGCCCGAGCGGGTGTTCAGGGAATAGCAGGTGCTGTGTCGGGGTGGCAGCGCTGACCTGCGCTCCTCTCGGTACCCACACGCGAGGTCCTTGTTTGCTCAGGGGCTCCCCGCGGGGGTCACCGGGTTGTGGGGGCGGCGGCTCCTGTAGCATCTGGTCCCCCCCCCAATGCAGCTAAGACCTCCCCCTGACTCGGGGGAGGGTCGGCCGAAGACGGTCAGCATCAGCACGGGTGACACTACAGGGACATGGAGGGAATCTCATGGAATCAGCAGCGAGCCGGCATCCCCGCCCCCAAGCTGTGGTCCGGGTCTGGTGACACTCAGGCCCCAGCCTCCAGCGAATCGAGGCTGTGGCCCGAAGCAGGCACAGCTGGTGGGGGCCTGGAGGCGAGGGTCTCAGCCACTCTGGTGCAAACAGGAAGGATGCGACTGGTTTTGGCTTTAATAATCAAAATGGAAACAAAAACCAAGAAAGTTGTACAGTATTTTTCCTGTAAAGGTTATTATTCTACATAGAACAAAAAAAAAAAAAAGAGAAGGGGGGGAAATGGGAAAAAAAGCAGGTGAGTGCGGGGAGCCTCGCCTCCCCTCCAGACCAGCCCTGGGATTGGGGACCCGAGTGCAATTGCTCCTGTGGAATTGTTTTGCATTTATTTTAGAGGCCTCAGTTTGAGGCTTTGTCCTCACACTAGCACTGATGGGGGCTGCGTGATTCCAACTTTTAACTTGAATTTTGTAGAGACAAGGAAAAAAAAAAAGACTATTCTCTTGATACGAGTTTGTAGCTAATTTAACATTTGAGGGTTTTTCTGTTGGTTATGCGTGTGGCTTTCTAGGGCTTTCTCTCTCTCTCTCTCTCTCTCTCTCTCTCTCTCTCTCTCTCTCTCTCTCTCTCTCTCTCTCTTGTTCCGGTTTCGTTTTATTATTTTATTTGGGATGCTATTGTGCAGGTGCAGCCCACCCAGATTTGGTTCCTTCTCCAAAATACCCCTTTCCTGGAGGCAAGGAGGCCACTTAGACTTGGCACAGGACTCACCTGCAGACACTTACTTAGCCAGAGGCTGCTCCAGACTCTGGCAGGGGCAGGCTGCCTGAGGCAGGGCTTGTGGGGTAAACCTGTGCACTGCGGGTTCTGACCAGTGCCAGGCTGGAAGAAAACGGGCCAGCTCAGCAGGTGATGGAAGTCAGCGGAAGCCCCTCCCACGGGTCTTCAAAGGGGGCGGTGTTCTCTCCATCTGACTCTGAGTGTGTGAACATGTGCGAGAGTGTGCGAGCGCATGTGTGCGCGTGCGTGGGTGTGTGGGTGCGTGCGTGTGCGCACGCGCATGTGTGCGTGTGTGCCCGAGTGTGTGTGTGAGCACGTCTCCTCTTGGCTGCCCACAACCAGAAAGCCAGGACCATCTGAACTGGAGAGGGAGCAGGGAGGGTACAGCGGAGAGATGAGAGTACCCAACAGGAAGCACGTTGATTCCTAAATGGCCCTGCCAGAGCCTCCATGCTGCTGCTGAGAGTTCGCCCAGATTCTGACCTACCACAGGACTCTGCCTCTGTGGAAGGAGTTTTGTAAAGGAAAACAAACAAACAAGCAAACAGAATAAAAAACATTTTTCAATGTAGCAAAATCAAATAAAAAAAAAAGGAAAAAAAAAAAAAAAAGAGCCGGAGCGTGCGCGTGCGCAGTCTAGCCTTTTGTAAGCCTCATATTGCACATTAGGACTATAAGCCATTGCTAGCTCATCTTGAATTTTAATGTGTAATTTTTGTTTTATTTTCTTTCTGTGAGGAAAACGATGCCTGATCCACCAATGCTCTTTTTAATGTTTTATAACTATGTATGTGTATATATATAAATATAAAAGTAATATGTATGCACATATGTGTGTATATATCTATATGTATATACATATATAGATATATAGAGATATATAGAGAGGTTTTGAGACAAAAAAAATGCAGAACATGAAACCGAACTGAACAGCGCGTGCTCTGATTACTTGAATCTGGTCTCCTCGGCACCTGGTTATTAAGAACTGAATATTTTTCCACTTGAATTTAGTGCTATTAGAAATTTAATATATGTGTTTTATTTATTTGATTTTTTTTTGCATGACTGATGCAAGGTTTGACATTTTCACTCAATAAAAACTGGAAAAAAAACCATCATGTTATCTTTTATTTTTAAAATTATCCCTGAGAGGCTGGCCATGACCCAGTGTGTGGGGCAGCCCAAACACAGTCAGGATCTGAATACCAGACCAGGGAGAGGAGGGGACACTTGGTCACTTTAAAGCCCAGTAGGGTAGGGGTGCCGGGATAGACCAGTGCCAGGTTCTCCCACTGTTTGCTAGAGAGAAATGATGGGGGCTCAAGCCTTGCTCCTCCCCTCGAGCCTCGGGAACCACTCCTGGAAAGGGCCACCTGGCAATGAAGCCTCGGGCATCCCCAGGCCCCACACTCTGGCCAGCCCTCCTATGTATTCTCTGGGGCTACAGGACTGCCACTTGGCAAGGGAATCCCTCAGCTCCTTCCTTCTTCCTGCAGGGACCTGCCCAGTCTGGGAACAGCACGTACCCGGATCCAATCCGGATGCTGGCTCGGCTCCTGCCTGGAGCACATGGTGGCAGGTCCAGAGAAACAGTGTCGTGGGTCTGCAGCCTTCATGCCAAGGCCTAAGCTGCTGGCCTTGGTGGCACTAGGGCTCAGGACACCTTTGGAAGCTCAGTCAAACTTCTGCCAGTTTGGAAGTGCAGGTGCAGTGCAGCTCTCAGAGTTCATGTGGCCTCTGTTTACCCCAACACTGCCCCTTGACCTTAGCCTCACCCACATTGTGCCAGCCGCCATTGAGCTGGTCTCCAAGTGGCCAGAGCTGCCCAAGGACACCAGCAAGAGAATCTAGAGCGCAGCGTGGTCTTCCTTGCCCAGCACCATCACACTGACTGTCACACTCCTGCCAGTCACTTGCTCATAAAGTTGGGTCCTTGCAGTGTACGGGGGCCAGCCTACGCACAGCCTCACCCACTGATGCCAGGCTGGGTGTGTTTCCCACCAGAGAGACTCTCCTCCGGCTCGGCTGGGCGCAGACTTCCCTCTCTGCTTTGCTCCTGGAGCTCGGCCCATTGGCTGTTTACATAAATATGTTTCTAACAGACATGAAAATACAGACTTTTTTTGGTCTTATTAAAATGTTCAAGTTGGAACTCGCCTGTTGTTTGTGGATATCTTGATTCTGCTAAATAAAACAGTGACTAATTTATGGGATAAAACACAAGTTCAACAAATTAAAGCCTTTATTGGAGCTTCACAGGCCCTGGTGGGCTGCGTGGCCTCCCGTGGGGCCTGAGGAGAGGCAGGGAGCCAAGCCCCAAGCTCAGCTGGTGATAGGCTGGTGGGTGGTGAGGCCACGGGGCTCCCTCTGGGCACCGCACGGTAGTCATCGGGCGGATTTGAGGAGTGTGAAGGCAGTTTTCAGGGTAGATTCGTGGGGCCCAAGGCAGGGGGCACTTAGGCAGTTCACTAATCTTGATGGACCTCCCCAAATACCCCCTCATCTCCTGTCCCTAAGCTTTCTGTGCCTGTCTAGTCCTTGGCAGACCCACACCCAGGGAATGGTAGAACCAGTTTCCTAGCAACCTTCAGACGGGAAAGGCACTAGGTGTCCCTCCAGAGACTGGATTGTGGCCCCTGAAGGTCCAAGAAGGGCACGAATCCACTTAAATGGTGTCCCGGTCCTGCCCCTAGGGCTAGCAAAGGAGTTAGCTGCCGTGGGTGCCACTCCACCCCAAGGCCCAGGCCCCATGATGTTCCCTGAGGCCTGTTGGACTTGGTATAAAATGCTGTAAAACACGTTTTTTGTTCTGGGTTTTATTAGCTGTGGTGGTGTGACACTTGGACACCCAAAATGGGGCAAATTCAAGAGTTTTTGTAGCATGGAGTCGAATGAGCAGGAAACGGCTGCGTAGGCTTGCAGTGGATCTCAGCGGCCAGCCTCTTTCCCAGACAGCACTGGCCAGCGTCTTCCAGACCCTGCCCCCAGCTCAGGATGGTGGTGGTGGTGGAGGTGGTGGTGGGGATCCAGGTCACCGGGCAACACAGGTGTCTATTCCCTGTCCTGAGACGTGGCCCCAGCTTTACAGATAGCTTTGGCCTGGAGCCAGGACACTGGAATGAACATTCTGCTGCCCAAAGACGGGCCAGGACTCCAAGGAGCCCCAGAACGCTGGGATCTGAAGACCTTGCAGAAGTTAAGGGGGGGCGGGGGGACGACTTAGGCCATCCTTTCTGGCAACTGTTGTCCCAACCTGGAGGGCAGGCTGACAGAGAGGGACTTCCTGGAGGTGGAGGCTTGGCCCCTGTGAATCACATGACTGAAGGGAGACCCCACTTCTCCACCAAGGAACCTGCCTGCTCAGACTTTAAAGCTGACTGCTGCACCCTGAATCTATCCAGGTCCTTTGCACAGTGCCCCGGAGAGGATGCCGGAGGCAGGGTGATGGGCTAGCCAGACATCAAGCTGCACACACACACCCACACACCATAGCTTTAGGAGGCTGGAGGGATGGCTTGGCTACCATCTCCTCTGTGAGTACAAAGACCCGAGTGTGATCCGACCAGGCCCCACATAAAGAGGCTGGGCACAGTGGCACACACACCCGTAACCCCAGTGCTGGGGAGGCAGAAACCGGTGATTGCTAGGGCTTGTGACAGCCAGTCAAGCCTGACCAATGAGCTGTAGACCAAGGAAAGATGTCTCACAGGAGGTGGGCCGAGTTCCTGAGGACGTGTGTCAGCAGAGGCTGTCTTTGGCCTTCGAGCGCACATTCACAGGTGTGCACACGTGTCAAAACCAAAGCACAGTTTAACCAGAAGCAGCCACGGATCCCGGTCCATCCAGCCACAGCGAGGGCGACAGCCCCATGACAGTATGCCAGCGTGCCATGTTGCAGTGGGGGTGGGGACGGACACTATCGTGTTAGATGATCTTCCTGCTTAATTTTTCAACACAGGGTGGGCTCGTTGGCTGTGCTGTAAGTCAAGGAGCAGCTGCACGTAAAGCCACAGCCTGCACGGCTCTGCTCGCAAGGGTTTTCTTTTCCTTATCCTTTAAGGGCCCCACCAGAGTTGGCACCAACAGTCCTTGCTGCTATGGTCCCTCAGGCAGCTGGAACTGGAGGCACAAGACGGGCTCAACGTCTGTAACACCTCTTCAAAGTCTTCCCCATCTCACCACGAAGTCGGGGAAGACTCGGGATTTTTTATTTAGTTAGTTTTTAAGATTTTATTTATTTATTTCATGTATACGAGTACACTGTTGCTGTCTTCAGACACACCAGAATGGGACATCGGATCCCATGACAGATGGTTGTGAGCCACCATGTGGTTGCTGGGAATTGAACTCAGGACCTCTGGAAGAGCAGTCAGTGGTCTTAACCACCTCTCCAGCCCTCTAGGGGTCTTCTCATAAGCTTCAGTAACCCTGTCCTTTTACGGGAGGACACTGACTTTAAAGCCTTCAAAGAAAGAGAACTATGAAGATTTGGTCATCATTCAGGTAAAGTCACCCCAAGATGTAGGCTGAGCTCTCAACTCGTTTTGATCAAGAGTCTTGGGGTTATGATCTGGCTGAGCTGTTCAGGCAGGGCAGCGGAAACGGCTCACCCCCGCGGCCATAGTAATGTGTGTGATAGCACGGGCTCGTTACCCTTGAGTAAAGAACCTGAGGGACCAGCTAAGATCCTCCCTTAGCCACTTGGCCAGACAGGGTGGGTGTAGCTTAGAAAGGCCTCCCTGGTGCTGGTGCCTCCCACTGGAACCTGGGACCTCCTCTGGTGTCCCACAGGAGTGTTAAAGATAAAGCAGCCCTGAACTCAGGACGCTCCTGAGGAGACTACAGCCTGCCTCTTCCTTCCCTGGGCTCTGAGGCAGTGGCAGGACAGTCCCCGGAGGAGAGGCATAGCCAGGACACCAAGAGCTGGTGTCTTCTCAAGCCTGGTTGGGTCCCAGAGTAAGTAGGGGATATGAGGGCCCCAAAGGACGGTCACAGACTGTTCTTCTGTCAGTGCAAGTCACTCAGCCCAAGGAGGGTTGCACTGTATACAAGAGCGAGCGAGCAAGAGACAGACCACTGGAGGAGCCATAACTCAGTCCTCTGAGTAGAAGGTCCCTCTCGTCGCTCCCAAGTCACAAATGGTTCCTAAATACATGTACTTATGCACACATACAACAGAGAAGCCCAATACTGGGGATACAAACTTAGAAGTCCCTGGGCAAGCCTTTTCCCTACCAACAGTACCTGGGAAGCCTGAAGCAGGCCCCATACAAACTCCAGATGCCCTCCCACTCCCCCACCGCTTCTTCTGCCTTCCCCAACCTGCTCTTTCCAATCTGCCTAGGTAGTTCCAATGAGTCACCCGGCTCTGGGCGGAGGATGGGGGGCAGAGTCTGAGGGGAGCTCATGCAGGGTGGTCAAGGCAGCTGGGCATGGCCTCCAAGTACTGGGGTTCGTCCCCTCCCAAACGACACTTTATAAAAAGACATCGTAATTGAGTTTAATAATGTACTCCCTTCCAGAAAGGGCCTGACGGGGCTGCCTGCTGCTCACTTCTGCCCCATTCCAAATATTTTTACCTTATTTGGATGAAATGCATTATTTTTCTAATGAAAGGCTTTTTTTTTCAAAGGGCCGTTTCCCCCGTCCAGGAGCCGCCTTTATTAGGCAGCCCTCACGCAGTTTTGGGGAGGGGCTTTTCTCTCCCTGAAGTCAGGCCAGAGTCTGTCCTCAAAAGCTGAACTCAGGTTTCTGTCCCTTCTCTTCTGAGCTTGAGCTTGGAACCTTCCGAGCTGGTGACGCCCAGGTGGGGGAGAGGGGCACAGACCTCCTCTCATGCCTGGAGCTCATGTCCCCAGCAAGCAGAGCCTGACAGCACTTAGCACTCACCGCCGCAGCCCCCACTCTGGCTTCACTTCTGTCCCAGGATATCTGCCCCCTAGACTTTCCTGGTTCTCTTTTGAAGGGACCTCCAAAGTTATGACAGTAACAAGTGGTCACCGTACCAAAGACGGTAGCAGTGGTGATCCCAGGATTCAGGTGATTCTGATGGACCACCTCAGGTCTACCCTGCCTCCTGACACTGGGACTCCTTGGGGCTTCCTGCTCCCCCAGAAGCCAGCGGCCATGCAGACTGGTCATCCCCAGGAATGAAGAAACATGGTTTACTTGGATATCAGGAGGCAGGGACAGAAAAGAGAATGGTTGCAGGGCCAGGGCACTGCCTCTCTAGGGACTTGGCGGCTAGAGATGCAGCCCTGAGGATTCGTGGGTGAGGATGAAGGGGGACAGAAGGCGGGAGGTGGGCATCTCCTGGGATGAAGCATGAAGCAGCCCTCGGTCACCCCCTCAGCTATGCTGTACGCATGTCCCCTCCTTTCCCAGGTGGTGAGGAGCCACCGCAGGGGCATGTGTCTTGCTTTACAGCTCCACCCGAAGCAGTGGGCACTACCAGGCACTCTCCACTTCAGAGGCCCACATCCACAGGAGGCACATGACCGGAAACTCCATGGCTCCAGGCATGGCCGGCCCTGGGAGGATGGAGTAAAGACTGTCCCTTGGAAGGCACTCCTCCTGCCCCAGCTTTCTGGTCACAGCTCAGCACACTGTGAAGGTTAAAGGGAGACAGGGCGGGCTTGAGCAAGCGAGCAAGCGAGGGACTAGCAGAGCACAGACAGGCTCCCGGGGAATGTGCATCCATTTAAGGAAGGCAGCTCATCCCTCAGCACCAGGTCTATATACAGTAACAGTCCTTCCTCCCGCTCTCGGGGGAATGTCGCCCTCCACAGACACCAGCGCAAGCAAGGAGCCCCTCCAGTTCCAGGTGAGTGCCTCTGACAGGTCCCCGGAGCCCCTGGTCTCTGGGGCCCTGCTCTGGTAGTTACCTGGCGGAGCTTTGGCTGAGACCCACCTCCCAGGCACAGGCGCTAGCAGATGAGGTCAGAGCCAGGAGTTAAATATGGCAACTCGTATTTATTACATTATGTACAGTCTTATCTTATAGTCTGAAATCTATACATGATCACGTAAATGAACATGTGTTTCTCAGTGGGAAGGACAGACATGGCTGTTGGTCAGGAAGGCCCTGCTGCCTCCTCCACCGCAGGAGGGAGAAGCACGCCTCACCACTGAGTAGCTAAACCACGACACAGCAAGCGAGGACGTCTCGTGTGGTATAGAAGACAACGGGCAGGTGGGCTGGGGACAGGCGCCCAAGGGCGGCATCTGTCAGCCAGGACCTGGCTGTGGGAAGGCTGGCAGCCCCAGAGATGAAGAGCGGGGCTGGCACCCTGGCTATTGGAACAGGCAAAGAAGAAGCCACAAGCCAGGCCAGGGCACAGTGGGGGAGACAGCAAGACCGAGGGGGGCCATAGTTCCCCTGCACTGAGGTGACAGAGGCAGGAAATGACATGAGCTCTGGCCATGCATGGTGTCAGGTGGTCAAGGTACTCAGAGGACACACCTAGACAAGACACCCGTCAAGGAGGGGGCTGGAGTGCAGAGCTCCCGAGTTCTCGGCCTGGGCCCGTGGCTGGGGCTGGGAACCTGTCTGGGAGGCTGGTGAAAAGAAACGCAGCCCACACTGCACGGAAGGACGGCCCCACCCCTACCTGGGTTTCCGGCCCCCCTCATGGAAGCAGAGCCACAACTCTTGCCCACCCGCCTCTGAGGCCCTGGGGCACTGGGAAGGCGGGCAACCAAGCGCCAGCCCTAGTCTCGCTCACTCTCATTGCTGGCGCCCTCTGGCCGCCGCAGCTTCTCTACCTGCTCATTGATCTGCCCATCGCCGCCCCGTCTGTCCTCCCTCTGTACCCCGAGGACGTCCTCTTCATCCACGTGGCTCACGTCATCATCCTCATCCTCCTCGCCCTCCTCGTCCTCCCTCTTCTCCTCCTCCCCTTGCACCTCCATCCTCACCTGGCCCTTGACGTCCACCACCCCTTCCCCCTCTTCCTGAGGCCCCAGCAGGCGGTATGTGGCTGTGGAGCCCTCAGGGCTGTGGCCGTCCTTCCCTGGAGAGGAGGACGGAGACTCATTGCTGACAGGGGAGATGTCACTGCTGCTGTGGTGGTTCACGGCCGCGGGGCTGGAGGGTGACGGAGACTTCACTGGGATCTGCCAGGAGGGGATCTTCGGGGCTGACGGGGAGGGAGGGAACTGTCTCCTAGCAGTGGACGAGGAAAGAGAGAGAGAAGCAGGTAGAGGTTGGTGATAGCCCCTGGCTGCAGTGCCACACCCCCCCTTGGTCCCTGATCCCTGAACGCTCAGGGATGGCAGCAGTTTCTCAGGGCCACGAGGCAGGGCCCACTGAAGGCCTCATCAGCCAAGCCAGACACCAGAAGCACCCTGTGCTGCCCGATGGCACCCTGGGGCAGGACCTACCCTCCTTGGCAGCTGCTGGTCTGCCAGCTGGGGACCCTAAGTACTCTAGAGCTGCCCACCACATTCAACACTGTCTCTGCTCCACTCCTGTGGCAAAAGAGGCCGAGGCTGGGAGCCTGGGAGCCCTGGCCGATGTGCCCATAATCTCAACAAAGGGTGGCTGGGGAACCCTGGCTACTGGGCCAGGAGGTCAGAGTCATTTAGACCAAAAGGATGGTGTTAGCGCCTTCACTGGGAACCTCTGAGCCTAAACTTTGACCAAGTAAAAGCCGAGTCCTGGGCCTCGGCCAGTAGCCAACCAGACTGAAGCCCATTCCAGGACAGACCTGGGAAGTTGGGTCAGCATGGTCATGGCTCAATGCAGCTCTATGACATGAAGTCCTGTTCCTGCAAAGGCCAAGAGGACAAGCCCTGCTCCTGCCCAGGGCCGTGCCACCTCCCAGCAGTGGCCACAGAGTCAGCCTTCAAGCCGAGGGCCCGCCTGGCAGCCCACACCGTCTGGCCCTGCGCTATCCCTCAGCAGCAGCACAAACACGAGAAGCTCGGTTTGCTGTCTCCTCGGTTTCAGAGTCACCCGACAGCCTGCATCTGTCCCCTAACCACAGAGGCACTTGTCCTCTGGTTTGGAGGGACAAAGACTGCTAAGAACAATCTGCATGTCCTGCCTGGATAGGCCACCTCAGCTGTGGAGACACCCTCCCTCCGCCCAAGGTCAGGATGTGAGAGGCCTTAGGAAGGGTGGTCCTCCAGCCTGGGCTCCCCACAGCATCCTCTTCCCCATCCTCCCTGCTCCCATGAAGCCACCTTGGTTGTCCAGGTCTTGCCTCACAGCTCCTAAGTCCCTGGCCAAGCAGACACACAGGCCTCCAGGCACAGACCACTTGGGCACACGCAGGCCAACTGACTGCTGACCCCGGCTTCCTGGACACTGCACTTCCGGACAGAGGCTTCCAGTCTTAGTCTGGTTGCTCTCAATCAGGTCAACACAGCGACCACCAGGAAGCGAGCGTCAGGGGAGGCAGAGCTGCTCTGGTGCAGCTCTCACACCCGTGGCCTCAATGTGATGTTGTCTGAGACA
Source organism: Rattus norvegicus (assembly GCF_021556685.1). NCBI lineage: Eukaryota > Metazoa > Chordata > Mammalia > Rodentia > Muridae > Rattus > Rattus norvegicus. The sequence goes on from NC_141538.1 coordinate 165,480,007, forward strand.
AGGCTGCCTGCAGAGAGCGGCCACCTCCAGTGTACTTGACCATAGATGTCATACAGCGGGCAGTGTTCTCCTGCAGGCCCTGCTCTCTGCCTCAGTGTCCTCTCAACCCTTCTTCTTCTTCTTCTTCTATTTTAAACACAACACAATGGACACTGTCCCCTGGGGCGGGAGGGAGGGCTCCTTAGGAGGGGAGGCTGGCGTGCCTGAGGTTTGGCTCAAGACCTTCATCATCCGGCCCAGTGAGGAGTCCTGTCCCTCCCGTGATTGTCACGCCAGCCCACAAGACCCCGACACCACCAGGCTGACATTAAGTGAGACAGAGCCCTGAGCTTCCTCTCCTACCGATTCAGAAGAAGTCCTTTCAGAGAGTTGATTTCTGACTTGAGCTCATTGATATTCTGGGACTCCAGGATCCAGTTGGTTGATGTGGTAGCCTGTAGGTCAGAACACAGATAACACGGGTCACAGTGGTGCCTGCTGCCAGCCAGTGTCTGAGGTTGGGGGACTTAGAAGGGCCCTGACTGGGTACAATGGTGTTAAGAAGTCACTCAGTGTTCTTAGGTGGCACTGCAGCACTCATGTGTGAAATAACAAAGAAGCCCTTATGTCTCCCACAGACACTGACACGGGCTTGTGGTGGTGGTGGTTTGTAGTGGTGGCCATTTGGTGACATTATGCTGGGACAGCAGGAGGGGCTGCTCTAGACATGAGGATCTTCCACTTCTGTTGAATATTTGAAATGTCCATTAAAACAACCAGCAGACACAAGCCACCTCACAACGACCCCTCCCTGGAACCACACCTCCCAGAAGTCAGCACTAATTAGGGCAGCAGCCCAGAGGTGGCCCAGGGAAGGTGCTTACAGGAAGGCTGAACAGGTCAAGATGGCAACCTCACCCTAATGCCATCTCCAAGCTGCTCAGGATCTCTGGCTCCTGGCCAGGACCTCAGATCTCCAGAGGTTTCCTAAGGGTCAAGGAAGATGCCCCTGGCCAAACCTCACTGGCAGCATCAATACCTGTGGACCACTCCGCCCAATCTTATTCATTCTTTAGGAAATGTCGAGGCTGAGTGGAGAGAGGGGCAGGACACTTTCCTAGCACCAACCCTTGAAGAAGCATGCCTTTATGGTGTGGAGAGGGAAGGGCAAGCAGTTGTCAGTAAGTTGGGGCTATAGGTGGCCACGTGCTCTGTGACCTGTATGCAGGGATGAGAGGCCTGAGGGTCTCTGTTCACTCGGCTCTCCGCAGGCTGATGAGGGGACATCCCGGGATCTTCCCTATGAGCCATGGCTTCTGATACAAGGTAAGGACATTGTCAGCTAGCCTAGACAGCCCACTGGGCATGCCCCTGTGGAAAGGAGGTTCTCAGCTGAAGGGCAGCCTGGAAAGAAGCAGGAAGCAGGCCACTGCCCTCTTATCCATTTCCATAGGTCCCTGCTGCAGACCACCAGAGAGCAAGGCCCAGCGAGCCACTGTTCTGGCTTCTCTGAGACCTTGAAAGCTACAGCAGGCCATTAACAAGGGAGCAATTTCCACTCACTGGCCACAAAGGACTCAGATTTCCAAACGCACATGGTGCCAGATGCCAGGATTTGGAAATAAAATCTGACATCTGGGGCTTTTTAGCCAGTCTCTTTAAAAACAGTTGTAGCAAACTCACAGGCTTCAGTTTTATGTAGGTTTTAATTACTCAAAGCTCTTCTTTTCGCTGTTACAGGGCTCCAGTAGGAGTTTGGAAGGCAGATATAAAAACTTACATTACAGCTGAGAAAACATAGCTGGCCTCTTTGGTTTATAGGGTAACAGAGTCCTCACACGGTGTGGGCCTGGGTGCCAGGCCAGAGCCTCACTTCAGCAGGGAGAGCAGGGAAAAGTTCTGTAGGGCAGGAGCCGTGACAACTGCGGACTCTTCTAGACCATAGCAGGCCCCAAACCAGCCATCCCCACTTTCCTTGGAGCTCAACACCTGGTCCTGATGTCAGCTCAGGGCCTGAAGAAAAAATAGCTTTCCAACCTTCAGAAGGGCTGCTGGCCACTCAGGCCTCAGAGCTGAGCGATCGGTCAGCTGGAGGCCACGCTGCCTGCCTGCTTTATAGCTGCCTGCGGGGACACAGCCAGTGCAGCAGCAGCAGCAGCGGCCACCTGAGCAGGAAGGAAATAGCCTGTGTAAGAGGGAGTGGGTGCCAGGAGGGATTCTTGGGGGCGGCCCTCACAACAGGGACCCCAGGCTCTGCCAGAAGTACAGAGATGTTCACTCTCCTGGATTCTTAGTTCAGCTGAGCAGAAGGCCGGCATCCCTAAGAGCAGCTCAGCTGGGACCTACAGAGGAGCCCACAGATGCTGCCTCTCAGACCCCGTCAGTCACACGCGTAGCTGAGGACCTGAATCCTGAGCTCTGACTGCTATCAAGCACTGCTCTTGAGCACATGAACAGTAAGTATAGCAAGGCAGGCACTGGCCACAGCTCGTTTACAAACAAAGACCCACAAAGGTGAGACCCACCTGTGGTCAGAGAGCTGGCGAATGGAGATGGAGGACTGGCCCTTCAGCCCGCTGCCGAGCAGACTGCTTCAGATCTGAGCAGTGAGGTGCGGAAAGTGCCACAGTCAACCTTACTTGGTTCTAGTTCCTTTCAAATCATCTGACCCCATGAGTCCTGGGTCTAGAGAACAGCCCCACTGCAAGGTGGGCCCAGCAGCTTAGGGAGAGTGTGAACTAGAAAACTGCTCATGGTGCACATCTCCTCCATTGACTGGACCCCTTGGCCTGGCTGTGACCTACAACCGAGCCTGCAGGGGCATGCCTGCCATCAAAGGTTTATCAACAGGAGGTAGCAATGGAGACATGAAGGCTGTTCTTGCTAGTTAAATGCTACACCAATACAGTGGTGCCCCCCCTTCTTCAACAGGACGGACAGTGACAACCCGAGGTGTCACCCTATGATAGAACACTGAAAACTGAGGACACTCAGGCACCCAGAAGACAGTAGACGATCATGGAGGATCATTAGGCCTAGAGCTAAATGAACAGACCTAGGCCTGGGGAACTAAGGGCCCAAAGTACCTTGGCAGCGGCCAGCTCATGGGCTAGCTCCTGGACCTTCTGCTGCTGCTGTCTCAGTAGCTCCTGGACAGAGGCCAGTGTTGTCTGTACCTGAGTCACTAGGGAAGAAAGAGTCATGTCTGGTAAGTCAGTGCCCAAGGTCCCCTCCTTGCCCACACACCTGCAAGCTGCTCACCTCCCTGCTATGTGGAATGTATCTGCAGCTCCCCCCCCCAACACCCAGATAATTTATCTGTGCCTGGGGTGATCCACCCGCTCTGTGTGTAACCTCTGGTGTTTCTACTTCATCTTTCCATTGTGTGCTTGTCTGTGGTCAACAGTATATCCGTCCAAAACCTCTCCCCTCTAATTATGTCTGGCTGTCGGGCCTGGCTCTCCTGCCCCCGGCAGGCTCTGATCATTCATCTCACTGGCCTCAGTGCCCTTGGTGCTCTGGGGTAGCTTCAGTTCCAAGAGGGAAAGTGCAAGTCCCATCTGGGTGGTCTCCCCTGTTCTCTCCCCACTGAGCATGCCCCAATGCCCCACCACCAGGTGACCTGTTGAGGCTTGTGACTACGATGTCCCCGATTCCTAGGACAGCAATGGTTCATGGGACAGATGAGTTAGGGAATTCCAGACCGCTCTGCACAGGTGCCAGCGAGGACAGAGCCTCCCGCCTGGGACAGGTGGCTACTCCTGCCAGCCTCGAGGTTTAGATTCCCAGCTCCCACTTAGTAAACAAGTTCACAAGGAGAAAAGCCACCTCTGCCACAACAGGTCCCAGCTAATCTAGGCCATCACTGGGGCAGCAGGCACTGAGTGCCATCCGTGTGGAGTCGATAACAAGGGAGGTGGCAGGGGTCCCGGGAGCCACAGTAATTACAGACTCTCTTGACCCTGCATCGGATTCTTCGAGGGAAGGGGAAAAAAAATCACTGAAAACCCCCCTGAAAACCTCATAGAAGCAGAAATTAAAACTGAACTTTACAGCCCTCAGAAAGGCTGTCATTTTACTCCCCTTATTAATATTCTGAGGTTGGGAGCCTTTCCGTAAAAACATAATTAATTGAGGCCGCGCCGACAGTAAACAAGCAATTTCAAATTAAACCGAAATGACGGCGGCTTCATTTGCAAATGTGAACAGATTCTCAGAGCAGATAAATGAAGTCACCACAGAGTGGAGACGAGGGAGAGGGAGGGGCCGAAAAGGGGCTGCGGGAGGACGCTTTGAGGGGTGACTTGATGGAGTCATTAATCTTTACCTGTCTGGGCCACACTGCCACTCAGTTCCGAGAGACTCGCCGCCATCCTCTCCAGCTGCTTCCGGTCCTCTCGGCCTCCCAGGATGAGGGGCAGCAGGTACTTCTGCAAGAAGTGGTCAGGTGAGAAGGTGGCCGACACCAGTCTCTCAAAGCCCACCACCCAACCTGCCCTGATCCTCTGCAGGCTACTCCACAGAAGCTCTGCGCTCTTCATACTAGAAACAAAGTGCTTGAAAAAGTAACAAGACCAAGATGGGGCCTGGTAGAAACTTCCACCTGAACAAGGACAAAGACCAAAATTCCTTTTGAGCCTCCAGATGTGGCTGGGGGGCCGGGCACCATCTTTGAGCTGTCCCCTGAGCCTGGGGAAGGCCTCCATGTATGAGGGAGGCCTTATTACAGTCTCTTACTTTCCTTAGATACACATTCCTGTGAGGCTTCTCAATTCTATTTCAAGAGTTCTAAGGAGAGACTACAGAAGGATATACCAGAAGCTGACCCTACTGGTGGCTTCTGGGGCGGAGAGCTGGGCAGCTTTTCACTGTACCCTTCTGAGTCTTTCACACTTCAACTCCGTGAGTGAAACAAACTGTCTCACCCACCCAGAAGCTGTGTTAGATCTGAGTAAATACAGCAGCACTGGAGAAATCAGAGGAAAACAGGCAGACTTCTGGGATTGCTGACCTTCAATGGTGGAGATAAGGCATGCACGTAGAAAGCCTACTCCAGAGGTCACCTTGGACTCTTTTAATCATCAGAAGGGGCTTCCTTACAGAAGGAGCCAAAACAGCCTATACACTCCCAGAACAGAAAGATAGGGCAAAAGAGAACTGCCCCAGGGGACACAGAATGTCAAGGCTGATGACTGCAAAGCCACCAAACAAGGATGCCTTGAACCAGCCTCTCCATCACTAGGAAGGTGGGGGCACAACTGGTGACCACCTGTAGGGCTTGGGACACGGATACACAACAAGGAAGAAGGTGCCAGGAAAACGGAAGAGAGAACTTGTGCTTTGCCACTGTGCAGCTTGGGGCCCTGAGACCATCTAGGTCCCCAATCTAGGGTGCACCCCACTTTGGCCAAGCACAGGAGCCTGGCGGGTGCTGTCTGGAGAGAACTCAGGTCCTTAGTCTATTTGGGTCCCAGACAGGTAAAGAAGGACTGTTCTCCCTTCCACTTCTGTGCTAGGGAGAAAAGCAGGTCTCACAGGGGGTTGTGGGAGAACTCATTTCAGAGTGAGGCTAGTCATTTAGCGCATGCATAGAAGCCGTTTCTATTTTGCAAAGTGCTTTGTAGCCACAGTGTGAGTTATTACCCACAACTGAGCGAAACTCATCAACTGCAGCCTGACGGTTCCAAAGTATAAAAGTCAAGAAATTCTCAGCTGCATAAGCAGCTACACCCCATCCCTGAGGCCAGAGCCCATGAGCGGGGAGCTGCTGCTCTGGCTAAGTTTCTATTTGCACAAAGGAAGATGGCCCTGCTTTTTCTAAACGTATCACTAACATGCTGAAGACCTGTCACCACTGTGACCAAACAATTCAAGGTTTCCGTTCTTTGTAAAACACAGGCTGGTGGCCAGAGCTCCATGAAACAGATGACAACCTCTGTGTCACATCTGAACCAAGGTGCCACACCTCCTGTTTTGTGGGGGCGGGCAGTCGGGTTGTCACTGTGATGAGACAATTAGAGCTGCTCACAGGACCTTGGTACTTGTGACCTCTGCACTGGTGCCTGTCTGCAGCCAGAGGCTGGCGAAGGCTGCCCCACACAGGCCTCCACAGCAGCTCAGAGCGGGTGAGCTCCAGCTCAACACCTGGCTTCTGAATTTCTGCACAGGGATTTCTTATTCTGGCAACAGGCACTACCCTGAAGAGTTAGTTATGTTCTGCTACAGATTTGTCATTAGCTATTGTGTGAAGTAAAAACTAAGAATCTAAGAATGAAAGGGTTAAACACTTTTCACGTGCTCAAATTACACTGCAAGCCTGGGAATTCAGTGAGTCCTTAAAAAAGGAAAAGAAAAGGAAAGAAAAGAAAAAAGAAAAAGTCACTAAATGCAGGCTGGATTAGTGGGAGGCGTCAGAGGAGAACAAGGCTTCTCTCAGGGCAGGCTAATGTGGGGCCATCCTGGCTGTGCATCTTGTAGACTAGTTTCTTCACATCAAGGACAGGCCTTTCCGCTCTATCAGGGGAGAAAATGTTGGTTCAGTGCCTTCGGATCTGCTGTGAGCATCTTGAGCTGTGAGCTCATGAGGGCTGGCTGACTCACAAGGCCCAGGGAAAAATCCCACATTTATACAGATGCTACCACAATCCACAGAAAACAAGAAGTGTGCTTCCTGGGCTAGTTGTAAATACCAGGAGGAACAAGGGCATCTACGGGGCTCCACGTGCCAGCAGGCAGGGAGCCAGCACTGCTCCAGCTCCTCCAGGACAGGCCTGGCCTTCGCTGCAATCTGAGGCCAGTTCTACGGATGCTGTAAGCCATCATACGGGGACGATGCACTCAGACTGCTGACCTACTGAGCAACGGTGCTCCTGCCCTGCCTTCAGTGTGTTCAGAATGTCGCTGGAGCAGCTGAGCCAGCCTACTAAAGCCAAAGCCTCCGTTGGTGCGCACTGCCTCGGTTCCTTCACTGAGTGCGGACCCGCAGTGCTGATGGATAGCGTAGGCACCTGCAGTGGTGACAGATAGCGTAGGCACACTTTCACACCACCGCAAAGTCGCATGAGCTGTCTCGGCCCAATCTTACAGATGGAACTGTCCTCTGGGACAGAGTCAGGTTCGACACACGAAGCTAGGCTCCAGTGTCCCAGCTTGGAACGACTAGATTGCTCTGTTCTCTGCTTTGCATGTTTCTCATTGGTGCCAGGCACTACTCTCAATACTCGAGCTGATGGACGGACGGACGGACGTGCTGTGGATGGGGGTCGGGGTGGAGAGGTGAAGCAGCAGTGCCGTGTGCATTCATGTCTCTCCTGCTGTGTTCCCTGCTTCCACCACAGTCACTGTGCTCTGGGCCAGGTCCCACTGCCTGGAAGGCCTTTGTGAATAAGCCAGGGGCCAGGAGGGAGGAGAGCCGAATGCCAAAGGGTGGCAAGGCATAGCACTGTGGCCCCTGGGAGCCGACTTACCTTGTAGAGCTGGTGGAAGCCAAATGCAATTCCTGCCAGGATGATGGCC